>NC_135579.1:36370481-36728499 GCF_965152235.1 Eretmochelys imbricata
GCAATTTACTAAGAACTTTTCAGACATTCTAAAGAGAGAGGCTGTCCACTTCGAATGGCTAGTGAGACGTAACAGTCATATCGGGCAAGGCAGAAAGCTGCTGGTAATTTTAACCCCTGCCCTAGAGCAGACCGATAACTTCATTTGGGAGCAATTACTTTGTTGCCTTTAAAAATAGCACTGTAATCACTCTTTTTATGATTAGCTGTAGTATAACCTTTATCCCTTTCAAACTATGCAAACTATTAAATGTAAATTAGGATTCAATTAAAGATAGTTGATTATATTACAATCAGATGGCATTCGTGCACTAACTGGAGTATATACAAATAAAGCGATTAGTATGACTTTTGTATGCTAACAGCAAAATATAATATACCTACCTATTCTAAAAATATGAACGTTAATATTGTATAACGACTGCAGGGGTGGGGAGGGAATGTTACCTCTTACCTTCGTAAAAGGGGATTTAAGATTTTTATAACTGTTTTCCATAAAACTTTATTTTTGTCAAATTTTTAGGTATTTAATTTGTAAAATAGATTTTGCTTTGTACTAGCATACAGAAAATAGGGTATTGATTTAAACTTTTTGAAGCCACGTGATCAAGTAAATTTGTAATAAAAAGTCAATGGATCTATATCAGTTGTACTCACTGTTTTCATTTCTTGTACGTTCTAATGCAGTGGTGCTATACGTCTCCCAAGAAAAAAGTAAACTGAATTTGGGGAGGAATGGAGTGGGAGGAGTGGGGAAAAGGATAAATATTGACATCATAAATTGAAGTGATTTTTCATATCCAAGTAACTTTTATTGTCAGTGAAGATTTGGTAGATATGCATTTTTATCTAATGCCTAATGCATACAACTTTTTAATAATTCAAATCTGAAGTTCTTGACTATGCGTCCACCTTTACGTAATCTAGTATCTGTAAATTCTCAAACTGACCCTTGGATTACTTTTTTCTGGCCTTTAAGAAGAAAAAAAACCCTTAGTTTCCTCAAAGCCTTACAAGGTTACCATGTTACATTTTTGCTCCTTTACATGTTTCTTCCCCCTTCCTCAAAGGTCAGTCTCCTCCATTTTAATTTCTCTAAGATAAACATTTTAAAGCTTTTTAAGCAAAAAATAAGATGACCATTTTGGATTAAGGACTTCAGTGGATTCAGCAACTTTCATAAGCGCTAACTTTTTTTTTTTTTTAAGTCCAGACTTTCCGTTTCAGGGCATATACCAAATCTGATTGACTTGTTCCTATTATTTCCAAAGCTGTCGGGGATGGAGGTGGATATCCTGACATTGATGTACAAGAATGCTAAAACAGGTTTAAACTTTATAGGAACTTACACAAAACATGAAAACTCAGAGTATAACTAGCAGTGCTGAATTTTCTGTTTTTTACCAACTCAGTTTGTAGAAAATGAGCATCTGTGTGTGATCAGCTAGTTAGAAATCGGATTGCTCATTCAGAAATCTACTCCTAATTCATGGTAGTTTTCTGAAAGGAATTTGCTGAAGTTCATTCTGGAGAGCTTCCTGCTAGTGAACACTGTCAAGATTTTTTTTAAATTAAAAATTGTTTTAAAAATCCATTATTATGCTAAAACATTAGCTTTTTAAAATTTTCAGATTTACTTTACCTTCACTTTTCACCTCCCATGTTAGCTGTCTACTTTTTTGCTGTTAACTCAGTTTGGATAGTTGAAAAGTCAAGGTCAGTTTTGATATCTAGACAGTTTGGAAAAAGGTTAAAGTAGTAGCAGGTTCTACCTCTGTTTCTGAGTCCCCTGCCAGTTTTTGTGCTTTAACAGCCACATTTTATTATTTTTTAAAAAAATATTCTCTTTGTACTTCATAAAGCTTTTTACTCCTCTTTACCCTCCCCCACAAAAATGGGGGAAACTGAGGATAGTGAAGTTTTGGTAGTGTAACAGTGAAACTGATTGCATGCACAGTGCTGTCAAAATGATGTGTTGACAAAAAGGACAAACTAATCTGAGATTTTTTTCTCTAATCTTTCAGCTGTGGGAATCTTGCATGTTGCTTGTAAAATGAAAGATAACTTGAGAGAGAAACGAGATTAATGGCGTCACTTTACACTGGGTAGGTTCATTTTGGTTTCAGTCAGTTTAACACTCTGGTTCTCTACCATTGTGCAGAAAGCTTTGTGTGTGGGTTGCAAACATGGCAGGGAGGTGGCATATATATTTTTTTTTAAAAGTTCATGGAATTTTAATTTAATGAACTTCTCTAAACCTAGTAACATTAGAAATGTTGTTAGCCAAAACCTAAACTTTGGACCTAAAATGTTTGGCATTCTTTTAAAACTGAGCTCTTGTGTGTTTGGAATTACTGAGAGTAATGGTCTGAATGAAAATGAAAAATGCTTCTCTAAATTTTGGCAGCAAGGAATTTGTGTGTTGGAGTGGTGAGGCCAGGAATCGGTTCTGCATGTCTTCTCAAACAAGAGCTACTCCATCTCCTCACTCACACATTCATGCCAGATAGTTGTCTTTGGTTTGCTTTGTGTTGGTTTTTTTTAGTCTCCCTCTGCTTTTGTCTTTCGAAGTATAGTAGTTACTGTGAAAACTGTCATTTGTCTGAACAGGGTAGAGTGGCATCCATGAGGGCCAAGTAAAGTCATCTTATATAGTGGTTTGAAATGTATTCCATGATTTGTGAAATACAAAGCATGTGAGGGTTATTAGGGTCACACGTTGAGTTTATCAGTATAATGCATCTTAATAGCCCTAGATGGCATATAGGAGCGGAGTACCAAACTCTCAACTGGCTAATTGGATAGTTCAATACACTTAAAATTGTGATATTAGGGAAGTATATGGGAACTGAAGGGTAGAGCAGGGATTTATTTTCTAGTGTTGGTTTCCACACATCTAGGACATTTTGTGAAACTAAAAGAAATAAACCAAAACTGGATCCACTGGCTCAGGAAAATGAGTTGCTCTAACCAGCAAACTCGGCACAAAGAAAGTGATTTGAACTGGAAGAGGTTATGAAAAGAGAGCAAGGTGTACTAACACAAATACAAAGCCTTTCTATTAGCCCCGGGTGGACTCTGGCCTCCCTCAGGGAGAGCCCATAATTGTGGTCCAGGAACTGAGAAGGACCAGGCCCACTTTCAATAGGACCTCAGGATGGGAAGAAAATGGTCCAGCAGAGCTAGATGGCTTTGAAGATGTATACTCTAAAACTGCGAGAGGGTTGTTCAAGCACCTCAGGCCTAGATTAGGAGGTAGATTTATCATCAATTAGCTCTCAAACTTTTTGCCTTATAACCAGGGTAGCTCATAGGGGGCTGGATGTTTGCAGTTCTCTTACCAAGCAGGCAGCTGCATTCTGCAACAGTTCTTGGAAATATTTTCTAGAAGTGTTACCTTAGGATGGAGCAGAGGAAGTCCTTTGAGCAAAGGGAGAATGATTAATAGTTGCTGTGGCATAGTACCTGATGTGCTCTTTTGAAGTACCTTTGTCAGACAATGGGTCCCCAGACAAATACATTAGTTTATCAGTCAAAGACAAATACTGTGCTTTCTAGTGCATACTACCTCCACTTCATTTGTTCTGTGAGACTGGCATGTCTAGCACCCCAAGTTCCATGGTAGTGTAAAACCTGCACAGCAGACTGGCAGGTGAGCAGTAGTGACACAGTAAGTCCCAGATGGTGAGTGGGGAAATAGAGTCCCACTCACTGAAGTCCAGTGCTGTACAGTTCACTGGGAACAAGGTATAAACTCTGCAACCTGCAATTTCAGTAAAACCTAAAAGTGGAGTGAAGTGTTGAGAGACTAGAGCACATCAGGTCTATATCTTTAAAAATCAGTTAATATTTAATGTGCAGTATAAGTACTTGATGATGTGTAAGAGCACAAAAGGGAGATTGCTGGATTCTCCTCTGTGAAGCTTTTCTGTATATCTGATGCCAGTATGGTTGTACCTGTGTAACTGAGAGGAAAATTTGGTCCTAAGAAGTTTAATGCAGAGGACAGCCTGCACTGGTAACTAGAGTTCTACTTATATTGGGGTGATTTCGTTCTCCATGTAGATGATGTCTCTTATCAGATGCCTTGGGATTTCATGATGACCACCAGGGGACTGTTGTAGGTAGTTTCTGTATCCATGTCAATTCCTGGCCACCCTCTGCATTTTGTTTTTGAGCTTGGATTAGAGGCCTTCGGGCATGGATGTTGTTCTCTGGTCTGCTCACCCACCGCTCCACCGCTGTCATCAGGCTGAAGGGCGCCCCTCTTTGGCCCAACCTCAGAGGCTAATGGCGCCTGTTTGGGGATAATACTGCTCAGCCTGCTCTTTAGCAGGTTGACTGCTCTGGTGGCCAGTTGGCTCATCATCACTTCTGTCATTGGCTATAAGTAACCGAGGCTCCTACACAGCCTCTTCCTTAGCTTTTTCCTCATAGGACACTGTAGTGAGTGGGGAATTGGAGCTGATGATGGAAGCCATGTACTAAGCCTGACTGATTAAGGTGCAGAGTTTTTGAAATCCTATTCTGAAGCTGTGTAGGAGGGGAAAAAAGACTAATTTGCCTCTACTGTTGATCACAGAGATGCTGAGGAAGCTTTAGGCTAGAACTTGCAACTTGATATATATCCCTCTTGGCTAGTGAGAACCAATGGGATGGTGTGAAGGATGTTATAAGAGCTGATTGGCAAAGTCCGTTAGGTGACACTTCTTTTAAAGTGCCCACTGCTCTTAAGAAAATGATTAGACCCTTGCTCAAAATAAAAATCTTGATGCTGACATACTCTTCATTTTATCACTCTGTTTTGAATTTTCTGTTTTGTGGAGAAGGCTGTAGAAAGACAGCTGCAACAACACCTGGATTCCCAGGTCATCTTGACCCATACCGGTCTGGGTTAGTCCTGAAAGTGATACTGAGACTATGCCTGGGGGTTTTCCTGGTTGCTGGCCGCCTGATGGCAGATAATCAGATGTCTTAGCTGATTTATATAGAGCTATTAGTTAACTTGGCCAGGAAGAGGTTTTGACCCTAGCAGGAGTATATGGAGTCTGTCTTGAGTGGCTCAGTTCCCTTTTTTCTGAGAGATCCCATATCACAGTCCTGGGTATTTGGTCACCTGTGCTAAGCATTCCACAGAGTTGTGTTCTGTGCTTTTGTTCAGTGTGTGTGTGGAGCTTTAAGCATGGTTTGCGAGGAAATATGGGCTATGGTGTCGTTAGTATGGGAGGGGGTGTGTGAAACCTAGTTCTGTGTTCTCATCCCACGTAATCTGGCACAATGTAGTAATTTACTCAGTGCTTAGCTGAGACTGGAGCTTGAATAAAGACTAACTAGCAGTGGGTCAGCCCATACAAGACTAAGATCATTCTTGTTGGCTGGAGTAGACAGTTTGAAGAATTGACAGGGGACTATTTCAGTTCTCATTTGGGAGGGCGTCTCTGGCTTTTGTGATCCAGGTTTGCAACTTTAGGAGTTTATTGGGTTCCCAGCTGCTTTTGGGTGATTAGGTGCCAGCAACGATCAAGAATTCTAATTTTTCAGTAGCACACAGGTAGACAGTTGTGGCTCTCTGAGATGTGTTGTCCACGTGAACCCCACTCTAGGTGTGCTGGAGGTCTACCAAAGTTTGGGACCCTTTCTACCATTGTCTGCCCTTTTCCTTCTATGATACCATAGCAGAGGTGCTCAAATCCGGCAGTCCCCTGCTACAATCATGAGGGACTAAACGCTGGGCAGCGTGTCTTCAGAGGACAGCTCATGTCTTTGGAACCTGCTTTCTGCAGAGCTAACATTTCAATTTCTGGGCAAGTTGCCAAGATTTTTGATAATGGATTGTATTAAGAAGGGTGAATGAGGGCCTGTGATATGCAGGAGGTCCGATTAGGAGATCTGGTGGTCCCTTCTGGCCTTAGACTCTCTGACTCTATAGGAGATGGCATTATAACTTCCAGTAAGCTGATGAGTCCATAATTGTAGGAGAATCCATAATTTGCCATTCGTTTATCAGGATATTTTGTTTTTAATGGAGAGGTGCAATTCTATATAAAAATAGTGTGTGTGAGAGAGAGAATTCAGGTTTTCGTAGGAGGGATATTTTTATTAAATAATTTGCCTACAGGCTGAGATGATGGAGTTGTTGTCACTGGGGCATATCTGTTCAAGGCAAGACCAGACAGAGGACAACTGATGTGGATTCTGGAGAGGTCTCTCAGTACTGCATGGCAGTGTTGCAGGGTGATGGATTAGATGGCCTAAGAGCTATTTTCTACAATTAACATTTGTGAATTAAATTCTTTAAACTGATATGTAATGATGGTTTTTCTTTTGGTCAGCATATGTAGTTCAGTTTGCAGATAGGCCTTTTGATCACACTGCGTTAAGAGCTTGATTCAGCAAAAAAATATGTTGGGTTTCCATGCTGCATTAGGCAATGAAAGTCCTGGGAAATTGGTTTCCGCAAGCTTTTGCAGCGCTATACAGTAACTTGTATGCTGAATCAAACTCTTGGTGGGCCAAAGTAAAGCAAATAGACCTTGGCTTCTAACTGAAAGATAAAATTTTAGTATCCAGTAACAGAGTCATAATTCCTAGTTCGATTATGGCGGTAGCACAGATTAATTTGATGGCAACTACCTAGATTACTGCACCAGGTACAGAATGACTGCTTGCCTTGTGGATATATGGCACATCTGTACAAGCAGCGCAAGGAACTGGTAGTCCTTGGAGCCCCAGTAGAGCATCTTGAGACCAGAGTCGCTGCAGTGGAGGAGGAGGAGGAGACAGAGAATTATTTACAAAGACAGCATATATAGATATTGTAGACTGGTTTTATCTCAGGACTGGCTTAATTAGTTCTCCACTTGAGGAAGCCTGTCTTATGATTGGAGGGCAGCAAGGCAAAATGAAGGGACAAACCCTTAATTGAGGATGTACCTTTTGATAGAGGAAAGTGACTGTTCTTCACACACCAAAGTAGGCCCCTTCAGAAGATGGGGATAGTTGAGAATTGTTGATGTACTGCAGTGGCAGAAGATTAGATCATTAGAAATATGGATAATCAAGTATAGGGTTACTGTGAGAACTGTTTGCTGACTTGCTTCAGGGGTGCAACAGTAAAAATCTCAGAGATACCTAAGTAAACTTCTAATGAGTGCTGGGGAGAAGCCTGTGGCTATGGTACATATTGGGATCCGGGATGTGGAGATGTTTAGGTAACTAGGAAAAAGGCTTCAGTTTAGGATTTATGTGGTACCTTTTTCTGAAATGCTTTAATTGCTACATGTAGGGCCTGCTCGACAGGGAGGTGCCTTAGAGAGTTAATGGGAAGCTGAGAAGAGGACGCAAAGAGTTTGAAGGGTAAATAAATTAGGCACTGAGGAGCTTTGGAGGGTAAGGAGGTCCTATCTAGAATGGATTGGGTTCTGCTTTAACCCAAGTGGAACCAGACTGGTGGCACAGAACGTTGATAAGGTTTTGAGAAGATTATTTAAACTAGGAGCTGAAGGATAGCTGACAGGTGCAGTGGAGCAGTTGGATTGGACTAGGGCATCTGCTTGGGTTGTCAGCAATAGAAAGGGATCTCTGCATCTAGGAGAGAATATGCAGTGGAAAATGGAGCAAAGGCAGGTTGAGATTGCAACAGTACAGTCTAGAAAAGGAAAAGGGTGTCAGACTAAGGAGTTAACTAAGAAATAGGCACACAGCCAAAAATAAAAACTGTAAGTGTCTTTGTACCAGTGCAAGAGGCTTAAAAATAGATGAACTAGAATGTCTGGCAATGGAAGAGGACTTGATACAATAGGCATTACTGAAACATGGTGGAGTCATAAAAATCAGATACACTGTATTACCTGGCTATAAACAATAGAGGAGGGACAGATTAAGTAATAGAGATGGTCGAGTAGCACTCTATCTAAAACATTTCCATCGAATTTGAGAGAACTAGAGTTGAGGATCATGCATTAGAATCTGCATATTGACAAATCCCAAGTTATAAGGATACAACTGTATTACTGTCTTCCTGACCAGGAAGACAGTTATTGACTGTTCATTGTTGAAGGAGAGCAAAGAGGCAGTTGATTCTTCATAAAACTGTAATAAGGGGTGACTTCAGCTACCCATGTATGATCTGGTCAGGTCTCAAAATAGAGCACAATTTGGAGAAGTAATTTCTTGACACCTTAAATGATTGCTTCTTATCAAGAATCTCTCTTGAATTTAGGACTAAATAACACAGAAGAATTGATTTAAGAAATAATTATAGTTCAGCCATTAAGTAATCATGACCATGGTATAATTACAGGTTCAATGCTCTCAGGAGAGGGAGAAATAACATCTAAAACCAACCAGGTGATACTAAATTTAGGAAAAGAAGATTTCAGGAAAATGAGAATGCTAGTCAATCAGACCCTAACATCAAAAGGGATGAGAGTAAAATCCTTAGACTCAGCAAGGAGGGTACGTAGGTATTGCAAAAAGTCATAAACATTCAAGAAGGTGTGCATGGCCCTGAAGCTGAAAGAAAGCAGGGAGTCAAGACATAAATCAGTGTGGTTAAATGGCAAGGTATAAGAGTTACTGGAGTCAAACAAGTATTTTTTTGAAAATGGAAGTCTAACCCAAGTGAAGTGGATAGAAACCCATGGCAGGTAACATGTAAAAAGGCAATTAGGGTTAAAAGGGGTTTTGAAGAGCTGAGAGCAAATGAAATTTTGAAGTGTGTTAGAGGCAGGAAGGCTATGAGAGAATTTGGGTTCACTGAGGTATGAGGCTGCAAAAGGAACAACTAAGGAGGTCAAGGACATTGCAGAGAAGCTGAGTGACGACTCTGCATCAATTTCATCACAGAAGAGTTTGAGAGATACCTGAACTTGATCTACCCTTTAAGAGTACCTCATCTTCCTTATCTGAAAAGACCGAGGTGTCCAAAGAGGAGCTGCTGGAACAAACTAATAAATTAAAGCTCTGTTATGACCAAGATCAGAGCTCATCCAAGAGTTCTGAAGGAACTTGGGAATGAAATGGCTGAGTTGCTAACTAAAATAAATGCCTTATTAAGATCAGTATACTTGAGGACTAAACAGTAGTAAATATTGTACCTCTTTTTAAAAAAAATGTTACGGGTGAGCCTAGGAATTACAAACCAAAGACTCTTGCTTTAGTACCAGGTAGTCACGTTGAAATGGTTCTGCAAAGGAAAATTGAACCTCTAATAATCTACTAGGATTTTTTTGAATGCGTTGACAAAATAGTGGGTAATGCAGGACTAGCTGACCTAATGTATTTGGATATTTTAAAAGCCTTGACAGTTCAAGACGCTACTAAGGAAACTAAGTATAGGGTGAGAGGTAAAGTAATATCGGGGGGCAAGGGGGCATGTTATCTTCCTCGTTCTGGCCACTGTGTATCACTCGAGCAGCACAAAGTGGTCAGAATCCTGGCCCAAATTGGCCATCTGAGAATTCCCCCAGCCTGGGAGAGTCCTCAACTGGTATAAAGCGGTGTAGCTGGCTCGTATACCGGCTGCCCCCCCTCCCCGACAGTGGGAGTGCAGTGTGCCTGTGTTTTGCCATTTCTCTACTGATGTATGTATAGGCCCTAGACTGCTCTCACTTTTAACTGCTTAAAAATCAGGAAGCCATATCAGGCTCCCTGACTAGATTATGGTGCAGGAGAGAATCTCAGTCCTGGAGGATGAGAAACTGGCTAAGGAAGAGAAAACAATAGGAAGGTACCGTTAGCTTTTATCGTAGGAAAAAGGTTAACAGTGGATGCCTCAAGGCTTCATATTAGAACCCGTGTTTAATATATTAACTAGGGCTGTCAAGCGCTGTTAAACAATAATAGAATACCATTTATTTAAATATTTTTGGATGTTTCTACATTTTCAAATCTATTGATTTCAATTACAACACAATACAAAGTGTACAATGGTCACTTTATTTATTTTTGATTAAAAATATTTGCACTGTAAAGAAAACCAAAAGAAATAGTATTTTTCAGTTCACCTAATACAAGGACTATAGTGCAATCTCTTTATCATGAAAGTTGAACTTACAAATGTAGAATTATGTACAAAAAAAAATTGCATTAAAACCTAAAATAATGTAAAACTTTAGAGCCTACAAGTCCACTCAGTCCTACTTCTTGTTCAGCCAATCACTCAGACAAACAAGTTTGTTTACGTTTGCGGGAGATAATGCTGCCTGATTCTTGTTTACAATGTCACCTGAAAATGAGAACAGGCATTTACATGGCATTGTTGTAGCCCGGCGTCGCAAGATATTTAGGTGCCAGATGCTCTAAAGATTCATATGTCCCTTCATGCTTCAGCCACCATTCCAGAGGACATGCGTCCATGCTGATGATGGGTTCTGCTCAATAACTATCCAAAGCAGAGCGGATTGACGCATGTTCATTTTCATCATCTGAGTCAAATGTCACCAGCAGAAGATTGATTTTTTTTTTTTTTTTTTTTTTTGTGGTGGTGGTGGTTCAGGTTCTGTGGTTTCCGCATCAAGTGTTGCTCTTTTAAAACTTTTGAAAGAATGCTCCACACCTTGTCCCTCTCAGATTTTGGATGGCACTTCAGTTCTTAAACTTTGGATAAAGTGCTGTAGCTATTTTTAGAAATCTCACATTGGTACCTTCTTTGCGTTTTGTCAAATCTGCTGTGAAAATGTTGTTAAAAAGAACATGTGCTGGGTCATTGTCCGAGACTGCTATAACTGTGGCAGAATGTGAGTAAAACAGAACAGAAGACATACAGTTCTCCCCCAAGGAGTTCAGTCACAAATTTAATTAGCGCATTATATTTTTAATGAGCATCATCAGCATGGAAGCATGTCCTCTGGAATGGTGGCCGAAGCATGAAGGGGCATATAAATGTTTAGCATAACTGGCATGTAAATACCTTGCAATGCTGGCTACAAAAGTGCCATGTGAATGCCTTTTCTGACTTTCAGGTGATATAATTAAGAAGCAGGCAGCAATATCTCCTGTAAATGTAAACAAACTTGTTTGTCTTAGCAATTGGCTGAACAAGAATTGGGACTGAGTGGGCTTGTAGGCTCTAAAGTTTTACATTGTTTTATTTTTGAATGCAGTTATGTAACAAAAAAAATCTACATTTGTAAATTACACTTTCAGGATAGAGATTGCATTACAGTACTTGTATGAGGTGAACTGAAAAACACTAGTACTATTTCTTTTACCATTTTTATAGTGCAAATATTTGTAATAAAAAATCATATAAAGTGAGTACTGTACACTTTGTATTCTGTTGTAATAGAAATCAATATTTTTGAAAAAATGCAAAAATATTTAATACATTTCAATTGATATTCTACTGTTTAACAGTGTGATTAATCATGATTAATTTTTTTAATCATGATTAATTTTTTTGAGTTAATCGCATGAATTAACTCTGATTAATCGACAGCCCTAATATTAACTGATTATTTAGAAAAGAGGGTGAACAGTGAGGTTATTTAGGTTACCCAATTCTAGAGAAGGCTGAGGAGCTTAAGAAGGGTCTGGCAAAGCTAGGTGAATAGGCAGCATGAAGGCAGGTGGAATTCAATGCTGAGGAATGCATGCACGCACGCGCACACACATAGCACAGCACAGTGGAAGAAATAATTAGCAATACCTCGGGTGCATTGTTGGGCTTAAAAAAAATTAAGATGAATGAAGAATGGGATAGAAATTGGGAACACTATGCCACTATCTATGCACCCTTATCACCCTCTGGAGAGTCCTCTGTCAGACAGGGAATGTATTGGACTAGGAAGACTACTAGTCTGATCTCCAATTTACTTTGTTACTCCAGTCTGTGGTGGTTAGGCCACAAGTAGATGACATTTTGTATAAGGCACTTAGTGAGGCTATGTCCTCTGATGTACAACTCCTAGTTTGGGTTCTTCCCACGTATTAGCCCATGATCCTGATTTTTAATTGCTTGGATTTTACTCCAGATTCTGAGCACTGTTATGAGGTCAGAGTGAATTAAACACTTAAAGTTTCATTGTTTTTAATACCATACTCCAGGACTTTCCTGTTTGTTTGTTTGTTTTTCTTGATGAGTTGGCAGTTACCCATTGAAAGAATTTTTGGTTTTAAAAAAAAAAAAGCACAGATTTTTTCCCCCCAAAGGATTAACTTCAATTTAATACTCCATATTTGTAGTTTAAAGTATATCATCCAGTTTGTAAAGTGATTTGGGTTCTGATCCTGCATATGTGCATTGAGCCCAGTGGGAGTCCCATGATGACCAAAGGGCTCCTTGGGGTTAGGCCTTTAACAGTTAAAGTTTTCATATTTGTTACATTTTAATCTGGGATTAGATAGAGAAATGCATATAGACAAGTCAGAAAAGATTTCTTGTGTTGATGATTGCATACCTGGCTAGTAATAGTGGTAATTCTTATTTTTCTAGGCTGTACATCAAATTATACAACTGCAAGGCTATTTTTATGTTGAGGTATTTTTAAGAGCAGGCATTTAATTTGTAGTATGATTTTTTTCAAATGTATTAAGTCTATCTGCCTTTAAATAACTAGTTAGAGTATACATTTTCAGTTATTGTTGCGGCTCTATAAATGAGGTTCTGTACTTGTGTACACATTGGGTTGAGCTTAATGTGAGTGTCAAAGACTTGAAGAGAGAAAAATGCTGTATATGTTATATTTTTCTGCTTTTTTTTCATCATGGAAATACCAGGAACGTCAAGTCTTGTCTTTCCCATTTTACTGACTATGGGTCTCTGTAGGAGGACCCAGGTATATGGATTGGGGGCTCTCTCAGCTCTTAAATGAAGGCTGGGATCAGTAGAGAAAAAATATTGTTCTGTTTTTAAACACTTGGGAGGCACTCAGATAATACCATTATTGGGTCCATATAAATACCTAGATAGGTAGCTATAAGGGCAAGGATGTTGCCTCTTCAGGTGGTTTTCAGCTGTTAGATATCTGACATAATAAATAGGTTAAACTTAAAGATAAGTTTTAAGTAGTCTGAGTAAAAAAAAAACAAAGGCAGTTCCTTAATTGATCAGATTTCATTTCCAGATATCTGATACCGTAAATCTACTCAGTCCCTAACCATCCATAGTCTTCCAGGAAACACAAGGTAGACAAGATCTGAATTGTTAATATAAAAAATAGGTAGGGAAAGAAACTTTCATCTAAAAACCAAACTCTTTCAGGTAGTCGTCAGCCACCATAAAGATAAAGAAAAAGGTATAAATATTTCCTTTCCAGGTCTGCTTTAAGGCCAAGCTGCACTCTGCTGAGCTAGAAAGCCAAAAAAATAGAGAATCTGTTCTGGAGAGAATGTCATTTACTGGGGCAGACATGTATGCAGCAACTCTCTGCCCCTAATGCTGCAGCTGGGGGTAAAAATTGGGCAAATGGAGGCATGTCCAGTGGGTGATTCAAGGACCAAAATCAGTGTGGGAGGGAATCTACAGGCTGCAAGTACTAATTCCATCCCAATCTAATAACAACATGGTGTTGGGTACGTAGGTGTGCTGGAGTATATGTTTGGAAGAAGATTCTTTTCTGCAGACCCACTGTGCTTCAGCACATCTGAGTAAAACTTTGTTTGCTTGGGCTTTCCTCTGTGTAATGGTCTTTCATGGAGTTACATGTATGAAGGTAGCCATGAAACTTTATAAGGTCCAAGTTCTCTGCAGTTCTTGTCATGGCATATGTTCTCCCATGCATGTGTATGTAACACCTAGTAAGATTAACGCATCTTGCGACTTAAATGTATAATCAACAAAAACGGCCAGTTTGTAAACAGGTGTATTGATGGAGTGTAATCCCTTCTGTAGTGCCATGGTATTTTGTATTTCAGCCACATGCATTCTTGTATCTTAAAAGGTACAATAAATAAAGAAATCTCTATTTGTAATGCCATTCACATACTTAGTGAGTTGGTTTACTGTAGCTGTTAAGTTTGTGTTTAGGAAGTTAAATGTAGTTGGTATTCAAGATGTCATAAACTTTAATCTTAAATTTTGACTACCAGAAAAGTTAAATGAGGATTTTTTTGTCCAAAAGTTTTATGTAAAGTTTTGTTTTCCCTTTGTATTTAGGTTATTTTTAAGCTGTTCTTTCTTTTTAGCCATGACACACTGTTCTGTTCCCTGGGAGTTTCTAGTCATCTTGACCTTATATTTGTAAATATTATTGAGAATATAATGCTATATGTAAAAATGTGTCTGTGGCTCATATACTATGTTTCTGTGGTTTGAATCAACCACAGAATTATGGAACTACTTGTACTTCAGTTAGATGTTAAACTTTTAACACTTCTTCTCATGTCCAGTGTGGACCAACTCTTTATTTTTGGAAATAAATATGCATGTAAATAAAACAAAAGGGTTTATGACCACTTATAAGAAAATTCTTTATTTAAAAGTCAGATAAATTAAATACTGTATATTTTATGATATCTCATGTGGTGGGATGATGATCAAAATCCCAAAGGCTGAAATCCAAGTGGTTGTTGGGATGATGAGATACCATACTATGTACAAATGAATTTCTTTCAAGTAATTCTGAAAAGAGCATCAGTCTCCCAGGCTGTCTATCAGTCAAGCATCTTCCAGGAGTGCTAAATTAACTACAGTGGTTTGGAAAGTGGGGAATGAAATTCAGAAGAAGGCATACAGGGTTTGTTAGGTTTTTTTAAAGTCTTCTTTTTCTTTCAACATAAGGCTTCTGGTTTGGGGCACTTAATTTGCCAAAAATATTCTGTTGGAAGTGGGGTAGGCTAGGGGGTGGTCAGCAATTCAGTTTGAAACTGTCCTGTTTCTTGGGCATGTTTCTTCTGTCTGCCTGTAGTGTGAAATTCCTTAAACTATAGAAGTTTAACCTATGGAAATCAGGAACACAATGACATTTTTTTTCTTCTCCATATAAACCAATATTTACCAGTAATCCTGTGTTTGTTTTTGTTTTTTGGCAGACTTTTACGAGTAAATATCGGTTTATTCCTGAAATCAGAAGCCCTAAACATACCTTTGTTTATAAGGTCAGTTGTCATTTCCTCTCTATCCTCCCCCATTTAATATAAATTATGTGATCTCTCAGGTAATTGAAAGATACAGTTTTCTTCCTAGTTTTCCTCCTCTGCACTACCGAAAAGGGAATTTACGGACCTAGAGAACGTCTATCGGTAATGTAGGTGTGAATTTACAGATTATTGTTGTTTAAAATTTCAAACTTTTTTGGAAACTTACTTTTCAGACTATAGGTGCTTAGGTAAACTGTGGTGGTGGGCGCTTATAGAAATCCCTAAAAATATATATAATTAGGAGACTGATATTTGACAATATTGTGTGTAGTTCTGTTCCCATATATTCATTCCTAGTCTTAGAAAGTACTTATCTGAAAGTATACACTAGAAAATGAAAGTTCTCTCTTGCAATAGGTAAAGGGGAAAAAACAGAATTTGAACAGGATCTTTTTTTAAACTGTTCACAAAACTATGCTTTGAAGTTGAGAGAAGAGTCAAACAGTGAAATGTTACACTTAAAAGGACATTGTTGGGTAGTTTAGACCACAAATTTAGGTTTTCTGGTTATTTTACAAAAAATTGAGTAGAAATACATTTGACAAAAATCAGTTTTATTCTTAAAAACCCAGAACAGGATTTGGAAGTATTTAAACACCTCTTTGTAATGTTTGCAACCAAAAACAACAGCATTGTGCTCATACATAAGAGACAGAAGCTAGCAAGGAATAGAAAATGAAGCTGACTAAACAGACCAGCCAAATTTCATTCTCCAAAACAGGTGAAAAGCAAAGAGTAAAAAAAGGGTTTTAAAAAAATTCTTTCAATTTTAAGTATCTACAGCATTCATAATGCAAGACTATTTTCTGTAGTTATTCAGCTGAACAATGTCCCTTTAAGGAGATGCAGCACAATTTGCAAATTTTATCCTAGATGTTTTTCGTTATCTTTGCTGGTTTTGTGCTCTCAGTACAAATCAAACCTTGCAACCTTTGTTGGAGTCCATGGTGACTGGAGTCTTCCAGCAGTAAGTACATTTTCTGAGCTGAAAACTACCTTTCCTCCCCTTTTGCAGCCTGTGTGGTTCTGACTGCTGGCAGTTCTGTAGTACAGCAGCTTTAATCTGAGCAATTGAGACTGGTCCTACATTATCTTCAGATGGCTTGAGGAGGACTTCTGTTCCCAGTCTGGTACTCAAATACTCCGTCCCACCTTGAGAAGTCACTTACTTTAAAAGGCAGTGATAGATTATTCTCTTTAGCACTGATGGAAAATTACATTGCAAAGCAGCTTTATTATGATGAACCTTTCGTATATTCATAATTCCTGTGCAATCCCAAATTGGAGAAAAGAGCCTGTTAAAGGTATATATTACTCTAGATTTTTCTTACTGTAAATATTGTAATTTTATAATCCTGTCAATATTTTATTAATTTAGAAATATTTAACAAAGTTTAATCTGTGTTAGTTCAGATTTATTTAATGGTGTTCCACTTCTGTGGTTCCTGCTGCAGTCAGTATTGCATTATATTCTATGTAAGATTAACTTAAATAAAAAAAATTAACATTGATTTAAATACATCTCTCTGGGAGAAAAGTTTTGAGGTGAGTCTCTTCTTTGAAATGTAACACTTATACTCTTCAGTCCCAATGCTAAGGTAATTTAATGAAATATTACAGTTACAGATTTACAAAGCTAATGCAGCTAAACAACTGCACTTGGAACCTGTCATTTTAAAACTTGAGAATACTTGAATGTAAATGGCTCTTATCAACCAGTTTTCAGTGAACAAGAATCTCTGCAATATCTGATGTATCGAAAATCAAAAAACTCTTTATAATGAGTAAAGGGACACTGTACATCAGTTTTAAGTTTTTGTAAAAAACAGTATTTTTAAAGGCCAAGTTCAGTAGAAATGTTTTCATTATTTTAAAAAAACATTCTAATGAAAACAGATTTTTTGTTTGTTTGGCTGTATGCATTCCCCCTAGCGGTGTTTGCATCCCAAATATTGCAGCTTTGTGGTAATGTGCGTAAGCCAGAAAGCAACTAGAAATTGACTAGTTGCAGAACATTAAATCTTTTTCATTGTCCAAATTAAAGGCTCAAGCCTTTGCCCTTTAAAGTTAGTGGCAAAGCTTTCACAGAAACAGGATCAGGTCCTGAGTGATCACTTTCTTCATCTTCCTCAGCACTGATGGGGGAAATAAATTAGATTTTCTAAAATTCTTTGTTTTATTAACCTAAGGTTCTCTAAAGACATTTTCTTTTTAAAAATTAAAAAATCAGATTGAAAAAAAATTGAAAATCAGATTTTCATCTGATTTGCATCTGATTTTTAACTCTTTAACAGTTTGCTTTTAAAATTTTCATGTTCTCTGCAGAATTATCAAAAGCGAAGTATTTTTTCCTTTCAGAGGCCAGGGAGGATTGATCTCTAATGTATTTGCAACATGACTCTCCTTAAAGGATCCAAAATATCTCAAGGTTTTTGTAGCAGGTGGTACTTTTGGGTTTACAAGTTAATCTTTATTAGAGATGTGCCAATATATGCTGCTTATTGTAGTGTTGTTATATTTAGTCATTTTAGCTAACTTACAAATATATACTGTAACAGTATACTTTGTACAGACTTATTTAAAATTTATTTAAAAATTGAAATAAAGTAGGCAAAAAAATAAAGATGTTTATTTTTCATTTGACTATGTAAGCAGCTATCATTCTTTTGTTTTTAGTGTATCTGGGCAAACAATATCAGAACGATAAAATATTTTAGATGATAGGCCACATTTCAGAAACTCTGTGGATATGTGTATGTGTACCTGTATTGTATGTTGATAACTTAACTCTAGAATGCAAATAATGAAATCATACTCTTTTTACCATTTAGAAGAGGTGTTTCACATTTTGACTATATTTTCTCTGTTTTATGACAAAAAGGCATATATTTTTGAAAGATATTTATGAAGGGCCTGCCATCTGGCTTCTCAAGTAAATTTTTAAAATTCCAGAGTTGGGGTGATTACTTGTTTAGCCTTTGCTGATAGACCAAAGTCAGCTTTGACATCATATTGGGGTGCTGCTCAAATTTATGTTTTATGTCCTTTAAGTCAAAAAACAAAACAAGAAAAATCAAGATGTTAACTTCATTAGAAAACAAATTCCTCACTGTACAGTAGAATGGATATCTCTAATCACTGTTGTCATTAATAATAGATTCTTATTTTTTTGAATTACTTATTTAAAAGAACAGCAAGCATTGTATTTGCTAGTAAATATAAAGTGTTTACATGTAATTACTTAATAAATTATTTGATTTAAGATGGCTCTTATCAGTGCTGATTTTTAATGCAGAAAATTAATAATTTTTAGCTAATGTCTTTCAGCTCATGCTGTTCTTTAAAATCTCCTGAAGCAGTTTTTTTTCCCCCAGTGCATCCGTTTGTTTTAAATTAAGTTCTGAGGAAGACAGAAAACATATGTTTCCCCAAGATTTCTGACAGGATTACTGTGTAACATTTTCCAACGTTATCTACGTCGTGATATTTCTCTCTCCTATCCAAAACAAATTATAATGCCAAAGTGGAACAGTATGCTAATAGCTGAAATATCGCCAACTAATGGTACTATGCAGCCACAGTTTTCACTTTGTGAATTCTGGCATTTTCTTTCAGCTGAAAGTGGCTTGTTACAAGTAAACATGTTTCAAGGTAATGAATTGTAAAGCCTGACACTGAGTGAGTTCAAACAGGACCAATGGAATGGTCCTTATATTCTTTCTCTGTTAAAACTTTGTGGGAAAAGTCACGTCTTGACTGGAGAGAGGGATGGCTAAAAGATAGTTCAGTCACTCACATCCTGAAGTGGCACGTAGCTGTTCTCTGGGCAATTGCAGAATTGCTGGGGAAACTCACAAGAGGTATTCTCAGATGGATCAAAGTCATGGGCTCTCAGCTTGAGGGTTGCAAGCAAGTGCAGGGGTTCACCACCTTCCTCGCTTTCTTAATGCCTTAGATAAGTCCCAAAACATTTTTCTTGTAACGTGAGGTCATGGTACGGAAAAGACTGAGAACCACTGTTGTTCTCTAATGATTATTGAAGCCGTGAATAATGATGATGGATGACTTAGAATGTTGGTGTTAGGACCTGTGAAAGACAAGACGCTCTCAGTGTGGAGGAAATCCAATAGGCTAGGTAATGAAAGCGATTGGTGCGCTAGTCTTGTATTTCTGGAGTTTTCAGTTCAAACCCCTAGCTTGGGTCTTATGTGAAAATGGAGTTGGTCTCATCCTAGACCCTGCTTGGTCACATGATGGAAAAGGGATGTAGTTCAACAAGACTTCTGGTCTCTGCTCAAGAGAAGCAGGGAATAGACTATTGGGAGGTTGGATTATGTGAATTTTGGGGAATGGTGTAAAGGGGCAGGTCTGGAATAACAGAGCTGTTGTAACAGTTCGTTCTTTATTAACCCTACAAGCATTGACAATACAAAGAATGCAATCTGTTTATGTATCTTTTGCAGCCTGCTTTTGATACAGCATGCTAGTTAAGCCACAATGTTTGGTTTAATGCTCTCAATATTAAATGTTAGGTTTAGAAAACTTGTCTTATATTTACAATTTCAAGTTTTTGGAAATGCATTTTTTTTACAATTTATTCAAGAAAAGAATCCAGTCAGTCAGTCAAAGGTGAGCAAAAGCTGAGGTTAACCCCTTATACTGCCTCACCATTGCGCGGGACTTGTTCTGACTCCCAGCCAGAGGAGTTAGGCTAGGTAACATTGCATTCGCCTGTGCAGCACCTTCACTCAAGTCTTCACACGCTCCCACACGCTTGAGCACACCCCAGGTCTCACCAATCTTTAAAGACTCCAGGCTACACATGTCAATTTCAAACCCAAAACTAAAGCCCTATCTTTCTCCAGCTCAATCCTAGATGTCACAAGATTCCACATACTCTGCTGCTACAACTCCAGATAATTATGCTTCCTATTTATTCTCCTGTTTAGCATGCTTGTATGCAACTTTTCCTCATATGAAAATGGGATGGGGGTGCGAGTAGTTGAACTTGCACTAACTGCCTCTGTCATTTGGGGGAAGCTGAAGTGAAGCTGAGGTTTCAGATTGTGCATTACATACAGTAGCATACTTTTGCACTGAGAGACTGAATGTTCTATACGAGTTTGGGCCAATGATTCATTAAACTGATATCCAGCTTCAAGCAATGGCCACTATGCAACAGTTCAAAAGAAGGCTAAAACTTTCACAATGCACTTGGCTAAATTGTGCAGTAGTATATGTCAAGAGAACATTTCCTGATCCCCTGCAGCAAATATCTGCCACTCTGAGTCCTATCTGAGAACTTCTTTTTTAGTATGAGTAGTTACAGATATTGCTAGTCATAAAATTATCCAGCCCTTTTTAAAATTCAGCTACCATATTTCTCTATTGTAATAATGGGGTGACACATTGGAAAGCTGTTAGGAAAATGATCTTTGTCTGGCCCCAGTTATTTGACATGGATTGCAGTTATAAAAGGTAATAAACCAGTCATGTGGCAGCTGGGCTCTATTGACTCCTGTGGCTACTCTTTCATTTTCCATGTTTGGAAAATGAAATGCAAATAAGTATGGTTGTCGATTAATCAAAGTTAACTCATGTGATTAATTCAAATTAATCATGATTTAAAAAATTACATTTTAATCACACTGTTCAACAATACCAATTGAAATTAAATATTTTGGATGTTTTTCCACATTTTCAAATATATTGATTTCAATGACAACACAATACAAAGTGTACAGTGCTCACTTTATTTATTTTTCTTACTCTTTTCATTTATACTGTGCAAATATTTGTATTTTTCAATTCACCTCTTACAAGTACTATAGGCCAATCTCTTTATTGTCAAAGCGCAACATACAAATCTACATGTGTTTGTTACATAACTGCATTCAAAAACAAAACAATGTAAAACTTTAGAACCTACAAGTCCATTCAGTCCTACTTCTTGTGCAGCCAATCACTAAGACAAACAAGTTTGTTTATGTTTACAGGAGATACTGCTGCCTGCTTCTTATTTATGTTGCTAGAAAGTGAGAACAGACTCTTCCATGACACTTTTGTAGCCGGCGTTGCAAAGTATTTACGTGCCAGATATGCTAAACATTCGTATGCCCCTTCATGCTTTGGCCACCATTCCAGGGGACGTTTCCATGCTGATGATGCTCATTAAGAAAAATGCGCTAATTAAATTTGAGACTGAACTCCTTGGGGGAGAATTGTATGTCTCCTGCTCTGTGTTTTACCCACATTCTGCCATATATTCCATGTTATAGCAGCCTCAGATGATAACACAGCATGTTGATCATTTTAAGAAGACTTTCACTGCAGATTTGACTAAATGTAAAGAAAGTACCAATGTGAGATTTCTAAAGATGCTACAGCACTTGAGCCAAGATTTAAGAATCTGATGTGCCTTCCAAAATCTGAGAGGGACGAGGTGTGGAGCATGCTTTCAGAAGTCTTAAAAGAGCAACACTCAGTTGCGGAAACTACAGAACTCGAACCTCCAAAAAAAGAAAATCAACCTTCTGCTGGTGACATCTGACTCAGCTGATGAAAATGAACATGAACATGCGTTGGTCTGCACTGCTTTGGATCATTACCAAGTAGAACCCATCATCAGCATGGACACGTCCTCTGGAATGGTGGTTAACGCATGAAGGGACATATGAATCTTTAGTGCATCTGGCACGTAAATATCTTGCAACGCCAGCTACAACAGTGCCATGTGAATGCCTGTTCTCGCTTTCCGGTGACATTGTAAAGAAGCAGGCAGCATTATCTCCTGCAAATGTAAACAAACTTGTTTGTCTTAGCGATTGGCTGCACAAGAAGTAGCACTGAATGGACTTGTAGGCTCTAAAGTTTTACATTGTTTTGTTTTTTAATGCAATTATTTTTTGTACGTAACTCTACATTTGTAAGTTCAATGTTCATGATAAAGAGAATACATTTACTGTTGAGCAATATGTGAATTGAAAAATACTATTACTTTAAAAAGTGCAAATATTTATAACAAAAATATAAAGTGAGCACTGTACACTTTATATTCTGTTTTTTAATTGAAATAAATTTGAAAGTGTGAAAAACATCCAAAAACATTAATATAAATGGTATGCTATTTGTTTAACAGCACGATTAATTTTTTTTTTAATCGCTTGACAGCCCAACAAATAAAGTATCTCCACCAAAAACAACCACCATAAGCTTGTCTCCATTTGTGTTTTTTATTAATTGGCTGTATCAATTTGTGGTGGTTGGTTTGGGTAGATACTGTCCAACAGTATGAACCTCCTGACAGGGGAGGAGTATTCTGTCTCTTATTTAGAGAGATCCCCATCTGTGAAACCCAGTGGCTTTCTGGTCACAGGACCGCTTGTCAAAACAATTTTCTGCAGTGGCCTGTGCAACTGAGGAGGATCTGTCATCTGGTCTGAAAATTGGTTTCTTCAGATTCTTAAAGATCAGATGTGCCCTTGAATAAAACTGTCTGAGGTGGGAGAGCTAAACATTGAGTTTGCTCCTGCAGTAAAGATATTTTTGATCAGTGTCATCAAAATATAGCCATGTTGATAATTTAAGTCTTCAACATCAGGTTCATTCAGGAGCACTCTGTTTCTTTGACATCCCAAGATGGTAATTATGCCATAGAAGCAATAGAAAGGCATAGACTTGAACTTGATAAGGAAGCTGCAGTCTTTTTACACTAAGAACTTCACCTTCACTGTAACACAAAAAGCAACAGCAATAATTTGAAGCCCTTCACCTTGGATATATACCTTCAGACCAAGTTCGACTGGAAGGTTTACTAGTAGATGCTGCAAATGGAGAAAGAGGAAAATTAGAAGGTGAAATAAAGATTCAGCATTGTCATTTAATATAAAAAAGTTTAACATGAGAAATAACCTGATAATGGCTGCAGGCACCCACCCAGGGAAAAATGCCTTTCCACTTAATGCTATTGATTCTACAACTGGAAAGAAGGCTGCAGAGTATTGAAGACAATGTACAAAAGATGTCATCCAAAAATATAGAGGAGTATAACAAAGGATTCTGTGCTATTTTCTCAGACAATGAGAACGGAATGAGAAGGCTCAGAGAACTTCTCAGATGCAATCAGCCAAAACTTCTGAACTTAATTGAGAGAGAAGTAAAGTCTAATGCAATGCTAAAGCATAATGTGGAAATTCAAATATTCTTGTGCAGTCACAAACAACTTCACGGTTGGTTGAAAGAGGCGGGCTGACTCCTGACTTGTCAACGACTCAGTGGAACTCTTCACATTTGTTGCCAACTTCCATGAGTCCACTGATACTTACAGAGAGCCAGTGGAGTACTTTGATCGGACTATAACAGGCATTTTACAAAATGAGAATTCTGCAGAAAGGAAAAAACTTACAAAAGCCACTGAAAGATTTTTCAAAGGGACTTTACAGATTACAAACCGATGACACTACAGTTGCAGTCTCAATAGACATTTGGCTTGATCTATTTGACTATAAAGAACTGGGACCACACAGGGCAAAAATGATTCAGAGATGCGGTAGAACCTTTTTATAACTCAGCCAACGTGACTGATCCCAAACAAAGAGCATAGGTTGAAACCAAAATAGGAAGAGGAGGCTGAAATATGGCTGATAAAAACATGTTTAAGTCCCTTTCTTATCCCCTTTAAATTTAAAGATACAGTCTTCTGTCCCAAATTTACATTTGCAAAGATGGTTGTCAGTTTGTTGCCCTCAAGATGACAAAATATGTAAATAACCATGGAAGACATGGCAGCTGAAGGTAGAATTATCTATAATCCTGTGCTCTTGACACTTCAGTTCAATCAGGCATGCTTATAGTACATTCAGATTGGTTTGGCCAAAACTTCATAATAAGTTAGATGCTGAAATAGTCAAAGTATAAAAATGTCTAACTTATTTGCTAAGGGAAGATACTACAAAGTAGTAAGCCAAACTAGAGAGCAGACTGAGATATTGCAGAACTGACAGTAAAAGTTATGACAAACTTTCCTATTTTAGAGAATGTGGCTTTTTATTACTGAGTAATAAATATCCTAAGAAAGTGAGTTACATGATATGTATATTGTTTAATGTAATAAAAGCTTCCTGAAGTTTTTGGTTTTTTTGGGGGTGGGGGGGTTTCAGTGCGTGTTTTTGGGTGGGGAAAATCATAGTAATCCTGTTTTTAAAGAAGCTACACACTGGGCATGTATTTCCTAAACAACAACAGAGAAGAATTCACTCTGATTTTCCTTCAATACCACTTGCTTCTAGGACAGTCTGCAAGCACTGCTGCCACCATCTCCAATTCTCTGCCTTCTCGATTTCCCTTCTAGTCTCAGCAACTGAAGTGGCTTCACTTGATCGATTTTTGACCAAGATCTAGTTTATTTTTGATCACCATGTTTTAAAGATGAGCTGATAAAAGACTTGTCTTTGTTCCTGGAGGTACATGACTGTTGGTCAGGGCTACAAAAAGGCTATGTGTTAGTGTGCACAGGCTAGTAACTTTGTCTGCCATTAACTTTGTGTGATCTGTCATCTCATACAATGAGTGTAAAAGGAGGGACTGTTTAGTGTTTACTGTAACCTTCAAAAGTTTACTTCAGTTATTTTTGTGGAGATTCTAGTAGGCTCCATTAGAAATGGTCTCTGTTGGTTTCTATTGAAGGCCCAGGAGACCAATAAGATCCATTGCTCTGTTGCACAATCAGCTGTCAGTAGAAATGACTTGGAAATGTTCACCTGGAATTTCCACTAAGGAGTTCCTCCTTAAATCTCGGCATAATTCTGTTTATCTTCACTGCCATTCTCTGGTCCTTAGCAATCCCTTTAAGATATGGCATCCAAAACTAAGCACATCACTGGAATGGCCTCATTTGCTCTCCCGTGCTCTGTAGTATTTCCTATAATTCGCTTTAACTCCCAGTGTGCACTAGGCAGACCCCTCATTGAGCTAGTCCCAGTGGCTCCTGGCCCATCACCACAGATTGATGAAATCTATGGTTTGTTTATCCATAAAGCAACAAGAAAGTGATATTTTTCACTGATAGCCTTTGCATGTGTTTTGTGGCTTGCCACCATTAGTAGATTCTGTGACTGAATAATTGTTAGATGTAATAAAATACAAGGAAGTATATTCACTGAAAACAATGAGGGGTCCTTGTGGCACCTTAGAGACTAACAAATTTATTTGGGCATAAGCTTTTTGTGGGCTAGAACCCACTTAATCAGATGCATAGAGTGGAAAATACAGTGTATATATACACAGGTATCTATATAGCAGGTATATATATACACGTAGTACATGAAAAGATAGGAGTTGACTTACTAAGTGGGGGGGTCAGTCTAACTAGACAATTCAATTAACAGTAGAATACCAAGAGAGGAAAAAAATCACTTTTGTAGTGGTAATGAGGGTGGTCCATTTCAAACAGTTGACAAGAAGGTGTGAGTAACAGTAGAGGGAAATTAGTAGGGGGAAATTAGTTTTGTAATGACCCATCCACTCCTAGTCTTTATTCAGGAGTAATTTAATTCAGTGAGCAACACACAATTTCACAGTAAATGCAGACACACAAACCTGCTTCTAGTTGGCATTCCAGTCTACTGGATTCTATTTGGATGAAATATGATCGAATCCATTGAGATACGCACTATGAACCTGTTCAGGCTCCAGAATTTCTCTTAAAGGATGATCTGCTGCAGCAGCCTGGCAATGAACATTTTAAAGCTTCCTCATGGTCTCGTTGATATAAACAAAACTTTAGAGTCTTCCTGGTTGTTTGAAGCCTAATGACTCCCAGCTTGTTCAGCCTCCACCCATCCACTCAGAGTCACTTGCCAGAGTAGGGGGCCTGTGTGTTTTATAATTAATGATGTGGATAGATTTTAGACATGGTTATACAAGCTACAGTTAATCAGATCTCAGGAAGGTCTTTACACTATTGCATAAATGGCTTGAGGCATGATGGGAGGTTTACACCTTTCTTTAAGGCAGTAGATCAGTGGCCTGATGGGAGTGGGAAAGCCTCTGTGCCCAGACAATACTTTGTCTCATCTTACTAACCTACATAAGAGGCATCCTCCAATGATGCTGTAAAAGATGTATCTTGATTAAAGAAAGTCAGTGTTGGGACCTAAGCAACACCGCATTAATATGCTACTAAACCCAAAAGGATAGTACTGATTTGTGTTTTATTTAACTTTGACATGAGGTCAATTTGAAATGCTTGTTTCATTCCCTCTTGGCTTCAATGATATGGGTGAGGGTGTGGTGGGAGTGAGATACTATATTTCTTTACAAATTGGACAACATCCGAAGAGAATGTTTGTGGACCAATGTGCCCCTTAGTCATGAGAACCTCCCAGAACATCCCTGCAGCAACTACATCAGCCGTTACACAGAAAGATAATATTAGGAAAGTGTGTAGTGTTTTTAGCTTCTTTTAATACTGTTCAGCAGATGAAAACCAGGAGAAGCCAGACCCTGTGACCATCCAACTCTCTGCAGACCACACTTTGGGAACCTCTGTACTGATGAGTGCCTTTTCCAGAGGCAAATAAAAGCCACAGTAGAATATTCCCTTTTGGTTTGTAGTAACTAAGAGTTGATGGGCGTGGGGATGC
Organism: Eretmochelys imbricata; assembly: GCF_965152235.1. NCBI lineage: Eukaryota > Metazoa > Chordata > Testudines > Cheloniidae > Eretmochelys > Eretmochelys imbricata. Next base: position 36,397,204 of record NC_135579.1, read on the forward strand.
ATGATAATTGCTGTTTCTTTCACCCTTTGAATATTTCAACCTGTCCTGTATATGACCAAGTAAAAAGCTCTGTACAAGCATACTTATTAGAGCTGGTTGGAAAGTCCCTGTCAACCACCTCCCAAATATTTTGGCCAAATACCAAACTTAGTTCAATTTGGAAATGCCACCAGGTTGCCTCCTGGGAATTGTAGGTTGAGTGCCTCACGCTCCCATTCTTTTCTATAGGCCGGGATCCCTGGTCAAATTGAATCTCCCGTGATGTACTATAGTCTTCCCTTGTGGGAAGGATAGGTGATGCATCATGGGAGATGTAGTCCATAGAGAAAAAGGAGAAGATAGGGCACTGAAGCTATAATTCACATGAGACACTGTGGAAGCATATTCAAATCAAAATATTTTATCTTTCAGGTGCTGAGTTTTTTTAAAAAAGAGAATCTAAATTTTCTGAGGAAAAACAAACTGGGGGGGAAAAATTAGTCAAGAACTCACTCAATTTTTCATCAAAAAACAGTTTTGTTACTTTAACCGGCACTAACACTGAATTCAACTGACGGTAGCAAAAAAATAAAAATTTTAAAAAAATGGGGGGGTAGGGAGGAGCTTCTACAGAATCTCATCTATCTGGTTTTGTATAAAAATAACTTGTTTACCTCTTATTGAAACAATTAGCCTACAGCCCAGAGAAAAATGAAATCAGGTGTATCAGTCAATATTCATTCCGTTATTCTTAGGCAGCCATACATCTTGGGGAAATTTTCTCAAGTTTTGTCTTTTGTAGTCTATAAATTGCCATGGCCACAATTATATCCCCAGCATTTCAAATAATAACTTGTGTTTTTAAATGCTTTATCAATTCTCCAATCATATTTTCTATGCTCTCTATTCATAGTCATTACATCTTATCTGGTGTAAATGTATATCACAAAAAACTGTACAATCAGTGGGATGATACAAACCAGGACAGCAGTTAAATCTCAGGATATAAAATTTTCAGTACTGCTGTTGAGATGGTGCCATGTACTGCATGCATTTTCCTTGTCTCACATAGATCCCAAGCCAATACCCACTGAAGACAATGTGAGTCTTTCCACTGATTTAAGTGGGTGTTGGATTGTGCTGTTAATATCAGCTCTTTTGAAAGTTTTCAACAGCCACCTTATTAATGTTGTTTTAAATGGCCAAGGGGCCACAACTTTATTAATTACATTTAATTGAAGCCAGAAGGTCCTGGCTGTTTTTAGCAAGTTGGCAGAGAGGTTAAGAGACAAGAGTAAGAATCTCTGCTACCTTTAGCTATTTCTGTTCTTATTCTTGTGTAAAACAGCTACTCACTAAGTGTCCAAAGTCCTAACCAGCCTGCATCCCATGTGTACTACAGTGCGAAGTGTGACAAAGCTCTGTCCTGGTCTCCATGGGTCCCACGTTTCCTGGCAGATTTTGCTAGCTTCAGAGGCTCACTGTGACCCTTCATGTAGCCCTTCTCTCTCTCTAGAGGCAAGGGTCACAGCCTACTGAGCCATTTTCATCATAAGCCAGCAAGGGAGGTGAGAAGAAGCTATCCTCCCTTGCACAGTCTCTGTTGTCTCCCAGGCTCAGTGATTAATCAGGAGGCAAAGGGGGGAGCCCGGGCCCACCCTCTACTCCGGGCTCCAGCCCAGGGACCTATGGTAGCTGACTTTTTAGAAACAGGATGTGTACAATTCCCTGGGCTACTTCCCTACAGCAGCCCCCACTTCCTCAAGATCCACTTCACCCTTACCTCAGGACCTCCTTCCTTGTGCCTCATATGGTGTGTACTGCTCAGTCTCTTCAACAGCGCAACTTCCTCCTACAGCTCCTGACATATGCCCCCCGACTAACAGGGAGGTTTTTAATTAGTTTCAGCCAACCCCTGATTGGCTTCAGGTGTCCCAATCAACCTAGCTGTCTCTACTGCTTTCTCGAAGAATCTTAATTGACCCCAGGTGTCTTGATTAACCTGAAGCAACTGCCATTTGGTTACCATGGTAACAGGAATTTGTTTAGCCTGGGGCTAACATACCTGTTTCTCACTACTTTCCTATAGCTATCTGGCCTTGCCCTGTCACATAACCTCCTCTCACAGAGGGAATGCTGTTCTCAGGGCCAGTCCTCAGAGTTGAATAGATTGCAGTGGGGGTGTAGTCGTGTTGGTCCCAGGATATGAGACACAAGGCAGGTGGGGTAACATCTTTTACTGCACCAACTTTGAATAAATCTGCTACATAATGCTTTACAAATGGCATATGCCCCCAACTCCAAATCCCATCCTCATTTGGGAGGCTAATCCATTTCTTCCTTGAATGTTAAATACTGATTCAACCTTTTCTAGGTGGGGCTGGGAGAAAGAAGGACTCAGCTAATCCCTGCCCATGTTGCAACCCCATGGGGGAAAACCAAGACTAGAAAACAAAACTGGTGCCTTAACCCCAAAGCCATGTTGAGCAATCGCTCCCAATCCATCCCAACAAACTAGAGCGGAAGCCTGTGCCTTCACAACCGGATGTGTGCTAATGAAACAAAACAGCAACTTCCCTCCCAGTGCCTACCACTAATGAAGTAAAACAGCAGTGGTCGTGTGGCCACGGAGAGGAGGGCAAAAGGCTAGCAGTGAGCACAACAGCAGTGAGATTTTCTATGCACCATCCCTGCTAAGAGTCGTGTCCCCCAGGATTCACTGGGTTGTAGCACCAGCTGGAAAGTAGGGCCTGTTTTAATGAAGAATAGTAGTTGTTTCCAAATAGTTGTAGATAAATATTTTACAGACATGAAAATGACTGCCACGTGAAGGAATAATCAGCTCAACTATTCATTAATGCTCACCAGTCTCTTAATAGTACATTCCCAATCCATTATATCTATTATTCTCTTTATAGAGTGGGTTTTTTTCTCAGTTAAGCACAGGCTTCTATGTTGTGGCAACCCACAACTGCATGGTCAACATGTAGATTATTTATATTAATGAGCCTATTGATAATTCCACCAGATCAGAAGGAGAATCTATTTTTGGTATTCAATCTTTTATTCTTGGGAGCGAAGTATTTTGATTTTAAGATTTTACAATCTGTGTTTACTATAGTGATAATTAGCCTTTCCAACAATTTCTACAACAGTTAACCCTTCCTTCAGCTTTTGTCACATTGCCTGGGATAAACTGCCACTGAAAACCAAATTTTAAATAAGCTTAATTAGCGTGCAAACAGGAGCAAGGAACATGCCACTTCCAGTTTACCTCTAAAAAGAAAGGTCAGGAGAACATTTTTAACAATAAGAAATTTCACACCAAAAACAATAATAAACACTTGGCAGTAGTATAGCTCTTTAGAATTTCAAAGCCCTTGGTTTTTCAGCAATAAATCCTCACAACATGTCCCTGAGTTCGGTAAGTATCTCCATTTCACCACTGGGGAAACTGAGGCAGAGAGAGGTTGAATTATTTGTCCATGACCACCCAGTGAGTTATGGGCACAGCTAGAAGCTGAGTCCAGAAACTTCCAGTTCCCTGGTCAATGCATTATGCCAAAACTAGAGTTGCTTTTTGGAAAAAAAAAATTTTTTTTTTTAAAGTTTCAGGAAGAGGGAGAAAGGTTAAACTGACCTTTTTTAAAATCTTGTATCATTCACAACGTAAGATCTCTAGTTTTTCCAACATCTGAAATAGTTTCTATAGCTAGTAAAGGGACTGGTCTCTTTTCATTTCAAACACAGAAGTATTAGAAGACAATGGCTGAAACCTTTTGCAAACAGCTGCTTGAGAAGCTGATTAACCTTCACAATCTCCGCCCATGTCCCCATTCAGTACTGCAAATAGTAGAGGTCTGCAATGGCAGGTTCATACTGTATGCTCCTTCCCTCCCATGAAAGAGACAGGTGATCTCAGCCGTTCAAAATACCCAGCCACAAATACTTACTGCATTAAAAAAACCCAAAGCTCACCTGTGCAAAGTATCCAAGAACTGTTCTAGCCCATACATGTTATCACGGTTAATGAAGATCAACAAGATCTTTACAGTAAAGACCAACAATTCTGTCTTCATACAGCACAGGGGTCAAATTGGAAGAAATAGAACTTGGTTGCCTGTTGCAGTAATTCAATCAGTTACACTTAACAGCTTTGCTCCAAGTCTGTGTTTTTTCCACCCCCTCCCCCATGGCAATCACCTGTGCAACACACCAATTTTTCCTTCTCTGTGTACTCATTTTTGACACCATGACTCACTCCACTGCTGCTTTGAGAGCAGAGCAGCTGTGTAACTGAGAGTATGGGTGTAGTTTGGAGGGTGCAGGGGGGCATTGCCCCCAAACTGCACGCCTCTGGCAGGTATGGAATTTGTCCCCCCACGCATGGTGCCATTGGCCTGACTGGAGCCTGCCCTTCCCTCCCATGCCTACTGGTGATGGTGCCCACAGCCTTTGGCCCTATCCATACAGGACACTTTCACTGGGTCACCAGAGCTCCAGTTTCATTTTTGTCTGTTGCAATGCAGCATCGGGGGGGAGGGGTTATTGCCAAGGGATTTTTAATGTTAAACTCAATAGTAAAAGAAACGTTACTCGCATTGATAAATGATGCCACGTAAGCATTTGTTCTGGGTCATAAATACTGAAGCCACCAAGATTGCTGAGGAGGGTTTGAGATCACTACAGGTCAAATCAGCCGCAACACCAGAGTTTGATAGCTTCATAGAAGAGCAATTTAAAATTAGAAAGGCTGTCATCAAATTAACCCTTGGGTAGCCAGCGTATAGTCTCAACGTTTGAGATTGCAATCCCAGTCATTCTCAGATGTTATTTGTATTACTGTAGCGCAGAGGAGCCCTAATCGTGGACCAGGCCCCCGTTGCGTTAAGTGCCGTACAGATGGCCTCTGCCCCAAAGAGCTTCCAATCTAAGTAGCAGTGTTTCAAGAGCAGTCACAATAGTCTTCCCTTCCTCCTTACTTACTCGTTCTTTGTTTATAAAATGGTCAACACCAGGTGATGGGGGCAACTGATTAAAACCAAGTTTACTGGTTTGTTACAAAAAGCTCTGGCTAAGTACGCCACAAGTAGTGTTATATATGCAATAAAACGTGAGACAGCACTTAAAATCTCAGTGTGTGAGATGCATATGAATTATTGAATACCAGTATAATTCTTATTAACCAGGAAATTATCATTAAGCCAGTCAGGTACATGCATAATAGGAAGAAAAATTTCTTTTCTATTAGAGGGTTTAATAAAACCCACGGTCACTGTCTCCAAATTGACCTTCATTTTTCTTGTATTAGGTTCAGTAGTGAGGGCTAGCTCCCGGAATTCCCTGGGAAGCTGTTTCGTTGCTAGAGCTTGTTGGGAAATTATTTTTCCTGTGACAACTTTTGACAAAATGTCTTTGAAATGTTCGGGATATTCACTGAAATTTTTAAACTTAAAAAGGTTCAGTTTGGGGCAAATTTTCAGTATTCCAGGTTAAATGTAAAAAAAAAACAGATTTTTTCACAAAAATTACCTCATCTTTAAAAAATGCAATTTTTTAATCGGGGAAAAATATGAAGAAGTAGGGAGGTGTGTACAGCATTGGTGAGATTATTGCTGGAATATCATGTCCAGTTCTGGTGCCCATGCTTCAAAAAGAGGGCTGAAAAATTGGGAAAGGTTCAGAAAAAAAACCACAAGAAAGATTTGAAGTCTGGGAAACATGGCTTATAATGAGAAACATAGGAAGCTCAATCTAATTAGTTTATCCAAGAGAGGTTTAAGAGGTGTCCTGAACATGGTCTACAACAGTGGTTTTCAACCTGTGGTCCACGGATCCCGGAGGCCACAGAGTATGTCTAAGATTTCCAAAGGTTTCTGCACCTCCATTTGAAAGTTTCTAAGGGTCTGCAACTGAAAAAAAGGTTGAAAAACACTAGTCTACAAGTACTTACATGGAGAAGAGATTTCTGATAATAGATGGCTCTTCAATTTAGTAGAAAAAGACACAAAAAGATCCAATGTTTGGAAACTGAAGTTGTCAAATGCAGACTAGAAATAAAGTGAGGGTAATTAACTGGAATAACTTACCTAGGGCATGGCAGATTGTGAATCACTTGAAGTCTTTACATCAGGACTGGAATCTTTCTAAAACTGATACCTTAGCTCAAAGAGAAGTGATGGGTTTAAGGCAGAAATTACTGGTTCAGAATTCTGTGGACTGTTATGCAGAAGATCAAAATAGATGATCCTAAGAGTCTCCTTTAGCCCTATTTTGGGTAACATATTTATGGACATTAAAATACAATAATAAAACAAGTCCAAGCTTTCCTAAATTCAGCAATGAAAATGCTAAGGAACACCCATCATTTTCATAATAGCTAAATATACCTACGAATTGCGGAACCTCCTTTCCTAGATATACATGATAAATATGTATTTTCTTAACTACTTGTCTGTGTGCTGGCCCAATCCATACCACAGCTTTCTCCCAGGGAAGCCTGTCAGCTGTAGGACTCCTGTGAGAGGGAAATGTGGGGGAGAGGTCCTGGCTGGTCCCAGTTTCTTTGGTGGAAGGGGAATGGAGGAAGGGGAGAGGTTCCATCAGGTCCCAGTCTCTCTGGTGGGAGGGGAATGGAGGGGAAGGGGAGAGGTCCCCGCCAGTCCCCAATGTCTCTGGCGGGGGAGGAGGGGGAGGTCCCAGTCGGTCCCAGTCTCTCCGATAGGAGGGGAATGGAGGTGCAGAGGTCCCAGCCTGTCCAAATCTCTCTGGTGGGTGTGGGGGAAGAAGTCCCAGATGGTCCCAGTCTCTCTGGTGGGAGAGAAATGGAGAGGGAGAGGTCCCAGTCTCGCCGGTGGGAGAAGAGTGGGGTGGTGAGGTTAGGGTGACCAGATCACAACTGTAAAATATTGAGACACTTTGGGGTGCCATCAGCCCTGCCCACAGTCTACCCCCACTCCTCCCAGGCTCTGCCCCCACTCTGCCCCAGGTCCTGCCCCTTCCCCGCTTGGCCCCCCACCACACCCTTCCTCATCCCCCATCCCACCGCTGGCTTGCTGCATCCCTCCTCAGTCCTCCACCCACCACTCGCTTCTTAACCCACCCACCCAGTCTCCATTCGCCGGCCTAGGGCGCCAACTTCCCCTCTGCCTGGTGGGTTCTCGGCCACCCCCCTGCCTCTTCCTGACCCTGCACCGCCCTTGCCCCATCCCCATTCCATCCCTTTCCCCCAAGTCTCTGCCCCTGCCCAGCCTCTTCTCTGCCTCCTCCCCTGAGCGCGCCATGTCCCCGCTCCTCCCACTCTCTCCAGGGAAAGTCCTAAGCACCACCAAACAGCTGTTAGGCGGCAGGAAGCACTGGAAGGAGCAGGAATACGGTGCATGGGGGCACGGAGAAGGAGGTGAGGAGGGCGGAGCTTGGCTGCCAGTGGGTGCAGAGCACCCATTAATTTTGTTCCATGGGTGCTCCAGCCCCAGAGCACCCATGGAGTTGGTGCTTCCCTCCCACTCGCTTCCTTACCTGAATATCGGAACAAATGATGTCCCAATCGTACATTGATCAGGATGCGGGAAAAAGAATTAAATATCGGAACAGTTCTGGTCATTCTAGGTGAGGTCCCAGCTGGTCCCAGTCTCTCTGGTGGGTGGGGAGGGGAGGGGTGGAGAGGTCCCAGCCAGTCCCAATCTCTCCGGTGGGAGGGACAGAGGTCTCAGCCAGTCCCAGTCTCTCTGGTGGGTGGGGAGGGGTGGAGAGGTCCCAACCAGTCGCAGTCTCTCTGGTAGGAGAGGGGGGTGAGGTCCCAGCTGGTCCCAGTCTCTCAGATGGGAGGGGAGTGGGTTCAGGGGAAGAGGTCCCAGCCGGTCCCAGTCTCTCCGATGGGAGAAGAGTGCAGGGATGAGGTCCCAGATGGTCCCCGTCTCTCTGGTGGGCGGGGAATGGAGGCAGAGGGGAGAGGTCCCAGCCAGTCCCAGTCTCTCTGGTTGGAGGGAAATGTGGGGGGGGGGCAGAGGTCCTCCTGGCCTGTCCCAGTCTCTCCGGAGGGAGGGGAGTGGGTGGGGAAGAGGTCCCGGCTGGTCCCAGTCTGTCCGTTGGGAGGGGAGGAGAGGGAAAGTGGGAGAGGTCCCGGCCAGTCCCAGTCTCTCTGGTGGGAGGTGAGTGGGAGGGGCAGAGGTCCCAGCTGGTCCCAATCTCTCCAGTGGGGGACAAGTTGGGCGGGGGGCAGAGGTCCCAGCTGGTCCCAGTCTCTCCGGTAGGAATGGAGTGGAGGCAGGAGAGGTCCCATCCAGTCCCAGTCTCTCCGGTGCCAGGAGAGAGGAGGGGGAAAAGACCCAGCCCAGCTCTCTCATGTGGGGCCAGTCCGTGGAGAGGAAAAGAAGCAGCAATTGAAGCCATCAGCAGCTGGCTGGAGCAGGGGCAGTGGCTCCTCTTGGAGTTCCAGGCCTTGGGACCCCCTGGCTCCATGCTTCCCAGAACCTCAGCCCCCCATCTCCTCATGCTGCCTTGTCCACCTCTTCCATTTCCAGGCCGACTGTGGAAGGAGAGATGGTGGCTCAGCGAGAACATTCACCTGAATTTGTTGCAGTGTCTATGGCCAAGGGAGGGTCTTGGCCCTCTGCCATCCCCACCCCTCCATTGCACCCCTGCCATCACTGCTTTATGCTGGGTGCTTCAGGTGCATTGGTGGGTGGTGGAATTCAGTGCCTGGTCTCCCATCAGTGCCTTCCCCTAAGAGCTGGGAATGCAGACTGCCCCCCCTCAGTGCTCTCTGCCAGGCGCCTCCCATGCACCAGGAGCTGGACAGCACTCAACACAGGGTGTCTCTCCAGCGCTTTCTGCTGGGAGCCCATGCCATGTTAGGAGTCTTCTGGGGCCCTGCTTGGAGTCCCACGGGGTCACTCTGTGCTGGGGGGAGGGGAGGGGAGAGACCTCTGTGTGACATGAGCTGTGGCTGGAACCTAGGGAATTTGCCCGAAAGAAATGGACACTGTCAAGCTTTTTAAAGTTATTGCAGTTTCAGATTAACAACGCCAGAAACAGAGGACAGCTCCTTGGAAAAATGCCATTCACGGCATAGCGACAGCCCCAATGTGCTGGGGAAGTTCTCCAAAGTGCTGGAGAGTGGAGGCAAAGCGTGGAAACCTGGAGGAAAGCTCTGGCGCACTGAAACATAACAGTGCTTCGAGGCAAGGCCTCCGCCACCCAGAAACAGACAGGCAACGACCCCAAAGGGCAAGAGCCATCGTCTCAAAGCACTCAAGTGCCATTGCAGAGATCTTCTCAGGGCAAAACAGGCCAAGGCCTCACCTGGCAAAGTGCCAAAGGGCTTCACCAAACCATGGTTAAGCTGATGAGCAGGGAAGAGCAAGGCACACAGACGACTCATGAAAAATAAACCCTCAGCCCTGACTGGAAAGGAAGGAGTCTGCACAAAGATCCCCAAAGCAGGGCAAAGCTGTAAGAACCCCTGGTGTCTGAGCAGCTCTTGAACAGGTGGAGTGACTTTGCTAACTGTGATCAAGAAGGAACTTACTAGAATGTTAAGAAATCCAGTGTCTGGAGATCCAGGGAAACATGCCACCCCCAGAGGGGAGAGAATTGGCTTCCCTAGGGGCCAAACATCATTATGCTTGGAAAGTTCCACCATCTTGCTCCAGGAATGAGAATCCTGCAAGATGAGCTGGTCAGAGAAGCAGAATTCCAAGGTAAGTAATTTTCCGTTGTTCTCCCTGCACCTTGCTTAGATGGCTCAGAGTTGCAGCCCTTCTTTCAATCCTATATGTTTTCCAACATACATTGGCTCTCCAGCTGCATCCAACCATCACACATCAGGAGTCCACCTTTGTCAAATATGCTGTGCTGATAAATTAAAACAATACATGTGGCCTGACTTCAGTACTGATTTGTTTCCAAACTGGGGATGACACCTCACTCAACCTTGTACAGAAGCTTCTGGGCCACACGACTTATTGGGCTTCACATGTTATGTAGCGAGCGTCATCTTTTCTGCCATTATCTGCAGATCTGTTCAAGAAAATCTATTCTGCCTCTGATTCAGGGGTGTATAGAACTTTCTGAAAAGTCTGGAATAAGTGTTTAATCCTTTGTATCTTGCTAGTAAACTGCCACTTGTGCATGATTTCTCCAACTTCTTTTGAGCTCTTTTTTTTAAGAGTTGTGCCAGCAATGAGTCAGGCTTGAGTTTGCATTGTCAGACAATCTACTGCTAGCTGTTTGGGGAGAAAACTCAGTTTGTTCCATGAGAATGGTGTTTAACTGCCCTCTAGTGGTAATTCATTGTCACACTCTCTCAGGATTTTCCCCACTTTCAATTACTTCTCCGTAACACCCTCTTTTAAATCTTTCCCTCTAGTTTCTTTATTGGGAGTTTTTTGTTTTGTTTTTATTTCTCTGTGCCAGTGCAGTTCCAGGCCTCTGACTTCTGAGGGCATTTAGCAGTGTTCCATCGTGTATTTTCATTTACCACTGCATTGTCATCTTTTTTAACAAAATCTTGAAAGTATTCCTTATTCCATTGCTGTCGTGCTGCAGTATTAGCTCATTCACTCCACAGCTGAAAGCTCATTTGGGCTTCCTAATTACAAGTTAACTCCAGTTGCTTTGCTTCCCATTCCAACAGCTATTTTATTCTGAGATGGTTGCTTGGTTGGGTTTTCAGTAGATAGTACATCTTTCTACAGATTAACTGTCCTTTTCCAGTTTACGGTGTATGCAGTGTTGTAGGCAGGTCGGTCCCGGGATATTACAGAGGCGCCTCACCCACTTTATCTCTCTTTTTCAACTGCACATTTTATTTAGTTATTTAGTTTACGTAGACTGTATTTTGGATCAGTTTCTTTTTCTTTAGCCAAACAGTAAACATTAATTTACAATCACGTTGACTGGGGAAGGAGGGAGAAATAACAGAAAATGCACTAAATTCAACCGTAACAGGATTTGAATTCATCACAGTCCCTTCTGAAACGTGAAGCAGACATTGATATCCACTAGGCAACACTGCCTTGGATTAACTTCCATGGCAATTAACAGGTATTAAATGAGCCATGGCAGGACTCGTGTTCTGCTTATTGAAAGAAATGGAAAGGAATACTGAAAATTACAGGGGAAAAGTATATACAAAACTGAATACCAGCGTTCACACACAGTGCACCATTCGTTGGTTCATATCAAGATCTATGTGCATGCAAATATTGCTTCCCCAACAAAAGAGGGAGAGCAAATGAGTGTAACTGAAGGAAGAGTTTGGTGCAAGGAATTTTCCTATGTTTTTCTGTCCATAAAGCAGGCAGCTTGTGAAATGATTTACGGTGTGATTAGCTGCATGACTAACCAGACTAAAGTCCCAACAGTCAATGGTGCCATGTAGCTACTTGGTTATTAATTAACTGTACTGCAGTAGTGTTTAGAAGTCCAAAGAGAGCCCCAGTGTGGTAGCCGCTCTACAGACAGGTTGTGAGAGGCAATTCCTGTCCTAAAGAGCTGCCTCTCTAAGTAGACCAGACAGAAGCAGGGTGGGAGGGGGAAAGGATGCATAGAGAGAGGAAGTGACTTGCCCAAGGTCACCCAGTAGGTCAGAGTCAGAGCTGGAAATAGAGCCCAGCTTTTATAAATCCCAGTGCTGCACCCTCTCTGTTGGAGGACTAGGCTGCCTCTCAGCTTCCCATGCCACCCCACCCCCACGGGCCCTACCCCATAGCTGGCTCCTGTCTTTGTGGGGTTTCTTACCTCTGTTGGCTCCAAAGAGTCTCAGTCTATTCCTGTTTCATTACAGAAAGTGTCAGACTTAGTTGTGAGACCCTTCAAGTGGGAGTGAACCAGGCAGAAGGGCCATAAGCAAGGGATGATGAGGGGCAATATTTAGTTGCAGGGAACTCTTTGCTGGGGGCCTGAGGGTGGGGTGCTCATCCCACACAAGCCCTGAAGGGACTAAGGTGCCTAGGTGGGCCAATTAACTGCCCAGGCTGCACCTGGAGGAGGAGTCAGGGACCCCATCTTAACTAGATGAGGCTCAGCTGGCGGGGAATAGGATGGGGTGTATAAAGCCGGGAGCTGAGAGCAGGCAGTGGCTGCAGTCACCCCTGGGAGAAGGGAGGTGTGTTTGGGACTATAGAGGGAAGTCCACAGTTACTCCCTAGGAGGAGGGAGTTTGGTCTAGCAAACCTGGCAGGAGCCAGAAAGGTAGGCAAAGCTCCGGAGTAAAGCAGCAAGGTACAGGATAGTTCAGTCCCTGAGCTGGAGCCTAGCATAGAGGGGGCAGGCCTGGGTTCACCTACTAGCCACTGGGGAAGTTGCACAGGCTGGGGAGCGGGCTGCCGGGGATAGTTTGCCCCAAAAGACTTTGATGCCCCAGAGCGGGGACCATACTGACCTGGCCAGAGAGCTAAGTCACAAAGAGGAAGCTGCAGGTCCTGGAGCAAGAGGGGCTGCAGGTGCAGGGTGAGAGAAGACAAGAGGTGGATAAACTGCCGGAGGAGGGTGCAGCACCTGGCAGGAGCTAATCCCCAGAGCAGCCAGAAGGAGGTGCCCCTAGTAGTGAGTGGACCTGAGACAAGGCCACCAAGGGGGATTTTCTGTTTGGTCCAGTTTTATTAAAGATCTTTGTTAACGATATGGAAGAAGGCATATTATTCTTTACAAATGCTGTTAATCTGGGAGCACGGCAAGCCCAGGTGGGGGGGGGAGGGGTTAGACAGGTGGGCAGGACAGAGACTATATCTTACTCATATGTTTAGGGAGGAAGGCTGGTGCAATGGTGAGGCTGCTAGCCTGGTACTTGGGAAAGCCCAGTTCAATGCCCTCCCCTTCCATAGACTTCTCATGGGACTTTAGGTAAATCACTCAGTCTCTCTGGGCCCTAGTTCCCCGTCTGTGCAATGTGGATGCCAGCACTGCCTGCTCACAGAGGTGCTGTGGGATAAACACACTGAAGAGCATGAGCTATTCAGACACTACGGTGATGGCAGCTGGATATGTACCAAAGCTAGAAATACAGCCAAGGAGAGCACACCCCAATACATCTTGGAGGGTGTGACTTTAAGACTACAGTGTGAGGGAGAGAGCTGGAAAGTAGCAATGCTGAAGGCAATCTCAGGAATAGCAGACAATATGTTAGGGATGAGCTTGCAAAGAGATTTGCTGGCAAAATCCCCATCACCCGTCCCGTGACTTTGGGCTGTCTGCTTGAGGGCTCGGGTCACAGAGCAGGAAGTGATAGCTCCAGTCTGGCTGCCTCTGGTGGGATGGGAGCTAGGACATTAATGCCGTGTTAACTTCGGCCCAGTCTACATGAGGAAATTATATCACTATAAGTACATCACTCAGGGGTGTGAAAAGTCCACCCCTTGGAGCAACGCTGTGAAACTGAGCTAACCCCAGTGTAGACAGCACTAGGTTGATGGGAGAATTGTCCTGGGGAGGTGGATTACCTATGCTGATTGGAGAACTCCTCCTGTCGGCATAGGTAGTGTCTTTAGTGAAGCACTATGAGGGCTATGTCCTCCCACTTTTTACTGGCCAAAAGGGCAAATGGCGGGGAGAGGAACAAGCAAGAGGCAGGGCCTCTCGGGGGGAAAGGGGCAGAGGCGGGAACTCGGGGGGGAAGGGGCAGGGAGGAGCCTGGGGGAAAAGGTTGTAATGCAAGGGCGGAGCCTTGTGGAGAAGGGGTGGAGCATGGATGGGGCCTTGGCTCAGGGAGAAAGGGCGGCTTGGGGATGAGGCCTCAGGGGGAAAGGGTGAGGCCACAGTTCGGGTGATGGTGGCCCCCGCCACTTATAGGGACCTTCCACCACTCCTGGGCTCTGGTGCAGCATTTTAAGTGTAGACAAGCCCATAGTGCATGTGCCTAGTGTCTGATTGGTGCATTTTCTAAACTATTCATGCATTCGTAGGTTCTAAATCCAGAAGGGATCCCTGTAATCAGCTAGTCTGACCTGTATCACACTGGCTAGAGAACTCCCTGGCTGATTATGAATTATTGGGCCAGGCTCTCTTTATGAGGCACAGAGGATGCTGGGCCAGGTTTAGAGTCTGGGGAAGGACCGGGCTTAAATTTTGTCTGGCCTGCATCAGTGCATTTGTTGGCCAGGTGGCCCCCACCCATTCCCACGCTATTACTGCCCAGGGTGGAGGGGCTGTGCCAACCTGATTCTGCACACTCCGTGCAGGCTTGCATATCCTGCTCCAAACGTACTTACTATCCCCAGGGACCTACAGCCTGGACTGGGCACATCCCAGGAAGTGAATTGAATGATAGTGGGCAACATGAGTGGAGAGGAGAGTCAAAGAAGAGCAACAAAATCAATGAAGAGGCTGAAGGGTTTCACTCATTAGGGCAGAATTGAGACCAAAATTTTCACACATGGCTGCTTACTATTAGGTACGTAGCTCCATACTGATGGGACATACATTGCGGGGCCTTCTTTGAAAATATCAGCCTAAATTATGTAAAAATTAAGAACATAAGAACAGCCATACTGAGTCGGACCAATGGTCCATCTAGCCCAGCATCCTGTCTTCTGACAATGCTTGAAGGAGAGTGTACAGAACAGGGCAGTTTTGGAGAGACTTCTGTCTTCACCTCCTGGCATCTGGCAGTCAGAGGTCGCCATGTTAGGGTCGCCATGAGCATGGGGTTATATCCCTGACCATCTTGGCTAATCTTGCCCAGACCTGAAGAAGTGCTCTGTGTAAGCTGTTGGTGAAAGGGACAAGCTTTCCAGAAGTTGGTCCAATAAAAGTTATGACCACACCCACCTTGTCTCTCTAATATCCGAGAACCAGCATGACTACTACAACACGGCAAACGTCTTGGCTAATAGCCATTGATGGACCTACCCACCACGGTGATGGACCTTTCATTGGTTAAACTATAAGTGCCTGCAAGTATTTGAAGAGCATGAACACCAAAGGAAGTGTTGAGCACAGTGAAGGTGATAACTAGGAGCAATGGGATGAATCAGAAGGAAGGAAAATTTAGGCTGTGTCTGAAAACATTTCCTGGTGCTATTAGACTAGGGAATAGCTAAAGGTCTCATTGTTTAAGTTCTTTTTATAAGTAGATTAGACGAAGCACTGAAGGATGTAGAGACAGCCCTGCAAAAGCTAGAAGGGTAGATAAGAATTTGCTTCTTTGATAGTCTGTCCCTTTATTAAAAACCCCTCACAGCTCCCTCCTCTAACCACCTCTTCACCCTGGTACTATAAAAAGAGTCAGAAACACTGTTGTTTGTAACCTATCATTTAAATCAGCTTCTGTACCTAATGACCTAATGTGACGCCAATTTTTAAAAAGGGCTCCAGAGGTGATCCCGGCAATTACAGGCCAGTAAGCCTGATTTCAGTACCGGGTGAACTAGTTGAAACTATAGTAAAGAATAAAATTATCAGATGCATAGATGAACATAATTTGTTGGGGAAGAGTCAACATGGTTTTTGTAAAGGGAAATCATGCCTCACCAATCTACTAGGATTCTTAGAGAGGGTCAATAAGCATGTGGACATGGACAGTGGATATAGTGTACTTAGACTTTCAGAAAGTCTTTCACAAGATCCCTCAGCAAGGGCTGTTAAGCAAAGTAAGCTGTCATGGGATAAGAGGAAAGGTCCTCTGATGGATCAGTAACTGGTTAAAATATAAGAAACAAAGGGTAGGAATAAATGGTCATTTTTCAGAATGGAGAGAGGTAAATAGTGGTGTCCCCCAGGGGTCTGAACTGGGACCAGTACTATTCAACTTATTCATGAATGATCTGAAAAAAAGGGTAGCAAAATTTGCAGATGATACAAAACTACTCAAGATAGTTAAGTCCAAAGCAGACTGCAAAGAGCTACAAAGGGATTTCACAAAACTGGATGACTGGGCAACAAAATGGCAGATGAATTTCAATGCTGATAAATGCAAAGTAATGCACATTGGAAAACATAATCCCAACTATACATATAAAATGATGGGGTCTAAATTAGCTGTTACCAGTCAAGAAAGAGATCTTGGAGTTACTGTGGATACTTCTCTGAAAACATCCACTCAGTGTGCAGTGGCAGTCAAAAAAGTGAACAGAATGTTGGGAATCATTAAGAAAGGGATAGATAATAAGACAGAAAATATCATATTGCCTCTATATAAATCCATGGTATGCCCACATCTTGAATACTTCGTGCAGATGTGGTTGCCCATCTTAAAAAAGATATATTGACATTGGAAAAGGTACCGAAAAGGGCAACAAAAATTATTAGGGGTATGGAATGACTTCTGTATGAGGAAAGATTCATAAGATTGGGACTTTTCAGCTGGAAAAGAGATGACTAAGGGGGGATATGACTGAGGTCTATAAAATCATGTGTGGGGAAAGTAAATAAAAATAGGCAGCAGATTTAAAACAAACAAAAGGAATTATTTCTTCGCACAATGCACAGTCAACCTGTGGAACTCTTTGCCAGAGGATGTTGTGAAGGCCAAGACTATAACAGGGTTCAAAAAAGAATGAGATAAGTTCATGAAAGATAGTTCCATCAATGACTGTTAGCCAGGATGGGCAGGGATGGTGTCCCTAGCCTCTGTTTGCCAGAAGCTGGGAATGGGCAACAGGATGGATCACTTGATGATTACTTGTTCTGTTCATTACCTCTGGGGCACCTGGCATTGGCCACTGTCAGGAGACAGGATACTGAGCTAGATGGACCTTTGGTCTGACCCAGTAGGGCCATTCTTATGTTCTTATGCTCTTAAGGTCTTTGGGTCTCTCTGATTTTAGGTCTTGAGCCTTCCAGTGTCACCCCAAGAGTCACCTTGGCCCAGATCTGCAAAGGTATTGAGGAACCTAACTCTCAAGGAATCAGTGACAGTTAGGTGCCTAAATACTTTTGAGGATCTGCCCGAGCATCCTCTACACAGCAGCAAGGGCCTGTTATGCTTTTGCTGCTGTGTCAAGCTTCCAGTCTGTTTACGGGTATATGTGTCCCTGCTCCCCAGCATTCTCAGCAAAGCCCATGAATTCCATGGCTCCACATATGGGAACAGTGCTCCAGTTCTTGCGATATTGCCTGCACATTCCTGTCTGATCCTGACCGCCCTCCTCTCCCTATTCTTGTACACTATTATCCTCTGATCTACCCCTTCTGGAAGCCCCGACCCCCCCCCCCGAAACATGTTGCATTGAAAGATTTGTCTCCTTCACTGCAATAGAGAAGCTCTGGTAAGAATTCACTACCAGATCATTAGAGTGCCAGGAAGACATGAGACCGTGACATTGCATCTTGCTGCTTTTCATAGATATGATGGGTTGGATCACAGAAAACTTTTGGGGGCTGCCACCTGATGTGCCAAGACTACTTCTGCCCCAGCTTTCCTGCCCTGGCAGCTTGGGACTTCAGTGCCCTGCCTGGTTTGAACCAGACCTGCTAGCCTGCTGTAAACCCAGACCCAGGTCTGAACCAAATCCCCTAACAGTTGTAGGCTTAAACTGAAAGCAGCTTAAGAAGTGTTCCTGTCTTTAACACTCAGATGCCCAATTCCCAATGGAGTCCAAACCCCACATAAATCCATTTTACCTTGTATAAGAACTCATAAATTGTTTGCCCTCTATAACACTGATAGAGAGATATGCACAGCTGTTTGCTCTCTCTCCCCCAGGTATTAATACGTACTGTGGGTTAATTAATAAGTAAAAAGTGATTTTATTAAATTCAGAAAGTAGGATTTAAGTGGTTCCAAGTAATAGCAGACAGAACAAAGTGAATTACCAAACAAAATTAAATAGAACACGCAAGTCTATGTCTTATACAGTGAGAAAACTGAACACAGATAAAAACCTCACCCTCAGAGGAATTCCAGTATGCTTCCTTTTACAGACTAGACTCCTTCTAGTCTGGGTCCAGCAATCACTCACATGCCCTGTAGTTACTGTCCTTTGTTCCAGTTTCTTTCAGGTATCCTTGGCGGTGGAGAGGCTCTCTCTTGAGCCAGCTGAAGACAAAATGGAGGGTTTCCCAGGGATTTAAATAGACTTTCTCTAGTGGGTGGACACTCCTCCCTCCCCCTGTGTAGAATCCAGCTACAAAGTGGAGTTTTGGAGTCACATGGGCAAGTCACATGTCCATGAATAACTCGGATTTTACAGGAAGCAGCCATCGCCCACATGCTATCTTGAATGTCTCCAGGAAGACTTATGTGGAATGGAGCCTTCCAAGATCCATTGTGTTAAGTGCTTCTTGACTGGGCACTTAACTTTCAAATTTGTTTCTAAAGAAGCTGACCAAATGCCTTACTAAGGTTATTTAAAATCAAACAAGTATACAGCCAGTATTCATAACTTTGAATACAACAATGACACATGCATACAAATAGGATGAATATATTCAGTAGATCATAACCTTTACATAGATATGTTACATGGCCTATGCAGCATAAAACATATTCCCATCATATATATATTCATAAGCATATTTCCATAAAGCCTTATGGGGGGCATTGTCACATTCTTCTGAACTTACTGCCAGAGACTAGGACACTGTCCACGGCAGAGGCAGTACATGTAAAATCCCTGTTTGTCTTTGGTCACACTCCCTTTCAGTACCTTTAAACAACATGATGTCATTCATAAGTGTTCTAAAAAGTTTTGGGGTTCCTGATCCCCAGGTGCCTGAAAACAGGTTGTGGTGTAGTATTGCTAAGAGAATGCAGACAGCAATATCTGTTAAAGTGTAAGTGTCTTGGCATTTAGCCACCAATGCCATGAGGTGGTGTGCCTCAGTTTCCCCTTCTACACAGCAGCATGGGCCTAGCTTCCAGTCTGTTTACAGGTATATGCTGCAAAGTAACGTGCTTGTGGGGCTGTCTTGTCACCATCCCTAGCATGTACAAAAGTTTTTTTCATAAATCAGGTATGTCCCACCTCTTTAAAGGATTTACCACTAGTATTAATTCCTTTATTTTATCCCATAGATGAATTAGCAAAAGACACAAGATTATCAGCAAATCTACACGATTTAGCTTGTTTAGTATCTACTGCGTTTTCCCATTCTTTGTGCCCCCTGGTAGGCACTCTGATGCAGATTCTTCCGCCTCTTTGGAGAAGGCTTTTAATTCAGGCATGTGTTTGGGGCTTTGGCAAGGAAAGGGTGTACTGCAACCATGCCTGCCCTTGGCCCCTCCCTCTGGAATTTCTCTGGGCCAGACCCCACTCCCTTGTGAAGTTTCATCCATGCAGAGATTTTTTTCCTCCTGCCTTTAAAAGACAGTTTTATCTCTTACAAGCGTAGCAAGAACAACATCTTTCAATGGGGTGCTTTGGATGGGTAAGATCCCCTTGGATACCCCTCTTTCTATTCCCCAAAGATTAGTTGAGGGGGTGCTCCCCTCCAAGAGATCTGACCCCCAGTTTTCCCTTAAAACCTGATCCACAGGAGAGGGGTCTGGCATTTTAAATGTAGACTTTTCACCATCCTCCTGGGAAAGATCCTCCCTACAAAAGGTGGGTGAACCCTCCGGTCCCCCCTCACCTACCGTCTGGGCTTCCTTCTCCGGGCTTCCCTCTGAGTCAGATACTCCTGTGTCCCCCAAAGGGGAAGGTGACCCTGGTCCAGCTGTGGGCTCACAGCTACCAGCTATGACAGACCCTTCACTGGCCAGGAAAATTCCTCCCCTTTCACTCAGGTTGGGCTTGCTTCCCTCTACGGAGTGCTTAGGGTCTGTTCCCACCGCAGCGGTCACCAGGATCCCAACTTCCACCTTCAGGACACATGTCTCTGTGCACCCTAGGGCAGGCCCTGCCCCCTGATGACCTGCAACTTCCTGGCAGTCAGCAGCTGGGGTGCCCCCCCTGCTACAAGATGGTACATTCCCCTCGCCTGGGGAGATGATTACGGGACAGGAGCTGGCTTCGTCCAGCCCCTCCCTCTGGAACTTGCCTTGAGCCCCTGGGCTACAGGATTTGGCTACAACCATCCCTGCCCCCAGAGCTGCATTCTTTACTGCTACAGAGGAATCTAAGAGACACCCTCCTATTCCCCCAGCAGTCCATGTGACTTCACACACACACACCCTGAGCCTTTTAGCACAAGATTCCTGCTCACTGCTAACCAACCCTGGGACAGATTCTGCCACATTAAAGAAATTATTCCCCAGTAGAAATGGTGCAAAATTGCGTGCCACTGTTGCAACAGTCAGCTCAGCCTGCAAACCGCTAGTTTGCATGTGTACTTTAGCTAAAGGTGCAAGGACTTTGTAACCCCCTACCAGTTCGAATTCTGCCATTTTCCCTGGCAACAAATCCTTCTCCTGGATCAGGTCCCTCCTGACCACAGAAATCTCAGTATCTGTATCTCTCAGTCCAAGAAGCACTTTACCATTCAGTTTAACAGCATCCATATGCTCACTGCTTGGTTGTGCAGAAGCAAGCTTTACAAATCCTGTGTGGAAAGAGGCCACAGCCTGGCTGGCTCTGAGAAGTAGCAACTTCATGTGTTTCTTGCTGCCTGTTTCCACTCAGCGAGGGACACTTGTCCCTCAGGTGCCCCGTGGACTTACAATGAGAGCACCTCGTGGGCGCCTCTGCTTGTACAGGAGACTGGGGATGAGTAACAGGGGAATGGGGAGGTGAACGCCCCGCCTCCTTTTTCACAGGGGTAAAACGGTGATTCTGCTTTCCCCCAACCCTGTCCCCCGCGGCCAATGGTTTGTGTTTAATTGCAGCTTGTGCTTGCTCGTAAGAGTCCGCAAACCCAGCTAATTCACCCACTGCAGTCACCTTTTTGTCCCACAAGTACTGTTTTACATCGTCACTGCACATATTCAGAAACTGTTCCTGAGTACCAAATCACACATCCCTTCAAAGCTTGTAATGCCTTTCCCCCTCATCCACTTATCTACCAGATCTCTCATTTCATTTACAGAAGCCACATTACTCAATCCAGATCCCCTCTTAAGACTCTCTCCTGTAGGTTTCAGGTGTAACCTGAAACTGTTTTAAAAACAGTTCCTTAAATTTACCATAGTTTGAAGCGTTTCAGAGTAGCAGCCGTGTTAGTCTGTATCCGCAAAAAGAAAAGGAGTACTTGTGGCACCTTAGAGACTAACAAATTTATTTGAGCATAAGCTTTCGTGAGCTACAGCTCACTTCATCGGATGCTCTCCGTTTATTAAATTGGCACATCCACCCCACAGGAGCGGGCAGCGCCATCACGTGGCAACACACCAGAGAGACGGGCACAGAGCGCCGTTCACAAACAAAACACAATATACAGCAGGACACTGCCCCACCCCAGCCGCACACCCCACATCCAATGCCACGAGGACACACAAAGAGAGGGGAGGGATGACCCTTCCCACAGCCCAGCCACCCTGCCCCACCCAGGTCCTTCTAGAGAAAGTATAAAACCACAGTTAGAAATTAAACAAAAGCACAGCTGGAGGGGGAGGGAGGAAGAGACAAACAATCACAGGGGCCTGTAGGAGACCCCTTCCAAGCCTCTTCCCCTACCCTAGAAACCAAGACAGACTGGAGGCCACTCCTAGCTAGCACAGCAGGGGTAGAAGTGCACGAGTAGGGGGTGGGTAACGTGTGACGATCTTACTGGCTAGGAGGGGGAATATAGGACTGGGGAAGGAGCTGAGATATACTTGGGGGGATAGAGGATGTGGGGGAGGCTAGGCAGAGAGCTCAGATATGCAGAGTGGGGAATCTCAAGGGTGGGGGGAGATCTGTGTGATTAACAGCATTTTCAGTTTGCTGGTGTTCAAAAAATAATAATTTAGAAACCAAAAAATTCTGGCAACTCAAAGAAAAAAAGATAGTTTCAAGTTTAGAGCATTTTAAAGATTTTTAAAAAAAAAAAAGAAAAGAAAATGGAAAGTTTGAAGCATCATCAATAGGCATCTTATTGAATATGTCCAGAGCTCTTCCAATCAATTGTGTTATCAGTGTGGTCATCTTTTGATCTTCAGGGATTACATGGAGGGTGCACAGTCTCTCAAAGGTGATGAAATATTTGGCAATATCGCTGGATTCATCATACTGTGGACATAGTTGCTCCCATTTGTGGATTTTTGGGGAAGCGGAGCCAGCAGCTTGAGGGCTTTGTCTCTTCAATTCCATAACAGCCAATTCATGATTGTGGGCCTCAATCTGGGCCTCCATCTGGGCCTGTATTTCTCTGTCTTAACTCCAGGGGTCTGTCATGGGCAGCCCCTGTTCTGGCTGCCTCTGCCTCCATAGCTCTTTTGTGGGCAGCTTCCTCCCTGGCTGTTTCTGCATTAATTTCTTATTGTTTTAATTCCATCAGGTTCTTATGTTCATTTTCTTTCTCAGCCATTTGTAACCTGTGCAGTTCTAGCTTTTTCTGAGCCTTGCTCTCACTCATGTTGCTGATTTTCCTGCCTCTATTTCCTTCCCCGAAATAAGCACACAGAAAATAGCAAACCAGTAACCACTTTGTCTGTTCTCCTGCCACCACACCCAAAACTCACTTAAAATCACTACCAGTATCTCAAAGCAATCAGCTGTGCACAGATCCTGCTCGACTACAGACTGTGACGGGTTGGATCATAGAGACCCTCTTGGGGCTGCCAACTGATGTGCCAAGACTACTTCTGCCCCTGCTTTCGCTGCCTCCCAGCTTGGGACTTCAGTGTTATATTTCATATTTCTAATTTCAGATATAAGAGTGATACATTTATACAAATAGGATGACCGCACTCAGTAGATTATAAGCTTTGTAATGATACCTTACCAGAGACTTTTGCATGAAGCATATTCCAGTTACATTATATTCACACTCATTAGCATATTTTTATAAAATCATATAGAGTGCAACATCACAATAGAATCATAGACTCATAGAATCATATGACTGGAAGGGACCTTGAGAGGTCATCTGGTCCAGTCCTGCCATGAGTGCAGGGGACTAAGTATTATCTAAACCGTTCCTGACAGGTGTTTGTCTAACCTGCTCTTAAAACCAGCCTTTTCTCTCCTCCTGCCTCAGAAAGCCTTTGTTTTTGGGTCGGTCTGTACCTTTTAGTGTATTGGAGCATTCTCTGCTTTCAGCTGCTCCTATTTATCTTTTTAACTGAAGCTGACTCAATTTTTGTTTAACCTTAAGCCCTGCCACCTTCTGCAAACTTCCCATCAGAGCTCACAAACTGAAGCAGGGCCAGGCAGAACCAGTATTTGGATGGGAGTTTAAGGAAACCCAGTCCTCCAAGAAGGGAAGTGGCTTTGACGATCCAGGAGGGGGTGCTTTTCCCTATAATTTAGGATGAACCAATGCCGCAGCACAGCACTCAAGTATCAGGGGGTAGCCATGTTAGGCTGTATCCACAAAAACAACAAGGAGTCCAGTGGCACCTTAAAGACTAACAGATTTTTTTGGGCATAAGCTTTAATGGGTAAAAAACCCCACTTCTTCAGATGCATCTGAGGCAATGTGCTGCCTTTCAGCTGAGACGTAAAGGGAAGGTCTTAACCACTTGTGATTATAGCATGTTCACAAAAACCCCCAAGGTGTTAATCCTGCTGACCAGGCCAAATTCCATCTCGGATTATTGTTTTCTGCTTACCTAACTTCTCCCACCAGTTACAGTAGCCTGAGATATTCTTCTTCACTTCCTGTCCCAGTTATGTAGTCTTACTGTTATTCAGCTCTTCATTTCAGAACAGAGGTGGCAGGGGAAATAGATCCTATTTATAGTTTGTTTGTAAAGTATTTTGTGATGAGTCTGGAGTGGGGGATGGTGGGATGGAGGCATCTGAATGCCCCTTCTATGGAAAAGAAGGAACATTGAAGCACAACATATCTTGTGGGATCAACTGGAGCTTTGCTTCTTCCTTCTGCCTACTCCATGTAAATCTTCTATTGTTATTGGCCGTGTGAGTGGAGCAGAAACTCTCAGGTTAAAATTCACATATTACATAAAACATCCTCACCAGTTGTGCTGGTAACAACGTAGTTTATAACAGCTAGTAGCTGAAACCCTGTGATGTCACATGGGTGTGGCAACTGGGCTAAATAATCCATCATTTGTTCAGTCTCCCTTATACAACCAATGAAACTGCTGCATATAAATTAGCTGTTTAGTAAGGGTGGTGATTGGTTGAGTCACCTCTGGTATCACAGTGGTCTAGGACTGTAAGCATGGAAGAGAGATACATGTCTTACTTAGCTGTACATCACATGGGTGTAATTCGTAAAATCAAAATAACCGAGAATGTACAAGTTGGATGGCAACAGACCATGAATCTCAGTGATGACTGAACCTGGTGATATTCTTTTTTATAAAAGAGCTCTCAGCCATGCTTGTAGCTGTTTCCATCATCTCAGGTTGACTCAGTAGACATTCTAGGCTTCAGAGTGACACACAGACAGAGTGGCAATCCTGGAAACCAATTATATAGATAAAAGATTTTTAAAGATCTAGGGGGAAATCCTGGTCCCCAATGAAGTCAGTGCCAAAACTCCCATTGTCTATAGTGAGGTGAGGATTCCACCCCTAATTTCCTTACTGATGTGCATGCAGCTGATTTACCTCATGCATTTCTCACTGCCTGGACAATAAAAATAGATGAGTCACTTTCACTTTTTTTTTTTTTTTTTTTTTTTTAAACATACTTTGACTTTCTGGTTCATATATTTTATCAAGATGCTGCAATGCACAGATTGCAAACCCTACTAGGGAAAGTCATTCCTTTGGGGAAAAGCTGTTTCCTTTGAAACCAGAAACAATTCTATTGAAATTTGAGTTTGGTAAAAGGTCAGATGTGGCTTTAACTTACTTGGATGGAGTCCCTTCAACCAGGTCAAATAGAAGCAATTTCAGAACTTCATGTTAGTTCCAGCCCTTCATTTTGATTGACTACTTGAAACCAAAGAGGGTGAGAATATTACAGAACTCTCTTTGGGCATTCTAGTGCTACTAGAATTATAAAGATATAGTGCAACTAAAAATATTTCTTTGTCATCATTAATAACTCGAAACACCCAAGATCACTTCCAGAAATCAAAGTATTTGTGTGTGACAAGCAATTGCAACATCCCACAAGAATTTGCTTGGGAGTTAAAGGCAGCCAAATCTGGGCCATATCCAGCTTTGGAGATCAAGTTGGCCGTTAGCCCAGATCTGTGAGTCTGAGCATCTTAGAACCTCACTTGAGCTATTCAAACGTGGTGGTTGTAAATGTTTATCTTGTGCCTATTTGGCAGACAAAACGTACTGTACAGAGCACTTATATTAGCAGCAGGTGCCTTCCTGCATTTGGATACCACATGTTGGGGATGGCACACTTTTCATAGTTAACGTAAACGTTTGTAGACGTCATCCCTTGTTGTTTAACTGAAACTCTTTGAGGCCCCAATGGTTGAAACTAGACCTGTGCAAATAATGAATTTTTTAGGTGGCTAGAAATTCTGAAAAATAAAAACATTGTTTTGGGACAAACCAAAAATGATGTTTTTTGGTGAATATTTGGCATATCAAAAAGTTGAAAAAAATTGTTCGGAGGTCAAATGAAATGTTTTGTTTCCATTTTTAAAAATTGACGGAAATGTCAAAATGAAGTTGTTCCAAACCAAAAAATCAAAATGTTTCAACATTTTTGGATTTTTTTCCCGACACAAATTCACAAAACATTTCAGCATTGCTGAATCTGCACTTTTTGCAGGGGGTGAAGGGGGGTTGGGTTGAAAAATCTTGCTGAGCACTAGTTCAAACACTTATGCACGCGCTAACTTTACTACTGGAAATAGACCCATGATTTCAATGGAATTGCTCACAGTAGTAAAGTTAAGCATGTGCTTTAGTGTTTTGCAGATCAGGGCCTGAATGAAGAAGCAACGACTATGTCCTTAGAAGACAGACCTCTTCATGAGTGCTGAGAAGAGTCTCATTCCAAGAGTTGCCATTGGTTTGCTCCCACAAACCAAAGAGGAGGTCATTAGCAGCTGTAAGAAGGAAACCTAAGATTATTGGATTGGGTCTGTGTCTCATCTGGACAGCTACTTAAGACACTCAGTATGTTGCAATTTCAATCCATTCATATCTATTTAATAATTTCACACATGGTTTTATAGATGGACAGCCTTTCAGAGGATCAGTAAATTGGAAATTCTTTCCTTCTCACTTGGTTAAAACCGAACTTTTCATGGAACCTGGAAATGGCTGTCAGTAACTACTTTGTGGAGTGTTATTTTTTTAAACCTGTAGCAAGCTTCTGTTTGCATTTTAATTCCTATTTACAGTGTTTTCAACATTTAAACACTACACGTTTATGTTATTTTTAAATGTAGAAAAATGTGTGCAATGGACACCGAGGCTAAGTTCTTGAAACATGGGTGCTTGAAGTTGGCCTCTTTAGTGCATATTTAAAACACCTAAGTAAATTGCCTGCTTTCAGTGTTCAGTGATTTTGAAAATCAGACTCGTTATTTAGGTGCCTAAATATGGATTTAGGACCTTAATTTTAGGCCTTATTTTTTAAAATCTTGGCCATAACTTATCCAAAATAGTCTCAAACTAGAATTCTCAGTGCTATGCAAAGCATAAAAAATAAGCAGAACTTTATTTGACATGTGCAATAATCAATGTTTTATATGTACAGTCTTGTTTCTACAAGTGTGGTGAGTGTATGTGCACAATAACCTGGCGTGTAAGTGATCAAACCCAAAATTATATGCACTGTATTTGCTTTGCATGTGAACAATGAGACCACTAATCAAAGCACAACAAAAATATCTGGGTACAATGTGTTCTTATCTGTGCAGTAATCATTTATGTATGTATGTACAATAAATGGCCAGTTACATCACTCATGTCCACAGTTCTTACTCCCATTACTCTAGCCTGACTATAAACTGTTCTTTACTATGCAATGAAGAGCACTTCTTCCCAACAAACTGTTCCTGCAAAGTGCTGAGCCATCTGCCTTAACAACAACGGGAACTAGCTGGAATCTTCATTCCAGACTTTACAAAGTAGACTAAATAAGGAAGGGAAATCATGCCACACCCATATGCCACAGTACAAGAGCTGTTGGTTGTATGTTAGTCATAGATACATAGTTTCCAAGGCCAGAAAGGACCATTATGATCATCTTGTCTGACCTGCTTGTACAAACCCTAAAACCTCACACAATTTCTGCCTTAAGACCATAACTTCTGTTGCAGCTGTAGCATAACTTTTAGAAAGATACTGTCTTGATTTAAAGATGTTAAGTGATGGAGAATCTATCACATCCCTCGGTAATGCCAATGGTTAATTACCATCACTTTATTTCTAGACTGAATTTGTCTAGCTTCAGCTTCCAACCATTGGATCTTGTGCCCTTTTCTTCCAAATTAAAGGGCCCTTTACCCATGTAGGTGCTCGTAGACCATAATCCAGTCACTTCTTGACCTTTTCTTGGATAAACTAACTAGACTGAGCTCCTTTAGCTCACCTGTCTTACTTCAAGGCATGTTTCCCCAAACCTCGAATCTTCCTTGTATCTCCTTCCTGATTTAGTTGGGGATTGGTCCTGCTTTGAGCAGGGGGTTGGACTAGATGACCTCCTGAGGTCCCTTCCAATCCTGGTATTCTATGATTCTACCCCTTTCCAATTTGTCAAACACCCTTTTAAACTGTGCACACCAGAAGTGGACTAGTCTGCTCATTAACATGGAAGTACCCTAGAAAAGCAATAGAGTCACTGTTCTGGCTGCAAAGATTGCAAAGTGCTATCTGAGAAGTGGAGTCTAAGTTCTGATGGCTCAAGACTGCAACCAGGTGTAATTCGGATGACTTGGACCAGTCTGATTAGCCAAACGTTGCACATAAAAATGAGGAATTGCACAGACCTTAAACTTATCACCTTTCCCAAGTTGTTTTGTCATTTTTACATGGGTGGTTTATTGGTTGTGTGGCCATTAATGCACAAACTTGTAGGGATGGGTGGCACATGTTGGGCTGCTATTTTAGGATACGTAATACCAGCGTAGTATGTGCCATATGGGTATAGTCTCAGTGTTTTACTCAGGAGTTCGTGGAAAAATAGCCACACATTGCAAAATATTTCCAGAGCACATGCAGTACCGTTACACATTTATGTGTAGTGAGAGTTTCACATTTAAATGTTCAAGATGTCTACATTTTTCCTATGTATGTATAGATCTGACCATATCCAGCTGCCTTTACTCATATAAGTCCTCTCGCTGATTTTATGGGGACCACTCACAAGAATAAAATGAGCAGGTATATGGCCCACAAAGGACTGATATTTTCCTGTAAGATTTTTGTTAAACCATTGAACAGGCTGGCAGGTAACCTTTCTCAGGATGGGCAAGAGGGGCATGGCTCCCCACCTCCTGCAATGCCACTTGTTTATTGACTCACTCACTTCTCAGCCTCTCTATGAAGAGCTAATTGCAGTGGTTTTGTGGTGTCAGAGGTAACTCCCTCCTTCCCCCTCCCTAATTCCTAATTTATAGTTGTTGCTTTACATCTATATCAGCCATATGAAGAAGAAGACTTATTTCTGAGTAGTGAGAGTATCTGACATCAGAGGTAAATTGACCAATCATGATTCTCCCTCTCTCCTCTTCCCCACTTCTTATATTTCCAGGAGGAGTTTCATATCGTAGATCAATCAACCAATCATTCCCAGGTGGAATTGTGACATCATCCCACATTCACCTGCTCCTTTCCTGATGGGAAGTGGTGGGACTGTGACATTAGAGACAGGTCATCTCTTTCCTTCTCCTGGGGAAGGTTGGAAGATTGGCTAACACTGGTGGATTATCCATTGGCAAGTGGTGGGGGAAGTAATGAGGTCATGGTTTTTTTCAGAAACCAGCTGAATATTGATTCACTTCCCCAAAAACAAACCCCCCCAAAAAGGCAGGACCACACCACAGCCCTCCAGGTCCCTGGATTTCAAATGGCACCGTCCACACTAAGGTGAAGAAACACTGGAATCTTCTGCCAGAAATTAATTCAGACACGTGGGAAATTGGAGCCGTGTGAACCTTACAGTTTATGTGGGGTTTAAATGCAGAGTCTCTTGGATGCTCAGGTCCAAATCCAATCCATATGTCCAAGGAAAATCCCCTTCAGCCAACCCCTTCCCCAGACTCTCCTCACCTGTAATGTCTGCTACTCCCTGCTCCAGGTTGGAGACTGAATGTCCCTCTGCACCTTCCCTTGTTTCCATGGGAGGGTTTCCTGCTCCTCTACAGCTCCCAGCCTCCAGCCCGCTCCGTGGGAGACTTTGCCTCCTGTGGTGTTAGAAGGATATTTTGGATTGGAGGCAGGACAAAGCACCCCCTGAGCTTATGAGGAGCATTGTTTAGATGTGTGCTTTCCCCAGTGTTCAATCTGGTGAGTAAAGGGTTAATTCCATCTCCGTGTGCACATCTGGGCTAGGCTGATGCTGGCGGGAAGAGTGGAAGAGTGAGGCAGAAGTGTTGAACTAAACGGCGTAGCTGGGCCTTTGGTTAGTCTGGAGACAGAGCTGTGTAGAAGAGCCCCGTGGCTGATAATGCGAGTGTGCTGGCTTCTCAGCTAGTGAGGCAGCTGGTGGAGCTCTCACTCTTTGGCCTTTCTATAATTGAGTCAATTAAGCTGTTCAGCAGGGAAATCCAGAGGGGTGCCTGATGAGTTTTCATTATCTAACAGGGGAGTTATATACATAGCAATGATAATGGGGTACTGTTTGGAACAGGTGAGGGATTTCTGACTAATTCCCTAAACTGTATTGGAGAGGCTCTGCAGTAACAACACCTGGCCCTTTTCATTCACCAATCTCAAAGTGCTTCACAGGCAGGCAGGTGTCATTATCCTTTGTGCAGAGGGGAAGTGGCATTGCACAGCAGGTCCGTGGCGGAGGTGTGTCTCGAACCCACATTTCCTAAGTCCCGGGACAGGGGACCACAGGCCTCCTCCCCCACGAGAGATCAAGCAGGAGGCCTCCAGGCACAGCAATCAACATGGCTGGGTTTGGTACAGTTGGGAAGCCTCAGTCCAAGGAGAATGAAGCATTGACTTGCACATGGAGCAGCTCACATGGGATTTCCCCATTGATTAGTTTGTTCAAGGAGAGAGAGGTCAGGCCGTATTTTTGAACAGGGGAGGGAGGCAAGGTCCTGGAATGATTTCACCTCTGGAGTCCTGATTGAATTAATGTCTCCACTAAACAAAGGGGAAAGGGGCTTTAACAACTTACAGCCATTAACATTCAAACTGTGTTCCTAGAAGACCCTTTAGTACAGAGTGTTACAAGCCAACATCCCGCTTCATCGATCTGATCTGCTTATGAGGAGTCCCTGGACTCTGCTCAGACCTAATGGGCCACCCACATAGACAGCCAGGTCAATGGGTGAAATCATGGCTCTGTTGAGGTCAGTTTCCATGAGGCCAGGACTTCAGCCAACATTTAGCAGAAGTTCCTTTGGGTGGCCAGGTACTGATTGGCACATAGCATTGCTAAGCACACTTGCTGCAAGGTGCGTGCCACTATGTTCTACCACCCTTGGCAATGGGCTAATACACTCGGGCAGAGAATCTATATGAGCTTTTGCAAAGACAGACAAACAAATGCTCCTCACAGTAACTGATGCCTATTGCTCAGGATTCCCAAATCCATAGGGTGAAATTTTGTCTCCACTGAAGTCAAAAGGAGCTTTGCCATTGACATCAGTGAAGCCAGCATTTCACTTGGAGATTTTAAAGGCCAGAAGCCCCATTATGATCATCTAGCCTTACCTTCTGCATCCCACAGGCCATAATTTCACTGAGTAATTCATAGATGGCCAGAGCTAATAGCTTTCAAAAGCAAAACCACAGAAGCAGATTTGCACACAGCCTTCCAGAGCTGCACTGGACAATGACCCTTGGGCTGAGAGCTTAGGAATTTTTAAGCATGCTATAAAACACACTAGATCAGTGCCTGCTGCCACCCTGAATCACATGGGCTGGGAAAGCTCTTTCTCCAGACCTTATCAACATAATTACTCAGGTGTGACACTGAGTCACTGGGTAGCACACTTTGTTGTAGTTCTACCCCACCATCCCTCCAATAACCCTTCTCAGGGTGAGGAGCCCAACTCAGTTGCTTTGTTAGTCTCAGACCAGCCTTCTCTTCAGTTTCCACCCCAAGCAAGAAAGCAGCTGGAGGAGGAACCAGAAAAAACAGTAGAAAGTGGTGGCTGTAGAAGAGGAAAGGTTGATCCTGACGAAGGAATATTAGCTGGAAATGACAGGGCAGGTTTTGGTGCCATGGCCAACGTGACTAAGAGCCCTGTAAATCGGTTATTGTCTGAAAAGGATCAAGTGTTACCAGAGCCTGAAACTTTAGAAAGACTGTCTGTGAAAGAAACTTGTGAGAAAATGGTTTTGCCCTCCCAGCTGCGGAGGATTTGTTTGCAGCATTGGGCAATACACACAACAAACAGATTCTGTTAGAGACAATACTTCCCAGGTGAGGATTTTACTAAGAAAGAAATAGGAAACTTCCTGGGAGACTTGATTTGCAGAATTGTTCACAGGGAGCAGACAGGAGCATTGCAGATGTACTTCAGCAATTCAAGAGTTATATGGTTCTCCATTTATATGCATAGGAGCTAAACTAGAATCCATGTGAGCTCCTATTAGTAGGAGTGAACTACTATTGAATTAGAAGTGCACAGTAAAATGTGACATACTGTTGCAACTACTGTTATATCCTACCCCCTGTGTTTGATTAGTCTGCAGACAAGCTAGGCTAGGAGAGCAACTGGAAAACAGTTAGTGAGCAGTGTGCTAACTTCCAAACAGCCTCAGCCACTGTTTGCTCTCTCACTCTTGGAACTTCTTTCATAAAAGTGAAGGGTTTTTTTAAAAAAGGAAATGTCAAGTACCAATGCCTCATGATTTTTCAGAACACACAGGCAACAGACAGCCTGCTCCTGCAGCCAGGCTCTGGCTGTACTGAAGTGAAGGGGCAGGGATGCTCTTTCCTTCCCAGGGTGCATTTAGGAAGGTATCCCTAGAGTTTGCAGTCTGTAGCACTGAGCTACAATTGGGCTATTCTCAACCAGGGATACATGTACCCCTGGGGGTATGTGGAGGTCTTCCAGGGGGTACATCAACTCATCTAGATAGTTGCCTACTTTTACAACAGGCTACATAAAAAGCACTGGCGAAGTCAGTACAAACTACAATTTCACACAGACAATGAGTTGTTTATACTGCTCTATATACAATACACTGACATGTAAGTACAATATTTATATTCCAATGGATTTATTTATAATTATGTGGTAAAAATGAAGAAAGTCAGCTATTTTTCAGTAGTAGTGAGCTGTGACACTTTTGTATTTTTATGTCTGATTTTGTAAGCAAGTAGTTTTTAAGTGAGGTGAAACTTGGGGATACACAAGACAAACCTGATTCTTGAAAGGGGTACAGCAGTCTGGAAAGGTTGAGAGCCAATGGGCCAGTCCATAATAGGGCTCCCTTTAGATATCTTGCTTGGACGTTTGTTTGTTTGTTTGTTTGTTTGTTTGTTTGTTTGTTGATTGATTGATTGATTGATTGATTGTGCCTTATCCTGTTGTCGCCAAAGCATCCACAAGAACATGGCTTTTCACTGTGGCTTAACTGAGGTTTGAGTCCTGGGGAGCTGCACAAAAGCTCCTGCTCCCAGGTTTGGTTTTACTGTGTAATTCCTAGCAGTTTCCAGAGATTATGGGCATCTCCATCTCTTTGCTGAGATCTGGCAGCAGCTAACGGAAGCTGGAGGTTTACTGTTGTCACTGCTTATGCTGGCCCAGACTCAGAGTTTGTTGGAAACAGATAACCAGGCAGGCCCAAAAGTAACTGCTGCTGTCGCTGTGCAGCCCCTTGCAGCAATCTCTCATGCTGTCTAGCCAGGTATCGCCCTTTAAGGGAGCTGTGAATCTGGAACATCATGGAAATCTCTCACAGTCAGGCTCTGCCCGCGGGAACGACGCAGTTCCCACTCATGCAGCATATCCAGAACGCTGCCTTCCTAGGATCCCTCTCCAGGGGGTGACGAGCCATCTGTCTCCTGCTATCAGACCCAGGAGGCACAGGAGGCTGTCTGACAAACACATTGCAAACCCGAGCAAAGTTGGCGCGGTTGTGGGTACCTCCAGCTAACCCGTGAATGCCTGCGAAGCAAAATCAACACCATTCCAGTGGCCAACGGGTACCAAGGAGAAAGGTGCTGGCTACTACTGGAGCTGGGTTACTAGTCTGGAGGCGTCGGATGGGGGATGGCAAATATTATGTTCTTTTAAGTACACAGACATACATTAATAATTCGTCTGTGCCCTTGCACAGGAAAAGCCCAGGCTTAAAGGGAAATGGCCACAATAAAAATGTTGCTAATAACAGCTCTGATTAGTAAAAATGGAAGGAATTTAAATAAATGAACATACTTTTCTCCTGGTGCACTCATACGTTACGTTTGCACTTCACTTACAGGAGACTGATCAGTTTCACTTCCTATTCACTGTCAATTTCTGAGTCACATGCACTAGCCGAGCTGTCAGCGTCTGCAGGGGGATGCGGACAGAAAAGAAGGGTTGGTTTTCAGGACATTTTGAAAACAATAAAAATACTTCTCTTCATTTTGTTAGGTTTCGAAATTAAGCAGCTGACGTGTGCTGGGACCTTTAATGAAGGGCTATATAAGTAATGAGCATTTCTGGCATCATTTAGTGTAAATTCCTTTCCTACAACACCAAACATCTGGGCGTAGACTTGAACCTCCGTGAGACAGGGACTGTATGTTCTGTGTTTGTGCAGCACCTGGCCCAATGGGGTGCTGGTCTGGGACTGGGGCTCTAGATGCTACCACAATAAATAATTACAATAACAATACTTGACAGTGTCCCTTTCAATAGAATGGATGATTCTAGCTCAGTCCCCTGTGCTCTGGCTTGCTAGCTATTGCGCTTGAGAGGTGTTTGGACAGCACCTGGGTCCACTGCAATACAAATGATAAGTTTATGGCTAACACTTTGTTACAGCAACTCGGAAATGTGGGTGACTATGTAATACATTGTGACTATGTAATACACTGGTTTAGTGTATTCAATCATATTTTCTTCCACTGGCTGGCTTCGGTAAGGATATGACCTGGCTGCTCACTGATCTTGAATGGAGTGGAGCCCATAAATCACATGCTACAGGCTTATACTTTTGGTGCTAAAAGGTTCTGGATTCAGTTTCCGCACATCTGTATGTGTACACCCCAGGTGGGGCTTGGACCCCAATGCACAGCAGAGAGTCCCCACTAGCATATCATATAGGGAGAGTATGTAGTGTCCGTGCTAAGAGTAAGTGACTGTGTTTCCCTCGAGTGCAGCGGTTTTCAAACTTTCTGAGCTGAGCCCCCACTTTGAGTTACAATTTGGGGTTGCACCCCCCAAACCAAGACAAAAATAGACACATGCCGAAGTATCCTTGATGGGCTGTTCACAAACCTAGCAGAGACCTTAGCCCAGCTTTAATTACATTACCTACACCTGGACGTTTCAAATACACAGATAGTGACCAATGGGTTTTCAGGTGGGGGAAGGCATGTGCGACGGTCTCTGGGGGTGGAGCCAGCGCTGGGTACAGAGGCTACTGGGAGTGGAAATCAGTGCAGCTGCAGCAGATGTTGACCCTGACCCACAGGCTGGGTGGCCCACTAAGGTGAGTCAGGGTGGAGGTGGCGCTCCCTCCCAGCCCCCCGTGGAGGCTAGCTCAAGCTGCCTGGCATCACCATTCGCCCCCCTGCCCAAACATTCCTCCACATCCCCTGAAGGGGTGCATCTCACAGTTTGAAAACCTCTGTGCTAGCCATTAGTTTGAGCCAGGATACAGACTGGATGCCAAGAAAGTTGCTCCATTAGTTCAAAGTGACTTGTACTTTTAGTGCTGCGGATCCCAGATTCGAGCCCTGCTATCACCCAGAGCTCAAACTGGGGGGGAGGGATAGCTCAGTGGTTTGAGCATTGGCCTGCTAAACCCAGGGTTGTGAGTTCAATCCTTGAGGGGGCCATTTGGGATCTGGGGCAAAACTTGGGTATTGGTCCTGCTTTGAGCAGAGGGTTGGACTAGATGACCTCCAGAGGTCCCTTCCAACCCTGATATTCTATGATTCATTGTGCCGGTCACAACTGGGGTCTGTTACAACATATTGATTTTTAATGTTTTTTCTCTTGCCACAATAGCTGCAGATCAAAGCTCTAGGCCAAAAAAAAGCCTAGCAAAGGGCTGGCTAAAAACTGGCATGTGACAAGTCTATTTCTATACACCGCCTCGGACTGGCTCCACGGGGTTGGCAACTTCGGCAGAGTTAATCAATCAGACTGCACATGTAAATGAGCACATCCCAAGTTAGATATGTTCAGTGCAGGCTTC
Source organism: Eretmochelys imbricata (assembly GCF_965152235.1). Taxonomy (NCBI): domain Eukaryota; kingdom Metazoa; phylum Chordata; order Testudines; family Cheloniidae; genus Eretmochelys; species Eretmochelys imbricata. Next base: position 36,432,575 of record NC_135579.1, read on the forward strand.
GCTTCGCCTCTGATGAGTCAGAACCAGACTGCCGAAGACTACCACTGCAGCAGGGCATGCAATAGGCCGGGAGTGCCCTGTAAGGTACTAACCAAAAGACAGAGTGCCTGTAACCATTGGAGAATAGCCTGTCTTTGCACCCGCTAGCATGGCTTGTTGCTATTCGAGTACGGCTCATTTATTGTAAGTCTGACTTTAAAAAATCATGAGTTCTGCAGAGAAGGATCCGATTTGGCCTGCCATCCCTAGCAATTTGAGTCACGGTGGAGGGGTGATGAGAAAGAATGTATATTTCAATTCACAAGTTGCCTCCACTGGCCAGACGTAACCCAGCGGAGCACAATTGAAATGTTGCTACCTTAACAATAGGAAGTTGCTACTCACAAGAGTAGGATGTTTGCTCGCATCCCCCACCGAATCTCCCAGAAGTGCTACATCACCGGCCTTTGAGTTCCTTTTCTCCTGCTTGTTGGGAAGAGAGTGTGAGGACTGGCTGTTTGCAGAGCAGGTGCATTCACTGGATTTCATTTAGTCTCACGCGCCCCCTGCTGCCTAAATTACAAACTGAGCCAGAACTGGGTCAGTTTGATGTGTGTTTGGGGTTATAGGGAGTTTTCGGTTTGTGATTCATCTTGTGATTCGGTTTGTGATTCATGGCTTAGGGGATTTTTTATCGTTCCAAAGTCTGCGCGTTCATAGAATTTACTCAACACAACTAGATCATTGGTCTCTCTAGTCCTACATCCTGCCTTTACCAGTGGCCAATATGTGATACTTCTGAGAAAGGCAATCCCCATCCTCAACATGATGCATGTGGCCAGTGAGTTAGTTCCTTCCTGACTCCTGCAGTAATCACTTTGTGCCCAGGTGCATGAGAGTTGATGAGCTATGTCTAACGTGTATAATATAACTACCAGTGTTATTGTTGCTCACCAGCTAGCCAGCCCTTCTAAACTCCAGTAACACCATCAGGGTGAGTTCTATAGCATGACTACATGCTGGGGGAGACATATTTCCTTTAGATTGTTTTATTTTAATCAGCCACTAACTTCATGGACTGAAACCTTGTAGAACTGCAGAGTGTCAAATAGCCATCAATTCTTTGCCTTAGAGAGCACCCTCCGTCAGAAGATTGAAAAGTGCACAGGAGCTACTTCCAAACAAGGAAAATTCCCGACTCCCACTGATTTCCCGGGAGTTCTGTTTGACCACGGACCACAGCGTTTGGCCCCGCTAGAGCAATGCAAGTGGATCTAAGCAATGTCAGGAATCCTAGGCATGTTGTCTCCCCTGCCACTATGATTCCATGCACTGCACCACTCATCTCAGATTCTAAATGCTGACATTACACACATTGCCATAATACATTCTGCCCCTTGGTATGTCAGTTACACCTACCTACACCAGTGTATAATTTACAAGCCCAATTACCTGGCCACTGAATTGGTGCCAAGGACCTTTTAATTAGACTTAAATTGCCATTTACTGAGTTGCTGGTGAAGCAAGGAAAGTTTCTCATCAGCCCTTTTTTAGATCCCCCATTATTCCACAGGGCCTGCAATCACACCAAGATATTGGTATGCAAACTCAATGGGAATTGCATCTCCTGGGATGAATGGGTCTGAAAAGCTTTTTAAGATACCAGGGCTCCCTTTTCTCCTCTCAGGGATGTTTCTGAAGCACAGTGCAGGCGAAGATGTGGTATAGTCCGTGCAGCCATGCTCAGCCTTCTCCTTGCATCACAGGAAATGAAACAGGAGCCAACTATATCCGGAGAATCATCTTTAACCCTCAAACAATTGGTGCTGGAATCACACTCTTCCCCTTCCAGCCAAATCCAGGAGGGACATTTAGTGACAGCGGGAGGCAGTGCTGTGTGAGTTGGCTGATCCCAGCCCTGTGTGCTGGCAGCATCATCTCCCAGCCCTATAATTGAAAAGGCTGTGGACCCCTCATTGCTGATCAGTGTGGATTTAGCTCTGAGCTGACCCTGTTACAACTTGGTGTGGTGTCAAACACACAGCAAAGGCAGAATTAGTTCTGCTACTGTGCCATGAACCCTAATGGGCATCAAGGAATGAAGCTGTCAGGCTTTTGGACTTATATTTTCAAAGCAAAGTTGGCGCCGGTTATACAGCCCCACAGCCCCAGGGGGCATGCCCACCTTCCCTGAGGGAACATGCCCATCAAAGCTAGGCAGTCTTTGATCTCACCAACCTGTTGTTCTCCTTGCTGCTTTCCCCTACCCCCTTCTTCAAACCCTCGTACTAGCCAAAATGCCAGCTGAACAATGAGCCCTGTTAGAGGCCCCTAGGAAGAAATCCACCCAGGGATCCCAAGCATGACAGCCGGGGAAGCCCCAGGAAAGGCCAGCTCCCCTCTGTGTACTACCAGCACCAGTCATGTACAGAGTCACGCATGATCTGGCATGCCCTGCTCTTGTGGCTGAGGTTGTGACCCTGCCTCCTCTCATTTGCAGTGCAGCTGTCACTTGAAGTGTATATCTACACTGAGCCTGGGCTCTGACTCAGGTCTCTGCCCAGCCCCCCTCCCAGCCACACACAAATCAGCCTAAGTCAGCTCAGCAAGCATTCAGGGCCTTGCTAGCGGGATGGGTCAGAGCCTGAGTCCCACTGTGACCCAGGTCCAAGCCCTCTCAGTTTACAGTGTGGACGCAGCTCAAGCCACAAACCCGAATCAGAAGGTCTGCCCAGCCCAGCATGACTGCGTTAGCACAGCTGTGAATCCCGGGTCCAGCACCTGTAAGCCCAGGTTCACAATGCAGTGTTGATGCTCAAGTGGGGGCGTGGAAACACCCAGTCCACAAGCCCGGGTCCTGCAGACCTGGGTTTACAATGCAGCATAGAAGTACCCTATGAGGCTATACAGCATGCTCCAGGAGGAGACCCCGGCATAGGTCTGGCGCTTCTGAGAGCTAGCGCAGCTGGAAGTAGCCCTGGCTTTGGTCCCCTCCATCAGCTCCATCTGGGGGGAGATTTACCAGCTACCCGAGCGGAGGAGGGGCATTATCTTTTCTACTTTATACAGGTGGAGGGAGAAGGCATTGCCAATGCAACATCAGGAAGCCGAGGCAGCTCTTTCTCATCTGCCCATATAGGAGGCAAGAGGGAACACTGGCTGTTATTTATCCTTTTCTACGGAGGAGGTCCTGGACTGAGCTCTGAGAGGAAGGAGCAGCCATGGGGTGGGACACTGACTGTTGCACTGATGCTTGTTGGAAAGAAGCCAGGTAAGTGACTGGAAAGCAGATCTTTGCACTGAAAATGTTCTGCGTTGCGCCCTGTGTGCACAGAGGTCTCATTCATTTCTCTCGCTCACCTTGCTAATAGGAATGCTTAGCTCTTCTCTAGCCTGCTCCACTCAGAAAGCCTGAGTGCTGGACACAGGAGGCCACTGTCATTATTTGAAGGTAACAGACTTCAGACATATAAAAAGCTGTTCTAAAGAAGATGCTGATCGATTGTTCTCCAGGGCCACTGAAGGCAGGACAAGAGGTAACGGGCTTAATCTGCAGCAAGGAAGATTCAGGTTAGATATTAGGGAAAACTTTCTAAGGAAGGATAGTTAAGCCTGGGAAGTGATTACCTAAGGAGGCTGTGGAATCCCCATCACTGGAGGTTGGACAAACACCAACAAACCATCCCTGTGGCTAGGCAGGATTTCACCTGGATTTCATAAGTCCATGATGCAGTGGCACCAGGGGTCACGTATGGGATGGATGGAGGAGTGCACTGTACACCTGCAAGAAAGAGTGCAGCTGTCTCCGAGAGCAAGGCTAGTGACCAATATGTTGTTCAGTACATGTGAAACAGGGATGGTGTTTGTTTCTTTGAGAAGCTCTAGCGCCCCCATGCTTTGGAGCAGGGACTTGACATTTGGCAAGGAGGTGACCTTTGTGTCAGTGATGTGCCTTTTGTCAGCCCTGTGAAAATCCACCCAAATTTGGCCCAGTTATTAGCCTTTAAAAAATATCCCAGTTCACACATGCTCAGTGGGGACATGCTAGAGCTTTGTAGCTAAATTCCTCAAATGTTCCATATGCACTGGGCATGCGCCAGCCTTGGGCTGAGCAGGACTTTCCCTACACTTGCAGTTCTGGGCTGAGGCAGGGTGGGTGGGGGCTGGACACTGGAACTCAGAGCAGGGAACTTGTCCCCCCGGGATCTCAATGTCCCTGTGCTATGCCAAGGCAGCCTGGAGGAGGAAGGTCCCTGAGTCAAATGCAGAGGGGACAAGGAGCCTGGTGGGGGGAGATTGGGACTGGAGGGGAGAGGGAAACAGGGGGCTGGGAGTTGGACGGTAGCAGATCAGGACTGGCAGGGCAGGGAGACTGGGAGCCAGGAAGGGGAATGGAGGGGGAAGACTGGGAGACAGTGGGAGTGGGACTGAGATTGGGTAATAAACTGGGAGAAGAGACTGGGACTGGCTGGGCAAAGATACTGGGAGAAGGAAGAGTGAAGGGGGACACAGAGATCGGCTGAGGAGCCCAGGGAGGGAGACTGGGAACCAGTGGGAACATGGAGGCCAGAGAGCAAGGGGGAGAGAGAGATCGGACAAGACACTGGGATTGCCTGGGCAAGGAGACTAGGGACAAGGAGTCTGGGCAGGAAGGGAATGGCAGGACAATGAGACTGGGACTGGGATGAAGAGTCCTGAGGGGTGAGACTAGGACTTGCTGGGCAAGACGACTTGGACAGGGATGAGGAGCTTGGAGGGTGGAGACGGGAAGGTGAGGAGAACAGGACAAGGAGTTGGGGGTGGGGAAGAGACAGGACAGGGACAGGTTGGAGGATGGGGCAAAAGGTCTGTGTCCAAGATTCCTGAGTCCCCCCATTCCTGTGCTGTCAAAGGTCTGTGAAACCCACAGGCAAAATGTCCAATCCCCCTGTAATCCAAAGAGAGGCTAACAACCTACTACTGCTATCAGTTACTTTGTTAGCTCAAGTGGCAGAAGTCCCTGCAGTGGATCTAAAGGTGACATCCCTGCTGATGACAGTGGGATTTCTGTTTTAAAAAAAAAACCCTAGGAAAACACACACACAAAACTGTGTTTAAAAACGTTATTAAGACTTCAAAGTCAAGCACTCAGCAGTTAGGAAATGCCTGAATTAAGGTAGTCTGTGCAGCCTTAATTCAGCCTGCTTGTACATATAACTTGTGGTACCATCTTTAATTACATGATCACATATGATTTTTTTCCAGTTACGAAGGATGGTGTTGGAAACGGATTAGTCCAGTCTCTGAATTTCCTGCCTTTGATGGCTCTGTAGCCTCCAGGATCACCTCCCTCATGGGTTAATTTCCCAGTGCAACACAAAGAGCTTCATGAATAAACCACCAGGGTTGCTAATGGCAAAACCTCACACCTGCACATTCTAATTGGTCTGGAAGGGAGAGAAGGAGAAAAGATGGGTCAGCGTAATTGGTGCCTTCCAGACACTGTGAGCCGGGAATCAAGGACTTGGCTGGCAGGAGGTTCCGCAGTGAGCCAGAACTGGGCTGTACAGACCTGACAGCAGCAAAAGAGGCTGAATCAGTTACTTGACTCTGGCCCAGCCATTGTCACACCAGGCGGGAAGAAATGGGAAAGGAGAAGGAATGTATCCCTTACTCTTTCCCCTTCTACAGAGAATATCAGGGGGTGAGATTCTGGTGCAATCCTGGAATCGCTCCACTGAGTTCATGGAAATTACTCAGGGGTTCTCTGGGTTATGGAGATCAGACTTTGATCCAGAGCTAGGGAACCTCCACATTACATAGATAACATTGTCCCAGTGAAGAGCTCTAATAAGCAGTAAAATTCGCACCCATCCACTCCTGCAATCTCAGCCTTAAGGTTCCATTGCATGGAGTGGGGGTGTAAAAATGTCTGGGGGGGGGTTAGGAGCACACCTCCCACTGAAAGCCATCATGATTCTTGTCTTAAAGACCTCAGATGCCTTTAAACTCATCCTGCCTTGTTGTGAGTATTAGGGCCAGGGCCACACTGTGCTAGGCAAGGTACAGGCATGGACCCTGCCATGGACCCTTCCCCAAAGAACTTAGGCTCTAGGGGTACATCTCCACTGCATTATAAATCCAGGTCTGTGGACCCGGGCTGTGGACTCAGTGGTTCTAAGCCTGTGCCTGAGTATCCACACCGTGCTGTAAACCTGGGTTTCCAGATGTTGGGCTTAGGTTTCACAGCCATACTAATGTGTCTGTACTGTGCTATGCAGACTGTCTGACTCAGGGCTGCAGCTTGAGCTGCGTCCACATGCAAAATGACAGGGCTTGGACCTGATTCGCAGCAGGACTTGGGCTCTGACCCACCCCCTAGCAGGGTCTTAGGACCCAGGTTTTGCATGCTTGCCGAGCTGAACCAGGTTGATTTGTGTGTGGACGGAAGCAGGGCTTCGGCTCAAACCTGAGTCAGAGCCTGGACTTAGTGTGTAGTGTAGACATACCCGGCCTAAGTTACCCCAACTGCTGAAACCAGTCTGATCCCCAGCCACAAAGACAACCTCCGAACCCCTCCTCCACACAGTCAAACCCCTTCCTCCACTCCCCACCAAAGCAACCATCTCCTGAGGCTATTGCTTGGGCATGTCACGCTGCCCTGATCAGTGTCCTATGGGGGGCAGTTAGCCAGGAGCCACCCAGCCCGTGTGTCAAACCCCAAAGTCGCTGCATGGATCTGAATGAGCCTGTCACACCAAATGTGCCCTCTCCATAGCCAGGCACATTGTAACCTGGCCCGGTGTCACCAGGCAGGGGCCCAAGGGGGGGGGGGTAGGTGCTGCCTTTTCCCTGTCAGCTCATCCCCACCTGAAACAGAACTGGCCCATGGGCAGTGTGTGAGCTTCCCCTTGCACTCTCCTGCCAAACTGATGGCTGCACTACCACCATGTGGCCAGTTTTTTCATTACACCCAGTCGAAACTACAGCAGCTTTATGTTTGATTTCAAGCAATACGTCTCCCTCCCAGAGTCCCAGCCAGCGTGTTTTAGATTTTAGCAGTAATGAGCCCACAGCTTGGTGCCTCTGCCAATGGGCTCTTCAATCTAGGAGTGAAAGGTATAACACCATGCAACAGCTGGCAGCTGAAGCTAGACAAATTCAGATGGGTAAATTTTTTCCAGTGAATGTAATTAACCATTGGAACAATTTATTAAGGGGCATGGTGGATTCTCACTCACTAACAATTTTCCAGCCAAGATTGGATGGTTTTCTAAAAGATCTGCTCTAGGAATTGTTTGGGAGCAGTTCTCTGGCTGTGTTATACAGGAGGTCAGACTAGCTGATGGCAATGGTCCCGGCTGGCCTTAGAAGCTATGAATCTATGGTCACTCCCTTTTTGTTTTTTATGTGCAAGAGAGAAAAAGAGGATGCATATGCATATGCTCCCATGCCTCACCTTCCTCTTTCCAATCAACCATGCTTGCCAGCCCCATGAATTCCCAGAGAGCAAGAAGGAGCCTCCCTGGGATTGAAGGTGCCTCTTAAATTTCACATTTGATCTATTCAACTTTATTTTAGCGGTGCCCAAAGTGTGGTTATTTGCAGACCATGGAATTTGGTTTTATCTATAAAGTTTTCCCCTCTCCTTCCCCCCTGAGCCCCCAACCCCATGTGGTCAAGGTCGTGTGCAAAACACAGACCTAGATTTCCAGGACTGTGTATACAAAAATTATGCATGCATTTCCACACTTGATCTGCAAGGACCATTAGCACAATTGCACATGGGAATTGCAATAACTACACAAGCAACTGGCCTGCCAGATGTCTTCCTGGTCATTTACATGTGCATTTAATGCAATGGCATGCCCCAGCACAGTCACTGCGTGTGTAAATTAGGCTCCCAATGCATGCATAATTACATGTGTAACTCTGTAAACCTTGGCCAAAAAAAAATACAAAACTGTAATTAAAACTATTATGAAGTACAATAAAATATTTGCTTTTAAAATTATTCCACTGAAAACAAGACAAGGGTAAGATGTCTCTAACACATTCACTACGCCAATCTTGACATGAGTGGAATCACATCTAGAATGACAGCTCAGGTCAGTGTCCAGGCTCATTCAGCCTCTGGCCAGTGGCACCAATTCAGATATTTCTTGGTGGGGGGCGGGTGTGTGGAAATTCTAGTCCCTGCCCCTCCCTCCACTGCTGGCAGGAATCCAGTTCTGGTCCCCACTCATTCCTGCCCTGACACTAGGACTCCCTTGGCCGGGGAATCTCCCCTTTGTCTGTCCCACACAGTGCAAGAGCCAGCACCACCAGGAGTCGAGTTCTGAGTGACTCTGCCATACAGGTACAAACTCTCCATGCACCAGATCATATCTGCACGGAGGAGCAGGTGGGTGAAACTGCAGTGGTGCTGTGACCATGCGGTCGGAGCAACAGTATGGGCCACTCTAGTACAGGACCACTGCTTAAAAGTGTCAGTCTATGCCCCCGTCACCCTCAGCTCTGGGGCCTATAATACTTTGAGCAAATGCAAAAACCTTGGGGAAGGGAGTGTTTCCCAACCACTCCCTAATTTGCACCACTGCCTCTGGCCTCTCTTCAGAGAGGGGCGACAACGAAGCCCACTGTAATGGTATTTTTCATGATGCGGACACCTGGCCAGTGAGCTGAGGCCCCAAACTGATTTCACATCAGTTACTAAATAGTCATCAGAGTAGTAAGAGCATTGTTCACACTCACCTAGGCTGGGTTTGTACTAGCAACCTCAGGTTGAAATGTTCCATGCTACCTTGTCAGTCCCTAACACAGATAGCTGAAAGCACTGCCCTGCAGGTTGGTTAAGGAAGTGGGGCCAGGATGTGGCAGAGTTTGGGGAGTGGTGACAGAGACAGTCTCCATACAGAGCCAAACCATCCTCCTTCCGCTGACCACCGCTTCCTCCCTCCACACCAGCCTGGAAATTCCATTATGTATGTCATAAAGAGCTGTGTGTGGGGGCTGGAATGTCCACAGCTCCCCGATGGCAAAGTCCAAGTCATCCCTGGGAGCAGCATCCTAGGTTCATTTGCCTACAAACATCAGAGTTGATCACAGACCGGATTCCCTATGCTATGGATTCAGGGGGCTCTTCCATGAAACAAGGAAACTTTGCAGGGACCTGGAGTGCAGGACACAGTTTGCTGCATCACTTCTCTTTGCAACAGGTTAGTGGGTCCACACAGCATTGCAGAACGGTGCTGGTGTGTCCACACATGGAGCCTTCCAATTAGGGATGGATCAGGGCGTTCGTAGTGCTCCACACCGGTGCTGGGAGCAGGGGCTTTTGGGTAATTTCCACACGTGCGATATTACATGGTGCACAGAGCATTGGCTGAAGTTCTCGTCCCAGGCGTTTCACCCAGTTGCATAACCAGTGCTTGTAAAATGTGTGAGCTGGATATTGCCCAGCTGCTCTAGTGGCTTCTTGCAGGGGCTTTTGACTGAGTGTAGACAGGGTCCAGAGTAACAGGTCAGCCCTCTCTGGCCAGCCTGCTCACTGGATCAATCATGAGTTTAATGGAACTCAGTTCTGAATCATCTGCCTGCCTTTGGTTTTTCTAAAGCAGTGGCAGTACTGGGACTCCCCTCCCTTCTGGCCAGCATCTGGCTAGAACCCCATTCCCATGCAGTAAACTGGGAAGGGCAGCAAGGTCATGACCCCAGTCTGATTACCAAGCCCCCATGTTCCAAAGCACCGAGGGATCCAGCTGCCTGTAGAAGGTCATCGTCAGCGAGTCTATAGCCCGTGGCACATCTCCGAGCCAGGAGATCAGCTGTTCACGCCTGTCACTGGCAAAGGCACCACACGGATACAAAACCAGAGACCTTGGCAGACTCCACACTTCAGGCTCCATCCCTTGAGTCCTGCTGGCTGCTGTGACTTCTTCCAAGCTGTGCCAAGCCAGTCCCACTGGACAGCAAAAAGCTCTGCCACACGGGGGAGATCTGTGGATAGAAGGCTACCTCTGCGCATGGGTCTTGCAGGGTGTGCAGCATATTATCAGGACAGCACAGGTAAGGCTTGTGGACCACCATGCTCTACTCACTATGCTGAGACATAATGCTTGGGCTGTGCACAGGTCAAGACCCCAGCATAGGTCTGGATCTAGCTAACTAGCTATCCCCATACATCCCATCTAATCGATCTATCCATCCATCCCCATACATTCCATCTATCTCTCTATCTATCCCCATCCACCTCTGTCTACCTATCTATCCATTCATCCCCATACATCCCATCTATCGATCTATCCCAATACATCCCATTTAATCTATCTATCCATCCCCATACAATCTAATCTATCTATATATCTATCTCCATACATCCCATCTATCTATCTCTGTAGATGGCCCTCATCACTGTGGTGTCTGATGCTTCAATTCACCAAAGCACTTCAGCGTTGCATGTTGAAGTCAATGGGTATGTCTACATGACAGCTGGGAAAGGTCATTGCCAGTTCGGGTAGACGTACATGAGCTAGCTCTGACTGAAATTAGCAGTGTGGCCACAGCAGCGGGAGGGGCTAGACACCCAAGTTAGGGTGGCCAGATGCCCAGTTTTCGACCAGAAAATCCAGTGAAAAGGGGAACCTTACAGTGTCCACACTGACCAGACACCGAAAGTCATGTTACTGTAAGTAGGGGAGGTGGGGAGTCACCGGGTCATCACCTGCGCCAGCCCCTACTCATCCAGGGCCACCTCCTACCTTCGTTGGGCGGCTGCAGCTCCCAGCCCTGGCTCTGCAGGCAAGTCCTGGGGGTGGGAGGGGAAAAGCAGCAAGTGATGGGGGGATGGAGGGGAAGAGGAGTGGATGGGGGCAGAGCCTCAGGGGAAGAGGCGGAGCAGGGGGTCAGGGGAAGAGGTGGGGCAGGGGTGGGGCTTTGGGGGACTAGGCGGGCCGGGGGGGAAGAGGCAGGGCGGGGAGGTTCCGGCATTCCTCCTGGAGTGTCCAGTTTTTAAATATTAATAAGTTGGCAACCCTAACCCGAGTACAATCCCACACAATAACCTAGGCAGCTAGCCTGAACAAATGCCTGTGCCACTAGGGCCACGCGGCTAGCTCAATCAGAGCTAGCGGGGTATGTCTACCCAGCCTCCAAATCAACAGTATAGAAGATGTACCCAATGGGATATAAGCATGTGCTGAGTACAAAGCATAAGAAGATTAAGCACTGGGACAGCTTACCAAACAAGGTTGTGGAATCCCCAGCCCTGGAGGTTTTTAAGAACAGGTTGGACAAACACCTGTCAGGGGTGGTTTAGGTTTACTTGGTCCTGCCTCAGAGCAGGAAGAGGGACTAGATGGCCTCTTGAGGTCTCTTCCAGCCCATTTCTATGATTCAGTGATTCTGGGAGCCTTAAGTTAAGCACATTCTTAAGTCTTTTACAACTGGAGCTTGAGTGCCTCTCCATACTTAAGCCTGTAGTCTATATTCACTGGGTTATTCAAGAACATGGTGATCTCACATGGGAAAAAGGTACCAGGAGATAATGAAGAATAATGAGTTCAGAGACTGTTTGCAGATGGCAACATGTTTTTCTAACCATGTACCTCCTGCCCCATTGATGTTGTGACACAGATCTGCATGCATGCCACTTGGCTTTGAAATGCCTTTATGGTTTTGCTACTGTGCATTGACTGATTGGGGTGTGTGGAATATTGTCGCTGCTGGGAACAAGCCTAGGGGCTTTGCTGGTCCTTAGACTTTCTGTCACAGGGTGCTTGGGCCCTGTAAGGGGAGGTGAGTTCCAGCCCACCTGGAACAAATTTAACTCATCTCTCCAGGTAGGGGGAGTGAGTAGTAATGAGTGATGTCACATGACAGATGGGTCATGTGGCTAAAAGCAGGTCCCTGGCTGTGGATAAGAGAGGCCTGGGGAAGCATAGGAGGAAAAATAGTGACTGGAGTGGAGCTACCACCTGGAATAGGGCCTGGAATAAGGGCTAGGCTCCGGCGAGCAGCCTTGGTGCTCGTGTTCCCGAAGTGGACTGGGGAACTGAAGACAAGCCCTAGAGAGACGGGAGATGGGTGTCTGGATGCTAGAGACAGGAGCACTTGCTAAGCCGTTTTCAGTTAAGTCTGCAGCTTTGGGGGCATGGGTCAGACCCTGGGTCTGTGTTGCAGCAGATTAGCATGTCTGGCTCAACAAGGCAGGGTTCTGGAGTCCCAAACTGGCAGAGAAAACGGGTTCAGAGGTAGCCTCAGCACATCAGGTGACAGTCCCAAGGGGGTCCCTGTGACCCCGTTTTACTCTGTATAAAGCTTATACAGGGTAAACTCATAAATTGTCTGCCCTCTATAACACTGATAGAGGGATATGCACAGCTGTTTGATCCCCAAGGTATTAAATACTTACTCTGGATTAATTAATAAGCAAAAAGTGATTTTATTAAGTATAACAAGTAGGATTTAAGTGATTCTAAGTAATAACAGACAGAACAAAGTAAATTACCAAGCAAAATAAAACAAAACACCAAGTCTAAGCCGAATACATTAAGAAACTGATTACAGATGAAATCTCACCCTCAGAGATGTTCCAATAAGCTTCTTTCACAAACTAGACTCCTTCCTAGTCTGGGCCCAATCCTTTTCAGACCAACGTTGTGGTTTGTGGCCTGGGTCCAGCAATCACTCACACCCCCATAGTTACAGTCCTTTGTCCCAGTTTCTTTCAGGTATCTCTTTGGGGTGAAGAGGCCATATCTTGAGCCAGCTGAAGACAAAATGGAGGAGCTTCCAGGGCCTTTTATATTCTCCCTCTTGTGGGCGGAAACCCCTTTGTTCTTCTGTGCAAAATCACAGCAACAAGATGGAGTTTATAGCCAACTGGGCAAGTCACATGTCCATGAATGATTCAGCTTTTTGCAGGCTGACACCATTGTTTACATGTTAGTTTGAACATTCCCAGGAAAGCTCAGATGTGGATTGGCGTCTCCTGAAGTCCATTGTCAGTTAAGTGTTTCTTGATTGGGCACTTACTGAGAATAGTCCTTTCTCAAGAAGCTGACCAAATGCTTCACTGAGGCTACTTAGAATTAAAACACACTGAGATACAAGTACATAGCCAATTTTCATAACTTCAAATACAAAAATGATACACACATACAGACAGCATAATCATAACCAGCAAATTACAACCTTTCCATAGACACCTCACTCTACCTCCTTTGTACAAGATTTGGTGCAATTATAGGACTGTGGTTGCAACAATGATCTATTCGGTCACAGTTCATGTCATTTACATCACAGTAACTTCTTATGCTTTCATAAAGCAGATGGACCCAGATTTGGGCCAATTCTTCGTTCAGTTACACTGGTGTAAATCTAGTGTAACTCCATTGAAACTGATTGAGTTGCTCAGATTTGCAGCAGTATAAATGAGATCAGAATCTGGCTGTATCATCTTCTTGCTCCAGCTACGAACATGTCATAACTTTCCTTGAACCCATGCCTTCCTCTGCCGCTCTGCCAGCACTTCCATCTCTCCCGTGTGACTCTGCTTTCTGTAGGACACATCCCCTCAGCTGCTGTTCTGCGCCTCCCATCATCAGTGCAGCAGAGGTCATTGCCTCAAGCACTGTCAGCTCTGAATTCAGCCCCAGTCTTTAACCTGGTTACAACAGCTCCGCAAACCAGTCCAAAGTACGATCTGCCAGTAGCATGGCCAGGGCACTACAATATTATAACACAGCATGGCCTTCCTCCCACCAGTAGAAAGATCCTTCTTGAGGGTCTATTCTCTTCCTTCAGACCTAAGGGGAGACATTTTGTGTCACCCACCTCTCATTAACTCACACCAAAGTAAGATTCAGATAGAAAATGTGGGCGGGGGACAGTGGTTTGTTCAGATAAATATCCACTTGCAGGTGGAATCGTACTTCCCTGCTGTCTCTACAACACAGGCCTGTAGGCCCATTGCAGCTACCACACTCAGTGACTCTGCTAGACCCTTGGGAATTGTCACTGGGAGAGAAACTAGTGCAAAACAAGGCCAGGAATATGAACAAAAAACATCCCACAAGAGGGCAGTGTAGGCACAAGGACAGGGAAAATGGCTGGAGCGGGGGATCTGAAACAACACAGCTCCCTGCAATGCTCATTGTCAAAGAACTGGAGTGTGGAAGGAGCAGGTGCCAAAGAACCATTAAACGATGGGCTCAGGATCCGCTCATGAAGGAAAGTGGACACGGCTGGGAAACCATCTGGGCTGGTCCAGGAGAGTTCCACTTCCTAGTGGGTAAGATACTTTGAAATGGAAGTGGAGTAAATGAGAAAGAAGAAGGGAGGTAAAGTGTGAGCCCCGAACACCCACACGCCATCTGTCTCCCAATCTCTTCATTGACCACAGGCAGGCGCCCTTGTGCCCCCTAGAGCCAGGCCACCTCTCTGAGCAGCTATCTGTGGGAGATGGACGGCCTCCTGGGGAGTGGGAGCTTCTACCCACCCTTCTCATCAAGGGGTGCCAGAAGGGAAGCGAAACTGGAGGGCTCAGTCCACACAGCCCCTTTTTTCCCAAAGGGGTTTCTGAGCGATCTCTACAACTCTGCTTTCCCTAGGGTTGTAGGAGGAGCTGACACCACAAACATGCCTGCATAACTTCCCAGCGTACTGACTCACTCTCACATTCCTCCAAAGGGGAGGAAGCACTGGGAAGATGCTGTGACAGCCTTGTCTACCTGGGGATTTGCCTCAATTTCAGCCAGCAGTACCCAGCCACCCACTGCTGTTGCTGTCCTGTGCAAGTATTAGGGATTCGCCAGGTGAACCACTATCTGCCACTAGTTGCACTGAGGCAATTTACACTAGTTTCAAGCTGCACCAGTGCAGAGTGCAGTTTTGCCTGTCTGCACGGGGGTAGAGTTTGCACCAGGGCAGTAGGGACAGCCAGCAAAAGCAGAAATCAGGGTGGATCCTCAGCAAGGAGAGAGTCTCAGAGCCACTGGGGTTTGTTCCTGGAGAAGGAGGGGATTGAGGGACAAGGGATAAAACAGCTGAAGCCAGGAGATGTTGACCCAGCTGGGATGTTCCTGTGCTTTTTGAGTTCTCATTAACATCTCTGAAAATCCCAGTCTGTCATTATCCAGGAAGGGGCAGCAGGAGGCAGTGTGGTCTAGTGATTAGGGCAGGGAAGCGGCATCAGGATCCCTGAATTCTAGTTCTAATCTGCTTTGTGACGTTGGAGAGGTCACTGCACTGCTCTGTGCCTTGAGCGATCCAGCTGAGAAGCTGGTCTGATCACGCCCACGTACCTCATACCTTTGTGATTGTCGCTTACCCAGCCTCCCGGGTCCTCAGCAACATGGTAACTGAGGACCACTTTGAGTCTGAACAGCATCGCTCTGGGGAAAGGCAAAGCCCTTTAAAGAGAATGCTCTGAAATGGGAGGAGGTGGCGCAGAACTTTATTAATAGACAGTTTTCAGAGTAGCAGACGTGTTAGTCTGTATTCACAAAAAGAAAAGGAGTACTTGTGGCACCTTAGAGACTAACCAATTTATTTGAGCCTAAGCTTTTCTGAGCTACAGCTCACTTCATCGGATGCATAAAGTGGAAAATACAGTGAGGAGATTTATATACACACAGACCATGCAAAAATGGATGTTTACCATACACATTGTAAGGAGAGTGATCACTTAAGATGAACTATTACCAGCAGGAGAGTGGAGTGGGGGGAGAGAAAACCTTTTGAAGTGATAATCAAGGTGGGCCATTTCCAGCTCATTTCCAGGAGCTAACAAGAACGTCTGAGGAACAGTGGGGGGAGGGGGCGGGGAGAGGAATAAACAAGGGGAAATAGTTTTACTTTGTATAATGACTCAACCACTCCCAGTCTCTATTCAAGCCTAAGTTAATTGTATCCAATTTGCAAATTAATTCCAATTAGCAGTCTTTCATTGGAGTCTGTTTTCAAAGTTTCTTTGTTGAAGAATAATCACTTTTAGATCAGAAATCGAGTGACCAGAGAGATTGAAGTGTTCTCCAACTGGTTTATGAATGTTATAATTCTTGACATCTGATTTGTGTCCATTTATTCTTTTATGTAGAGACTGTTCAGTTTGGCCAATGTACATGGCAGAGGGGCATTGCTGGCACATGATGGCATATGTCACATTGGTGGATGTGCAGGTGAACGAGCCTCTGATAGTGTGACTGATGTGATTAGGCCCTATGATGGTGTCCCCTGGATAGATATGTGGGCACAGTTGGCAATGAGCTTTGTTGCAAGGATAGGTTCCTGGGTTAGTGGTTCTGTTGTGTGGTGTGTGGTTGCTGGGGAGTATTTGCTTCAGGTTGGGGGGCTGTCTGTATGCAAGGACTGGCCTGTCTCCCAAGATTTGTGAGAGTGATGGGTCGTCCTTCAGGATAGGTTGTAGATCAATGCATTTTCAAGCTTTCGTGAGCTACAGCTTTCCTGTTATACTAGGACAGGCACAAGGGCCCAAACAGTAGTGACAAGTCTGAGTCATCAGTAGAGCAAATGACACCAAATAAAATCAAGCTCCTGAGAGAAAGATGTTAAACAAGGTCTTCTACAACTTGTGGTCATTCAGGAGCTCAGCACATGTTCTATTCAGGTTGATAACTCCCACGTCCTGGCCAAATTCCAGGTCAGGTAATTATACAGTGCGTCTCAGCAATTCCAGCTGGATGCAGGATTCTTCTTCACTTCCAGTCCCAGTCTGTTGTATGGTGCAGTTGTGTCTCACCCCAGAGACAGCTGAATTTCACTAGTGAGTGAAATGATCCTTGCATATATCCAGCATAGTGGTGTTGGGAAGCTTGATTCATTCGTTAAGATTTGTAAAGCACTCCGAGATCTTTGGATGAAAAGGTTCTTAAGAAGTGCAAGGTATTGAATATATTATCTATTCTCAAATGCTCGCTTGTCTACCTTCCAGGAGCTAGTTGCTATGAAATTCTGGCTGTGGGCATCTACATATCCAGTCTTCTATGAAGGATAATAATTTGCATATGGACCTGTAAAAGTCCACGTGAAATACCTCCCTCCCCACCCAAACCCACCCCCATGATAATTGTGCTTCTTGCAGGGCCTTGAAAATACCCAGACACTTGAGAAAAGCTGAAATCTCTCTTAGCTCAGTCCCAGTTTGCACCATCTTCCTGCCCAAGACAATAACATCAAGTGAGTATTAAAATTCCTCACCCACACGCATTCCTGGGAGCGTCATGTGTAACACACCATTCCCTGGAAAATGCGTGCATGATAGAAATCTTACCAGCTAAAGATGTGGTTGCCAGTCGTCCCACGCTGAGACCCTCACCAGGCCCCTGGTGGTTTCTCTTTGATCTCAGCACTGACTGCTGGGTGAAGAGTGGAGCGGGGAAGCCTGGGAGAGCAGTGCCTACTGAGGAAAGGGGAAAGGGTTTGACAGCAAATAGCAGATATTTAGAGCCCTGCAAATCTGCAGATATCCACTTTATATCTTTTTTGAGGCTTGCAGATCGGATACAGATACAGATGCAGGGCTCTACAGATATTTAGCTCCAGATCGGTGTATATAAGAGCCTTTTACACTCCCATCCTAGAGCCCCTGGGTGGGATTCCTCAGAGGGGCACCCTGGCCTGCTGATTCTTTCTTCTCCCCTATATTTTTCCATTGTTACTGTCCCCATTTATTGTCCCTCAGGGGAACTGCAAACGGAACTGGCTCCCGAGGCTTCCTTTAGTCCTTGCGGGTAAAATTCCATTCGCTCCATGAAACTGCACTCGCTTGCTTCAGGTCTGAATCCAGCGCTTGGAGACCATTGGTTGGAAGGTGCTACTGGCCTCCAAAGCCAAGCACCATCTCTAGTATAGTGAATGTAATTCATCTGTATTTACATTTGGTGCTAACTGACATTCGTACTCTCCCCGAAGTCTCCCTCTCTGTCCCATGAAATCTGGTGGAGCCCATGGATTAGCACGGATGGGTGAAACTAGAATACACCACTGCTGTGTAAGTTTGGGGAAGTTTTCTGTAGTCTGTGATCCCCATGCCAACCTTCCACTGATTCCTTCACCAGGATCTTATTCAATGCAGCGGAGGAATGGGGCAAATCTTTGGGTTTATGTTGTTACCGAGCCTGCTCCCTTAAGGATCCTCTCGTGCCCAGGATTCTGGGTTGAGTTAATCTATGGTATTTGTGACTCCATCTGGTCAGAGAGGGCTGTTGTCCTGTCCACACTAAAGCACTAAGCTTTTTGCAGCGCAGGTCTCACATCTCCGCTGCTCATAGTAGGGTTGATATTGTCCTTTCGAATGCACCTGCCACTGAGTTCCTTTAGGCCCTTTACAAATATTAGTGAATTGAGATCTACACCTCTCTCTGTGAGATGGGTGTCATTAAGTCCTCCTTGCAGATGGGGAAACTGAGGCACAGAGCAGTTAAGGACTTGCCTATGGTCATATAGGAAGTACAAGAGAGAGGGAGGATTAGAACCTGGGACTCTTGGTTCCCACTCCTTACCTGCCTGCCTCTCCAGCCCTATGTCTTGCAGATTTGGGAAGATAATCATTCCAGTTCATTTGTGTTGCTCTGCCATTCCCCCAGTTGCTGTGAAAGCTTCTTGACCCTGTTGTTTTATTGTCATTTACTTTATACCTGAACAACTCTCCGATTTTGAAAATGATCTAACCTGAGAGGCCTTGTGCGGAAGACTGTTATTTGGTCATTAGCCCATAGCATAGTTTGATTCCACCTCTGAGTCATTGCTCCATCGGTTGTCTCCTCCCTTATTGTCATTGCCATAGGCCCAACCATATAGCCAACAGAAGCCAAGTTTCCCGCCCTTGTGAAACTGCACAAAAAGCTTGATCAATAGTTATTAGTCACTACTTAAGATGGAGGTTCTGAATATCATATCCTGAGCCATGGGGTGAGTCGTGGACCTCAGCCAGATGGGTCCACTACTTGATCTACATAATGCCATTCAAGTCAAAGACTTTTTTAGTGCTTACCACGAGCCTGGCTTGAGCTAATGTATTGTTTCCAAATCCCGCCACATAATAGCTTCCAGATACTATCTGCTGAGTGTCCTCCCTACATAAATCCTACTTGATCAGGGTGCTGTGAGTTTTTAAATGGAGATGCGCCTAAGGTAATAAGCATGGGTGGGTGTGGGGGGGCGGAATTATGGCTGAAACAGACATAGATTAAAAGCTACTGATCAAGGAAATGGTCTGAGTGGGGAGACAGAGGGCAGACGCTTAACCAAAAGCCTGGTGCCAAAAAGCAGCTCAGAGACTGTCCAGAACCCTGGGATGTATGAAAAAGGGTGAAGAACACAGCTCAGAAGAAATTATTAACTCTCTCTGTCCAGGTATGTACCATTCTCAGCCCTTGTTCTGTGGAGAACAATCCTTCATCGGCCTTTATCATGCTAGCATTTTCCACTTCTGCAGCAAATAGTACGCTTCATACAGAGATCTCAAAGTCCTTCACAGAAGTGGGTATCACTGATACCATCTCTTTTTTACAGCTGGGGAAACGGAGACACAGAGAGGCTTCAAGGATTTGTCTAAGGTTATCAAGCAAGACAGTGACAGACAGGCCTAGAACCCAGGAGTCCTGATTTCCAGCACCATGCTCTAACCATTAGACAGTGCTGCCATAATGTGGGAGAGAATGGTCTAGATGACTTTACTAGAGCTTTTCCATTGCTAGTTTCTGGGATTCAGTGGTTAGACTCACACTTGAATTATTGAGCATCAGTCTGGGCTCCGTATTACAGGAAGGATATGAAAGAACTGAGAAAAAGAACTAAAGTGGGGAAGAAGATAAGACAGGGTCCTTGGGGGCTACAACTATGAGGAGAGATTCAGGGCTAGACAGACACACAGATTTGCACCAAAACAACAACAGAGGTGCATTCAAACCCCTTTTAACGATTTTGATACACATGGGATACACAGAGATGATGTGTTAGAAGGCTAGAGAGCAGGTGCAAAGGCACAAGCAGAGTCAGAGAGGCAGCAACTGGGTACTAGAAGAGTTCAGAAGAAGCTTCTTTATGTAGCAGAGGGGAATGATTACGTAGAAAGGCAGCCATAGTAGCGGCAACCGAACAGAGACAGCAGAGTTCTGTCTGAACGTTCTTACCTACTGTTGTTTCAACTCCTAAACATACTATCCCGATTGTTCTCTATAACACCTAGTTTATTTTGTGCATTTGACAGCCTCAAAAGTCAGCCTCCTCTAAAGTCAAGACCATCAGTTTGGATTTTAAAACCACAGAAATGGTCAGAGCTACTCAGAGGTATGTAAAAAGAAAAGGAGGACTTGTGGCACCTTAGAGACTAACAAATTTATTTGAGCATAAGCTTTCGTGAAATCCTTATCTTTTTGTGGATACAGACTAACATGGCTGCTACTCTGAAACCTGTCAGAGGTATGTGTAGAACCCAGTGCTGCTAACTCACAAGATATTATCAGAGTCTTGCAATTTGGGGGGTTATCTTGAAGCCCGCAACTCAGTCCTTAATTTGTAATGAAAGAGATGGTGGGGCTCAAGCAATTAGGTGCTGGGGCTCATGCAAGCCTAGAGGTGCCAGGGCTATGAACTGCCATGTCCTAGAGGTGCCGAGACTCAGCCCTGGCAAGCCCTGGCACAAATCAAGCACTGTCCCAACTACTGGAATCAGGTTATTAACTGAGAATCTCAGCTTTCATTTTAAAAAGGTAAGTATCTAGGCTTTATGGCTACAGAAAAAAAGCTTGAAAATGTGAACCTTAAAGACACCAAAACCAGGAGACAAATAAAAAGAACCCGACATTTATTATTTTTAAATCACATGGTTTTAAAGCTTGTGTCAAGGTTCCTTCCCCACTCTGAACTCTAGGGTACAGATGTGGGGACCTGCATGAAAAAACCCCTAAGCTTATTCTTACCAGTTTAGGTTAAAACTTCCCCCAGGTACAAACTTCTACCTTTTGTCCTTGGACCTTATGCTGCCACCACCAAAGTGTTACAAAGAACAGGGAAAGAGCCCACTTGGAAACGTCTTTACCCCCAAAATCCCCCCAAGCCCTACACCCCCTTTCCTGGGGAAGGCTTGATAAAAATCATCACCAATTTGCATAGGTGAACACAGACCCAAACCCTTGGATCTTAAGAACAATGAAAAAGCAATCAGGTTCTTAAAAGAAGAATTTTAATTAAAGAAAAAGTAAAAGAATCACCTCTGTAAAATCAGGATGGTAAATACCTTACGGGGTAATCAGATTCAAAACATAGAGAATCCCTCTAGGCAAAACCTTAAGTTACAAAAAGACACAAAAACAGGAATATCCATTCCATTCAGCACAACTTATTTTATCAGCCATTTAAACAAAACAGAATCTAATGCATATCTAACTAGATTGTTTATTAACCCTTTTACAGCATTCCTGCTCTGGTTCTAGCAAAAGCATCACACAGACAGACAGACTCATTGTTTCCCCCCTCCAGCTTTGAAAGTATCTTTTCTCCTCATTCGTCATTTTGGTCAGGTGCCAGTGAGGTTACCCTAACGTCTTAACCCTTTACAGGTGAAAGGATTTTGCCTCCGGCCACGAGGGATTTTATAGTTCTGTATACAGACAGGTGGTTACCCTTCCCCTTATATTTATGACCGCCTGTCTTGTGATTTTGAGGGTTCTGATGTGATTTTTGGAATGTTTGACTTTTACTTATTTTCTGAAATGGACTAGATTACAAAATGACAGTGACCCCTTCCCTTAAAATCTTGTCCAGATACTGCACTGTGTTTGTTCTTGAGCGGAAGTGAAACAATTCATTATTGGCTCCATTCTGGAGCTGCTAAACATCCCTTTAGGAAAGGCTTAAAATTATAAAATGCTGGTGTAAACATGGCTTTCACCATGCTTCACTGACTGTCACTAGCATCTTTTAAGTACTGTTTAAGGAGGCAGATTGCAACTCCCAGTGCCCATGACCACGTCTCAAGTCATTACCCACTTTTCACTGGTCTCTAATGTAAATGTTTAGTTATACTGGTATAACTTAGATTGGTTTAAAACCCGATGTAAATTAAACCAGTGCAAAACCCTGTATGGACACTCTTATATGGGTTTAAAACTCACTGTGTTGGTCAAGCTTGTAGGTGCAAGCCAAAAAGATATAAGCCAAGTTCAAATCAATATAACAGCATCCCTACATAAACTTGCTCTGTTTTATCTAAATCGTTTTAAAATCACACCTTTAGGCTTGTCTATCAGAGCAAGTTGCACTGTTATAGCTTTCCTTTTTCCGGAAGAAAACCTTTGTGTGTAGGCCAGACTGTAGATTCTCTGGTAGTTGTCCATCAGTGATATGCTCAATGAACAGGATCCACAACCCAATTCCAGGCAGGGTTTGTAAATACAAGCTGATTTTATTGGTGAGTCAGAGAAAGAGAAAAAAATCACATAGTAAAAGGGGGGGTCCAAAAGGGAATGCTCTGTTACATGGATCATAATGCTGTGTCCTTGACCCCAAAGTTAAAGGCTTCCTGTCTCCAAGCATTCCAGTCTGTCACATGTCCCAAGGAAGTCTGTCTCCCTGTCCTAAGGAAGGGCTATAATTTAGAGTCTTTCTCTTAGCTATGTGTTAAATCTAAATTAGTTTTTGACATTAAATTATAGCCCTGTCGCCAGAGCAGGATGGTAAAACCTGTTTGAGCCCTGTTCCAATGGCTTCTGCCTTGTTATTCCCACCAGATGAAACACCTTTCATTTTGTGTGTCAGCTAAATGCTTCTCCTGTTCCCAAACATGCACAAACGTTTCAGCGACATTCTGTTTAAAGGGCAATTTTTTCTCTCAGTGTCCAGCTTGGATAACTAGGTTGGGCCCTCTGGGTGTTTATGGGAAAGAGGGGGTATCCTCCTACCTGCTTCATAGAACAAGAGTAGAAAACATTAGTTCCTCTGGGAGTGGGCTCTCCACATCTACACAAGCGACATCTGCTCACAAACTGCAGCCACATACATACAGACACTGCCACAGTCTTCGGGAGGATTGAATCAAGATTTTAAGCAATAAAAGTACAACCTCCTACCACTTGACCTACAGCAATAACTCCATTATCACCCACTAAGTACAGTTTATTATCCTCACTCTGGAGTGAGCCATCAGGAGTCATAGTCATGTGGACCAAGCTACTGTAATACATGTAATCATAGAAGTATTTTGTTCAACTGAATGATTTACAATCCATACCTTTGACCTATTTACCTGGACAAATCAGGAAAGCTGCTTGGCCAAGATTAGTGCTCCACTGTATTTGGGTGCAAATTTTCAGGTAACAGATAGGCTCAGAAATGTAATACAAAACTCTAAATCACAGATCTGGCTATATGTGGTCTGGCCGATGGACATGTGAGAACTGTACTGCCCTGAAGAGGAATTTGGGTGGACAGAAATGGGGGCATGATTTGAGGCTAAATGTTGGAGAAATGGACTCTAGATTTCCGCAAGCAAATAGCAATGTGTGTGTGTGTGTTCTCATGCAAAAAGAACACGTGCGTGCAAGCCATGGAACACATATGAGCAGGTAGGGAAATGTCCAAGTGCTACTAACAGAAATAGCTGCATACAAGTATGTGTTCGGGCAAATAATGGAAAATGTGCATACAAAAAGGCAGGTGTGCACAAGAGGATATGTATTTGTGCAATGAACAGGATATGTATGTGCACATGTAATCCACGGTAAGGCTATGTTACATGTACCCATCGGCAGAGGATGTGAGTCTGCTGCAGCCCCTGCCCAGCTCAGGCTTTTGGCTCAATCCCTAGTGTGAACCAAGATGGCAGGCATCACAAGGGGCCTTGTGCAGACTGATGCAAACATGCGAGTAGAAGCCACGCCGCAGAATCTCCCACCTATATAACACTTGAGCCTGGTGCCCCCAAACGTGGCCGGCAGCTGCCCATTATGAGGGTGCTGCGTGCCCACATTCAGGCGCTGCGACCAGATGTCCCGATTTTATAGGGACAGTCCCAATATTTGGGGCTTTGTCTTATACAAGTGCCTATTTTGTATAATCCTGTCCCGATTTTTCACCCTGGCTATCTGGTCAGCCTACATGCGGGGTTGCTTGCCACCTTCAGCCGGGCCTAGCTTGACCATAGCTAGAGCCACGTCCTTGTGCTGCGTGTGCAAGTAACGGGGTGTGGGCGTGCAAAGGACGGGGGGGTGCACCAGCCCCGCCTAGGTGTGCACAAGTGCCCGTTCACCCCCCACGCGCCGCTGAGAGTGCCGCGCGCGCACACCGGGCCCCTAAGGCTGCTGGCACTGAGGGGTCACGGGGGGTAATGGACCATTCCCGCGCGCTCCCGTGCCGCGTACGCGCCCCGCGCGCTCCCTGCTCCCATTTCTTGCTGTGACGCAGCCGCCTCCACCACCCGCTTCCAGGCAGTCAAGTGACTCCACCTCCTTGTGACGTCAGCTCAGCAGTGGTGTCTGAGGCAGGTGGCGAGAGGGCGAGTGGGAGAGAGGAGCGGGGCTGCTGGGTGCGCAGGTACCGCGAGGCGGCGAGGGCGCGGGGTAGGGGGCTGGCGGAGCCCTGGGCTGAGGGGCTGAGGAGTGAGGGAGCCCTCGGCGGAGGGGAACGGAGGGGGGGGGGTCTGGGGAAGCTCTGAGCTGAGGTGGGTTTTGGGGAGCCCCGACTGAGGGGGGGTGGGGGAGCTCTGGCGCGGGGAGGGAGTTGGGTGGGGTCTGGGGAAGCCCTGGACTGAGGGGGAGTAACAATGCTGGGGTGGGGGGGGGGTCTGAGTGCCTGGGATGGGGTGGGTCTCTTTTGGGAAATCATCTTGGCTTCTCCCCACCCTGGCAGGGTGAGCTGGGCAGCATTCCTGTTGTGAGGGGCTGCTTACCTTCTCTCAGGACTTGTGAGTGTCACTTCCCTTGTCGGGAGTGGTGCAAAGAAAACCAAGCACATCTAGATGAAATACCAGGGGAAACTTTATAGCTCCAAGAACAGGGTCTTGCAGCCTCAGGACACTGGTGTTGGGATCCTGGAGATATGAGACCAGCATAGACACTTCTTAGTTGGGGTGGCTTAATCAAATAAACGCAGCCATGAGGGAAGGCGGGGCTGGCACTGGCTACTAGTCCCCGGGATCCTATGATGTTTCTGCCCCTTCTGCCAGCCCTAGTTATTTACATGAAGCTGCTTTAAAATGTTTAAGCTTTCCTTGTGGGGAGACAGACAGCTGTGGAATTAATGGGCTGTTTGCCTTGTGCTGTGGTATGTTCTGTCAAGGTTAGTAGCATTTATTTCAAATGCATTTGTTTGGTTATATGATGGACACAATGCAAATGAATTACGAGGGCAGGGCATCTTAGACACACCAGTGACAGGCACATTAGCATTGTCTGAGTTAACAGAGACATTCTTACCATACCCCATATTAGAGGCTAGCACAGGGGTGGGCAAACTACGGCTCGGGGGCTGCATCCGGCTCTTCAGATGTTTTAACCTGGCCCTCAATCTTCCATCAGGGAGCAGAGTGCAGGGCTTGCCCTGCTCCGGTGCTCCAGCCAGGAAGCGGGGTTGGAGGTTGGCCCCACTCTGTGCACGCCATGGCTCCAACCGGCTCCCAGAAGTAGCAGCATATCCCTCCCCTGGCTCCTATGTGTAGGGGCAGTAAGGGGGCTCCGCATGTTGCCCAAGGCCCAAGTGCGGCCCCGCAGCTCCTGTTGGCCAGGAACCGCAGCCAATGGGAGCTGCAGGGGCAGCGCCCCTAGACGGGGCAACGTGCAGTGCAGTGCAGCCTGGCCGCGCCTCTGCATAGGAGCCGGAGAGGGACATGCCACTGCTTCCAGGAGCTGCTTGAGATAAACGCTGCCGGAGCCTGCCCCCCTCCCTGCCCCAGCCCAATCACTCTCCCACCCTCCAAACCCCTCAGCTCCAGCCTGGAGCACCCTCCTGCACCCTCATCACCAGACCCACCCCAGAGCCCGCACCCCCAGCCGGAACCCTCATCCCCCTCCCCCCCCGCCCCAGCCCAGAGCTCCCTCGTGCATCCTGAACTCCTCATTTCTGGTCCCACCCCAGAGCCTGCACCCTCACCCCATCCCACACCCCAACCCCCAGTTTTGTGAGCATTCATGGCCCACCATACAATTTCCATACCCAGATGTGGCCCTTGGGCCAAAAAGTTTGCAGGGGTGCAAGCTCTGGCAGCGCTTATCTCAGTCAGCTCCCAGAAACAGCGGCATGTCCCTCTCTGGCTCCTATGCGGAGGTGCATCCAGGCGGCTCTCCAAGTTGCCCCATATGCAGGCGTTGCCCCATATGCAGGCATTGCCCCTGCAGCGCCCATTGGCTGCGGTTCCTGGCCAACAGGAGCTGCGGGGGCCGCACTTGGGCTGTGGGCAGCATGTGGAGCCCCCTTGCTGCCCCTACATGTAGGAGCTGGAGAGGGGGCATGCCGCTGCTTCTGGGAGCTGGGTGGAGCCGTGGCATGCACAGAGTGGGGCCAACCCTTGACCCAGCTCACTGGCTGGAGCAGGGCAATCCCTGGACCCTGCTCCCTGGCGGGAGCTTGAGGGCCGGATTCAAATGTCTGAAGGGCCGGATGCGGCCCCTGGGCCGTAGTTTCACCATCCCTGTTTTATGCAGTGAAACCTATAAAAAGCGACACCTTTATTGGCCAATCTCTTGTATTAACAATCTGCAACAAAATGTCTCTAAATCTATATTGAATTATGGCTCTTCTTCACCTTTATTACAAGATCATCTGTATTAAGCAACTGATTTGGTCTCTCTTAAGTAGTTTGTGAGTTTTAACTGGCATTGAAAATCGTACATATCCTAAAAATGTTAATGTAGTGTTTCCATTACAATGATACCCACAGGTGTTTCATTCTGAATTATACAGTACCTTGCTTACATAGACGAGGTTGTAAACCTATATTCCAGTGCAATTGATTCATTATTTACTATTGTGTTGAAACTATGCTGTTGAAAATTTAGGGGGAGAGAGATTTGATAGGACAGAGAGGCATAGGAACTCTATCGTAAATAGTTAAATGTCTTGTTTGCTGCTGGAGAGACAAGTTGGGTGAGGTAATATCTTTTGTTTTCTGTTTGTAGACTTTTTTTAATTCAGATAAAATAATTTAATGTTATATGCTTCTTGTGGAACATAACTTGCCTGTGTACAGAATTTTTGGGTTTAATAGATTGTCCTATCTTATTTGTATCTGATCTATCTTTTTGTTGTGTTAAACCCCAGTTTAAGCTGGCAGTATACTTGCCAAGTATGCCGTAAACACATATTGGGAATCATTACATTGAACAAAAGTGATATTGGAAATAGGCACTTAGTGAGACATGAGATATTGTTTCAGTGTTATGTATGTTTGGAAATGAGAAAATGACACTATATGGTTCAGTGAGTGGAAAAGAAATTTTTGTCTTCAGGGAAATGGGGTAAGATAACAGAAAGTGTAAGTCAATCAAACTGGATTCAAATAAATTGTACTGTTAGGGTCAGGGTTTCGGCTATGAATTAGTGTCATATGCTCATTAGCTCTGACGCTGGTCAGTCAAGAGGAAGGCTGTAAAGACTTGTCATGTGACAAGAGGAGATCACTTCCTCAAAGGGTTTAGATTTAATTAAACTCCACTTAATGATCTGTGTAAACAAAAATAAAATTTTAGTATGATTATAACTGTTAAAAATTTGACTAAAAGTCAGTATTCTAATTTCTGCTGTAGTTGTATATCCTAAAGATAGTACTGTGTGACATTAGCAATGTACTTATCCATCAGTTCACAGGATGCAACATTAGATGGCGAAGTGGGAGACCCAAACTCAGATCTAGACTTCGGCAATTTCCATACCACATGTAAGAATCTGCTGAGTGTTTATTGGAATAAGCTGCAGGCCTTGTCAATTTCATTAACTGTGTTGGCATAAGAGTATACAAATGTTGTCAGTGTGGATTTAACTGCACTTCTGTGCCATGTGACTTGTGAAGCCATTAAACAGAAGAATATTGTGTCCTCCCTCTGGGCTGCAGATAAGGCACCATGTTGCAACTGTATATAGGGTATGGAGAGATTAAGAAATGGTAACAGAGAAGGAAGGGGCAGGGAATCCCATTCCAGTGGTCAGCCTGACAAGAAAATTCTGCTCTGAGGAATGTGAGTCTTAAGAGAAGATGAAGAGGAAAGTGAACACAAGGACATTTTCTACACAAATGTTTTCAGTTGTGTGCAGTTCGTTTTAGGGCCATATGCTGATCCCATTTACTGTCGCGAGAATTGCATCGCACACCTGTGGCAGTATGTGCCCTTAAATCATCCCAGCAAAACTTCAGTGTTACTCACTGACATGGGCAATTACTGCTGCTCTCTGTCAGGCTGTCATTTAAGTAATAAGCAACATATTTCCCTATATTTTTTTTAAAGGATTTTTAAATTAACTTGTGCACCCACCATGTTATTAACTGTTCATCAGCTTGAACAGTGTGACTGTTCTAGTCAGTTTTACTCTTATCAGTCTTAGATTCTGGTTTTCATGAACTGTTTGTGGTTGCATATGAATATTTAAATTCAAACTGTTTTCATTGTAATTTAAAACAAAAATCCTAGACAGTTTTAAACAAAACCTAAATTTTAGGCTCAAACTTATCAAGCATCTGTATTGTTACAACATTAATACTGTGCAAATGTCTTTGTAAAAGAAAACATTAAAAACACAAAAGCTAAGATTCTGCAGAAACAAACAAAATTATGTTAAGGCCACAGTTCTTCAGTGAGCTCCACACAAGTGCGGGGTCTGCCTTTCTCTCCTTTGCAGGGTTGGTGTAAGCACCTAAAACTGTAGAGCTTGACTTCAGTGGAGCTGTGATAGTTTTCACTGACTGATGATCTACTCCTGTGACTTTTCCTGTATCCGTGACTTCAGTGTCCCTGGTACTAAGCCCCATGTTTTATAAAACCTACAGCATGTCAGAGAAACTTGAAGACCTTTTTATATAATTGCAGGTTTGGTATAATTACGGTGGCAACACACTGGGTGTAATTTATCTTGACTTAATAAAGCTTTTCTTGTAGGAACCACATACAGTTGCTTTCCAGCTTCTAGCTCTTGTTTGTATAAACAGAGACAAATGTGTGGGTATAAACTGGGGAACAGCAAACTGTGAGAATTAATAGTGCAGCCTTAAACTAAGGGGAAGTAATAAGGGAGAAGTGGAATGTGTTTTAGGCCTTCTCCTCTTCAATGTGTTCCCTAATGATCCAGAGGAAGCTGAAATTCCCTTGTGAACGGAGGATTACAGCAGTGGAGCCCTGGAGCTTGTGGGGATGTATTGCTGTTGTGAAGTCTTCAGGAGATAAAGAGCAGCAAGCTCAGATTCTGTAACTGTACCATGCTCCACAAATGGGGGGTTTTCCATGGGAAGAGCGTGGAGCTGGAAGAAATATTTTCAACTAACCTTTTAGGTGAAAACTGAAACAAAGAAGTCATTTAACACTTCTGCAATTTCCACATTTTCTGTTATTGTTCCCCGCCCCCCCTTAAGTAACGGCCCTACCCTGTCGTTAGTCTTCCTCTTCCAATGTATTTGTAGAATTTTTTCTTGTTACCCTTTATGTCTCTAGATAGTTTAATCTTGTTTTGTGTCTTGGCCTTTCTAATTTTGTCCCTACATACTAGTGTTATTTGTTTATATTCATCCTTTGTAATTTGACTTAGTTTCCACTTTTTGTAGGACTCTTTGAGTTTCAGTGAATTGAAGATCTCCTAGTAAGCCAGGAGTGGTCTCCTGCCATACTTCCTATCTTTCCTACGCAGTGAGGTAGTTTGCTCTTGTGCCCTTAATAATGTCTCTTTGAAAAACTGCCAACTCTCTGGAACTTTTTCCCCTTAAGCTTGCTTCCCACGGGATCTTACCTACCAATTCTGAGTTTGCTAAAGTCTGCCTTCTTGAAATCCATTGTCTTTATTGTGCTATTTTCCCTCCTACCATTTGTTAGAATCATGAAATTAGAATCTTGAACTGTACCATTTCATGATCACTTACACCCAAGCTACTTTCCACTTTCAAATTCTCAACCAGTTCCTCCCTATTTGTCAAAATCAGACCTAGAAGAGCCTCTCCTCTAGTAGCTTTTTCCACCTTCTGAAATAAAAAATTGTCTCTAATACATTCCAAGAATTTGGATAATCTGTGCCCTGCCGTGTTATTTTCCCAACAGATGTCTGGGTAGTTGAAAGAACAGGAGTACTTGTGGCACCTTAGAGACTAATAAATTTATTTGAGCATAAGCTTTAGTGATCTACAGCTCACTTCATCGGATGCATGTAATGGAAAATACAGTGGGGAGATTTTATATACACAGAGAACATGAAACAATGGTGTTACCATACACACTGTAACAAGAGTGATCAGGTAAGGTGAGCTATTATCAACAGGAGAGGGGGGTAAAAAACCTTTTTGTAGTGATAATCAAGGTAGACCATTTCCAGCAGTTGACAAGAATGTGTGAGGAACAGTAGGGGGGTGGGGGGAAATAGTGTAATGACACATCCACTCCCGGTCTTTATTCAAGCCTAATGTAATGGTGTCCAGTTTGCAAATTAATTCCAATTCAGCAGTCTTTCGTTGGAGTCTGTTTTTGAAGTTTTTTTTGTTGAAGAATTGTGACTTTTAAGTCTGTAATCGAGTGACCAAAGAGTTTGAAGTGTTCTCCGACTGGTTTTTGAATGTTCTAATTCTTGACATCTGATATGTGTCCATTTATTCTTTTACGTAGAGACTGTCCAGTTTGGCCAATGTACATGGCAGAGGGGCATTGCTGGCATATATCGCATTGTGCAGGTGAACGAGCCTCTGATAGTGTGGCTGATGTGATTAGGCCCTATGATGGTGTCCCCTGAATAGATATGTGGACACAGTTGGCAACAGGCTTCCTTGCAAGGCTAGGTTCCTGGGTTAGTGTTTTTGTTGTGTGGTTGCTGGTGAGTATTTGCTTCAGGTTTGGGGGCTGTCTGTAGGCAAGGACTGGCCTGTCTCCCAAGATCTGTAAGTCTCCCATCACCACCAAGTCCCATACTTTGGATGATTTGATTAGTTTAAATCTTAGCCACCTCTTCTTCCTGGTTAGGTGGTCTGTAATGGACCCCTACCATGACATCACCCTTGGTTTTTACCCCTTTTATCCTTACCCAGAGATTTTTCAACAAGTGTCTCCTATTTCCATCTTAACCTTGGTCCAAATCTATACATTTTTAATATGTAAGGCAACACCTCCTCCCTTTTTTCCCTGCCTGTCCTTCCTGAGTAAGCTGTTCTCTTCTATTCCAATATTCCGGTCATATGTATTATCCCACTAAGCCTCTGTGATGCCAACTATCTCATAGTTGTGTTTCTTAAGTAGCATTTCAAGTTCTTCTTGCTTGTTCCCTATACTTCTCACATTAGTATACAGACATCTAAGATACTGAGTTGATTTCCCCTTATATTCTCTCTTATCCCGGCTATAACGGCCCATGCTTCCCCCAGATTCCGAGCCTTCTCCCAGGTCTCCATGTGTACTCTACCTCTCTTGAGAAATGATCTTGCCAAGAGGCTTTGTGTATTTGTTAGACAACATAAGAGACAGGTTCAATCCCTAAAGGTCACTGCATGTCAATTACTTGGTGATGAGAGACAGTTGATCATCAACTCACTCCTGTCTCCTAGGTATGCTCTCTGGACAATTCCATGCATGTTAGCAAAGTTCTTTAATCACCAAAGCAGCCATGCATTGTCAATTATATCTAAAATTGTTGCGAAGCTCAGCATGACTAAAATGGCCCACTGACCCCAATCTGTCAGGAGATCTTTCATGGCCCTTACAGGTGTAGTCCTGACACAGAAGGAAGAGTCAAAACTGTTGAGCATATCCGTAATTTCTGCCTTCTCAACTGACTTCCCTAAAATCATAGAAGTGTAGGACTGGAAGGGACCTCAATAGGTCATGAGGAGTTCTGAGGCTACAGAGTCATTGGCAAACACTTCAGAGTTAAGGGATGGCTTCTTCAGGAGGGAGCAGGTCCTTTGCATGTTCAGGAATGGCTAGCACCCTCCATTTGCTAAGTGAGGCATTGATAATGTCTGTCAGTAGTAGAACACACTTATTCCATATGCCTTCATTAACCAAAATGGACGAGGCTCAGTGCCATGAGTGGTGCACTCCAGGACTTGCAGAAGATCATAGGCGTCCACATCAGAAACAAAGTCAAACGCAACCAGAGGATGACTCTGGAAGCTTACACCTTCATAATTGACAAGGCTGATGAGACCATCCTGGAGCCATAATGTATCTTACCTCCAAGAGTGATGCTGGAGCCAAGTGGAGGAATTGCCTTTGGGATATGGGGCAGTCTGGGATCAGTATGTGCTGTCTGAAAGAGTTCAGCTGGGTGGGTCTTTGTAACTTTGACCGAGCACAGGCAACATATCTTAGCCACAGTCATTGCCTAGGAATTTATGTAACATACAGAAGAGCTGTCTCCTCTCCACTCTGTGGCTCAGCTGTTCCAACTTCCAGTGATTACCATTACAATGTGGTGTACTCTGTCTACTAGGCACAACCAGAGTACTATGAGAAGCCAAGGAGTTGGTTTAGCAGCCATTAATAGCTGGTGACCTGACTAGCACCCCTATTGGAAGGGGAGCCTGTATATGCCTTGGTACCAGTGAGAAGACTATAGAAATCCTTAAGATTCCAAGGATGTCAGACTATCCTAGCTTTAGCACTGATGCAAGAGCTATACCACAACTGTATTGAAACATATGATGAGATGGCTGGACCAGTCAACAGCGTTGACCCTGATCTGAGTATCTCGGCTATCCAGACCAGCTGCATAGATTGGGCCTAGAATACAAGCAGAACTGTGGGAGCTTTCAACTTCCTGGGTAAAATCAAGCGAGTCTCCAGCACTTCCTGGATGTCATGGTCTATGCTATGCAGCCTGACTAATCTCAAATGAATGTTACCATCAGAGGACAGTAATCACTAGCAGACCAGATACCAGGTCAGGACTCAGTCATGAAATACCCCATAAAACCTGGTCGTCTGTATACCAGCAGGGCCATGGACATTGGTTCTGTGCCAAGGACACAGGAGACAGATGCACAAACTTTATGGTTGGCCAAGTCATGCACCTCAAACATGATATTGGGTGCGGAGGGAAATTGCAGCTCACCCCCATCCATCCCAAAATTAATTCTGCACAAAGTTGTGGATCACAGTGCCCAGCTGGGACCACCCATACACTGGAGTGGAATATATATTGCCAAGCATAACACCTCCCGAGACAATAAAACAAACTGTCTAGTTGTAAGATTTGTATCACTGGAGATGCTGAGATGTGATGGAGTTGGTGGGGAGGAAGGTCAGGGTACAATTAGGTGACCCACATTGGGTAAGAACATAAGAACGGCCATACTGGGCCAGACCAAAGGTCCCTCTAGCCCAGTATCCTGTCTTCTGACTGTGGCCAAAGCCAGGTGCTTCAGAAGGAATGAACAGAAACAGGTAATCAAACAGTATTCCCTGTTGCCCATTCCCAGCTTCTGGCAATCAGAGACTAGGAACACCATCCCTGCCCCTCCTGGCTAATAACCATTGATTGACCTATCCTCCATGAATTTACCTAGTTCTTTTTTTTTTTTTTTTTTTTTTTTGAACCCTGTTATAGTTTTGGCCTTCACAACATCCTCTGTCAAAGAGTTCCACAGGTTCCCTGTGCGTTGTGTGACGAAATACTTCCTTTTTGTTTGTTTTAAACCTGCTGCCCGTTAATTTCATTTGGTGACCCCTAGTTCTTGTGTTGTGAGAAGGAGTAAATAACACTTCCTTATTTACTTTCTCCACACCAGTCATGATTTTTGTAGACCTCAGTCATATCCTTCCTTAGTCATCTCTTTTCCAAGCTGAAAAGTCCCAGTCTTATTAATCTCTCCTCATACGGAAGCTGTTCCATACCCCTAATCATTTTGGTTGCCATTTTTTGAACCTTTTCCAATTCCTATATATATATATATATTTTTTTTTTTTTAATGGGGCGACCACATCTGCATGCTTTACGGTGGACTTTGCATGTTTGTAGGGGCAGACAGCTGAGCTGGTGTCAGATTCAGTGAGGAAGGCACAGATTCTTCGCTGTCTATCACTAGTGTCTTGAGGTGTGATCAGGTTCAAGGACCAGGTCCAGACAAAAGTTAGATGTGTAAGAGGCAAGTGACCTCACACTAATGACAGTATTGGGGCTGGCTTAGAATTCTTGAAATTTCAGTGAGCTTCATGAAAGTCTTTTCACAAAAATGTGAACTTACTGATTTTTACTTGGGGGTGGATTAAGATGGGCTTGCTGCAATCCAAACACCATGCTAGGGAGAATCTAGACAGAGCAGTTAGTAGCAAACCACAGCTGTCTCTTGGCCTAGGGTAGCAGGGGGATCAGACATTCAGACTGTTGTCTTCCTCCTGCACTAGGCTGGAAATGATGCTCTGGGGCAGGGCTTTGGAGCTGTGCTCCGGCTCCGCTCCAGGTAAAAACCTGCAGCTCCACTGCTCTGCTTCATGCTCCAGTTCTGGGCTCTGCTCCAAAGCCCTGCTATGGGGTGTGGGAATCCTAGGAGGAAGCATCTGCTGGGGTTGAGGAGTGCAAAATGGTGGCCTGTCGCCTCACTTATCCTTAATTCACCCCGATTGTAACACTGGGTATAGCTGTAGAACTTGCTGTACACAGCATGAAAAGTAGCTATGAAAAGGGAAAGCGTAGAAACAATGCCATTTAGAAAGCAGACCCTGTGTGTTACTTTAATACAGATATTGAGAGAAACTCTCCATTCGAAACATAATTTAAATTCTAGGCTTGTTGCCAGGAGCTGGGATTTGTTGATGCTAAGTGCACTTTCCATTAGAGCTCGGTAGTTTTCCAATATCTCCTGGCGCCACAGGCGTTGGAAAGTGCTGTTTAGTTACACTGGGATGCTCCAGTTGCAGCTCGGAGGACCTAAGTATCTCAGAATGTACTGCTCCATCTTGTTCTGTGCAAAGGCCAATTTAGTCAGTATGGAACATCGGGTACAGAGATCTACAGCTCTGGCTGACTGCACCATCCTATCTGTGGTGCAGTGGCTGCAGTCTGCTCTGCTATATCCAGATTTGGTGTGGCCCCTTGCTTCCTAGTAAGCTCCCAACATTGTTATCTGGGAAAAGTCTGTGCACTCTTGGGTTACTCCTCTTTACTGATTCAAAGAACCTCTTTAAACCCATCATCTCCTCCTCTCCTCTCCTCTTCCATTTCCATAGAACTCGCTGTGATGTTTCTTATTGCTGTCCTCTATGCAATCTGAGTTTTGAACCTGACTCTTTCAGCACCTCAAGTGACACCCTTTTAAATAGAGAGAACGAGAAAAAAGGATAATATTGGGATGGAGATGAGGGATGTGAACATTTCTTCATTGAATGGGAGGAGGGAGTGAAGCCTTTGATTAGTAGCTGTGCATCTTCCACATTAAAAATGTATATAGCTCTTTCATGCTCATGTTCTTTAATGTTCTCTTTGGTGGCATGGGCAACCTAGTTTTGCCTATGTGTGAGGACTAACTCGTGCTGATTTCTAGTCTCTCAAGGCCAGAAACATGCTGATGTCAAAGAAAAGTTTGTGATAGGCCTGCTTTGTAGGAGCATCCGCAGGGGAGATGCCATCCTGGAAAATTCAGTGCTTGCTTGGCAAGTGTTGTTGGCGGGAGTAGGAGGCTGCTTTCACTGGGTTTTCTTTGTGAATTGTCTTAATTGCACAGAAGATGACAGTCACTTTTTCTCACCTCCTCCAGTCTTTCCCTGTTCTCTCCTTCTTTTCCTTCCTCTCTTGCACTTCCCTTCACTTATTTCCCCATGGTCTGTTTATTTTCCTTCTTTCTCTCAGACCCAAATTTCAAGTGAAGACATTCTTGAGTACAGTCCTAGTGTGCAGAAGACTAGAGTTTTGATATCCCACAGCTCTTGATAGCCCTGTTTTGCTGCAGCCAACCTACTGTTGTAATGTGATTTGCTAAGAGATTTGGCTGTAGGAAGTGTCAATGAGCATTACAACAGAGTGCGAAGTGCCAGATCTTGACCACCTTGGACCTCAAGCTGAGTTAAGAAACACTGTACTAAATAAACTAGTTTTTGGCATGCTTTGATTGGCCAATATGTCTGGAACCAAACCACGTTCAAATATAGTGTCCTAGCCAAACAGTGTTAAAATGGATTAGCTAGTTCAGTGTGTCTACATAGATACTAATACAGACCTCACTGCTGTACTAGGATCCTGGTGCCTTTAAACATTGTTTCCCAGGTTGGTTTGAAGGCTTGCTTGACTGGGCATTGGAGTTAAAGTAGAGAACCTCTCAACCTATTAAAGTGTTGCAACTCCGGTTTTGATGCAGGAGGAACAGAAATATCATCCAGAATGAATATACAGTAGAACGTCATTATAAACACCTTGGGAATGGAGGTTATTCGTAACCCTGAACAAAACATTGACTTAATGCAGCTTTGAAACTTTACTATGCAGAAGAAAAATGCTACTTTTAACCATCTTAATTTAAATGAAACAAGCACAGAAACAGTTTCCTTACATTGTCAGATCTTTTTTAAACTTTATTTTTTTTGTAGTTTACGTATAACACAGTACTGTTTGCTTTTTTCGTCTCTGCTGCTGCCTGATTGAGTACTTGCAGTTCCAAATGAGGTGTGTGGTTGACTAGTCAGTTCATAACTTTGGTGTTCATAACTCTGAGGTACCACTGTATTCTTGGAACCTTACAGAGAAGCATATCTGTTCTGATTTCATGGCTTTGGCCAGTTTTGTTGTTAAAAAATCTCTTACAAACACATGAACTCAAAATCCAAGGAGGAGGAACCCATCCATGCTTAATAAACAAAGCAGCCCACAGGTAGCTACTGATGGGTAGCTAGGTGTTCTCAAGTGCATTATGTACCACTGAGGAGTAATGTTGGAGTCTCCCTCCTCCTCCTCCTTGGGGCAGAGGGAATAAGAACTTATTTTTATAGTGATTCCCTTCAGGTGCATGAGTAATGTTTCTGCTGTTTACAGCAAATCCCAAATAAAAAACAAGGCAATTGCTGGGAGAAAAAAAACCAAGCTGCTGTGAGCCCGGGAGCAGGTTAGAGACCATGGTTAGTGTGGTATTGGCTGAACGTTCAGAGAAGATGGGGGTGTGGGAAGAGGAAGCTTTCTCTCCTGCTCCTGTCTTTGAGTACAAAAATCTTCCCCCTCCTTCCTCTCTCGGTGAAAGGGGACTCAGTGCTACCATATGGGTGACATAACTGTGAGACTGGCTCCATTACTGAATTTAATGGTTAAATGGGACCAGGTAAAACAGCTGTGGGAAGTCTATTTGTTCTGTTGATTTTCATAAGTAAACATATTGTTGCTATAACAACAGTAGAATCCCTGAGCACTTAATATATAAAGGGCATGGATTAAAAATCACAAATTTGTTTTAAAAAACAACCAGGGTTCCTTATCTATGTCACAGGTGCCACAGCATTAAAATAGGAAAACAGACACCTCATTTAATTGTCCCCATTTATGGTTTGTAAATGTTGCATTTTCTTAACTTTAGATGATGAAATAGACCAATAGTCAATTTCATTTTTCTGTTTTTCTTTGTTTCATGCATTAGCACTTTTGTGCAATGTTTGTAGAAATAGCAACTCTTGTATAATTTAAAAACAGTTTGTGAAGATTATATCAATTGATTCTTCAAAAATCTTCCCTTCAACCTAAATTCGGTGCCTAAACTTCGTGTCCCTTTTATATATCAAACCCAGCAAAATTTAATAAGCAAATTTTAGTTTTGTTTGAGAAGTGGGACCACAGAATGCTTTAGTGAATCTTTTGAAAGGGAACGATTTCAGGAATACAGCAAAAAGCAAGGTCAAAACAAAAAGCTCACGCTGCATTTCTTTGTTTTTAATTTTATACAAATTCAGAAGGTACTAGATGGGAAACCCAAATGATTTCTATGTATGAAGTTAAAATCATGTAGTTACTTAAATTATAATCTTGTAGTTAGTTCTGGTTTCAGCTGGAATGAAATGATTGGTCAGAATAAGGTGACAACATATTGTGCCTACCCTGACAGGTCAAGGCTTGAGATTCCTAATGGTTAGGTTCTCAAAGGAAAGTATGTTTTAAGGAGGGCATTTGTTGTTGAAAAGTACCTGCTTAGTTAACTAAGGCACCAATCCTGCAAACACCTATGCAGGTGAGTAAATGGGACTACTCAAGTGTGCAAAATTACATGTGCAACTGTTCATAGGACTGGGACCAAAGTAATG
Organism: Eretmochelys imbricata; assembly: GCF_965152235.1. Taxonomy (NCBI): domain Eukaryota; kingdom Metazoa; phylum Chordata; order Testudines; family Cheloniidae; genus Eretmochelys; species Eretmochelys imbricata. Next base: position 36,470,938 of record NC_135579.1, read on the forward strand.
AATTCTGTTATGCAGACTGGGAGGAGGGAAAGAGGAGTGGGCAAAGGATGGTCAGTCCCTGACAGCAGAGAAGGAGGGAGAATATACTGAGGGGTGCAGCTCATGTTTGTTGGAATAGCTTTTCAGTGCAAGAAACATAGACACAAAAAATGAAAGGAAGAGTGGGGATATCAAAAGGAAAGCAGGACGCTTAGCACGTAAGGGCTAGTTTCTGCAATTGGAGATACCCACATGTGTACCTGTGCCTGCATGGAGCCTGCTGAAGTCAGTGGGGACTCTGCATGGGCACAGAGGTATGCTATTGTGATTTCAGGACTGGGGCCTACCTTAGAAACATAAACAGTTTATTCTCTCCATTTTGCTGCATTTCTCTGCAAAACACCCCATAACCATTAATTCAGCAGAAAAGAGATTATAGTGAAGTAGCACTGATGAAGCCTGAGTCAAACTGCTGTTTTATTACTGGTCATTTAATGGCTTATTTGGAGCAGGTACTTTTAAAAGCTAGTTTGCCTCAATGGCAGGCTTTAAAAAAAGCCAGATATACTGCCCAAATAGTAGGCTCATAAGATCAGTTTGGTGCACTGCCATGAAGAAATACCCTTCTCAGGGTGGACAGGACAAAAATGACCCAAAATTGCCTTTAGCAGAGCCAGAATCTGAATGTCTGTGGCCTACATGGCAAAGCGAGTGTTGGAACAAATTCTCAGATGTAACAATCAACTACTGCAGTCTGGCTTTCCTGGTTCTTTCAGCCCACTGAGAGTTAAGGGCTTTTTAGTGCTGTTGTAGGAGGGAATTTAATCCCAGTACCTTGGGGAATACATTTCTGGAATTGCTTTGGGTTAGTAATAGTCACATTGGTGCTATAATCATCCTCGTTTTTATGGCCTTTTGAGAGTCAGTGCTGCAGAGGAATTAAGCAATGTAAGCTGGGAACCTATCAGTCACTATGATGTTAGTTTCCATACATGTTCTGATACCCAGGTAAGAGTAACCTGTAAATAAGCAGAATCATAGAATATCAGGGTTGGAAGGGACCCCTGAAGGTCATCTAGTCCAACCCCCTGCTTGAAGCAGGACCAATTCCCAGTTAAATCATCCCAGCCAGGGCTTTGTCAAGCCTGACCTTAAAAACCTCTAAGGAAGGAGATTCTATCACCTCCCTAGGTAACGCATTCCAGTGTTTCACCACCCTCTTAGTGAAAAAGTTTTTCCTAATATCCAATCTAAACCTCCCTCACTGCAACTTGAGACCATTACTCCTCGTTCTGTCATCTGCTACCATTGAGAACAGTCTAGAGCCATCCTCTTTGGAACCCCCTTTCAGGTAGTTGAAAGCAGCTATCAAATCCCCCCCTCATTCTTCTCTTCTGCAGGCTAAACAATCCCAGCTCCCTCAGCCTCTCCTCATAAGTCATGTGTTCTAGACCCCTAATCATTTTTGTTGCCCTTCGCTGGACTCTCTCCAATTTATCCACATCCTTCTTGTAGTGTGGGGCCCAAAACTGGACACAGTACTCCAGATGAGGCCTCACCAATGTCGAATAGAGGGGAACGATCACGTCCCTCGATCTGCTCGCTATGCCCCTACTTATACATCCCAAAATGCCATTGGCCTTCTTGGCAACAAGGGCACACTGCTGACTCATATCCAGCTTCTCGTCCACTGTCACCCCTAGGTCCTTTTCCGCAGAACTGCTGCCTAGCCATTCGGTCCCTAGTCTGTAGCTTTGGATTCTTCCATCCTAAGTGCAGGACTCTGCACTTATCCTTATTGAACCTCATCAGATTTCTTTTGGCCTAATCCTCCAATTTGTCTAGGTCCTTCTGTATCCTATCCTATCCCTCCCCTCCAGTGTATCTACCACTCCTCCCAGTTTAGTATCATCCACAAATTTGCTGAGAGTGCAATCCACACCATCCTCCAGATCATTTATGAAGATATTGAACAAAACCGGCCCCAGGACCGACCCTTGGGGCACTCCACTTGATACCGGCTGCCAACTAGACATGGAGCCATTGATCACTACCCGTTGAGCCCAACAATCTAGCCCGCTTTCTATCCACCTTATAGTGCATTCATCCAGCCCATACTTCCTTAACTTGCTGACAAGAATACTGTGGGAGACCGTGTCAAAAGCTTTGCTAAAGTCAAGAAACAATACATCCACTGCTTTCCCTTCATCCACAGAACCAGTAATCTCATCATAAAAGGCGATTAGATTAGTCAGGCATGACCTTCCCTTGGTGAATCCATGCTGGCTGTTCCTGATCACTTCCCTGTCATGCAAGTGCATCAGGATTGATTCTTTGAGGACCTGCTCCAGCAGAGAACCCAGGGACCAAGCCTTGGGGGATGAGGCACACATTCTTTCTCTGAGATGATGAAATACAGTTGATGTAAACAACACTGGTTGTTTCTGGTTTGCTATGTTGGGCTTGCAACAATTAAACAGAGAATCAAGAAAACAAAGTATTTATGAAAAAAGAAAAGGAGTACTTGTGGCACCTTAGAGACTAACCAATTTATTTGAGCATAAGCTTTCGTGAGCTGCAGCTCACTTCATCCTGTAGCTCACGAAAGCTTATGCTCAAATAAGTTGGTTAGTCTCTAAGGTGCCACAAGTACTCCTTTTTTTTTTTTTTTGCGAATACAGACTAACACGGCTGCTACTCTGAAACAAAGTATTTATGGTCTTTCTTCCTGGATGCACTTCTAGCAGGAGCTGGTTCCCAATTGATTGGTTTGTCAAATTACTTTTGATACAGCTTACTTTTCTTTGGTAAATATTATTTCAGCTGTCTTTAGATATAACCTGCAAGCTCTGTCACTGACCTGCTGTGTGCCCTGAGACAAGTAATTTGACTTCCCTGTGCCTCCATTTCTCCATCTGTAAAATGGGGGTGATGCTCACCTCCCTTTGTAAAGCACTTTGGAAACTGTCTGTGAGAAGTGCCAAACACAGTCTAAATGTTATTTTTATGATACATGGATTGAAAGGCTTTCTAGTTTTGATCAATATTTTGTATAGATGAGAGGCCTCTTGTTCCCATGGGTAGAGCACTGGCCTAGCACTCAGAAAATGGGAGTTCAATCTGTGGCTGTGCCATGTTACCTGCTGTAGGAGCTTGGGGGAGTCCGTTATCTGCTTTATGCTTTCTGTGGCGTTAAATAACTGGGTGAAATTCTATGGTCTGTGATATACGGATCACCAGACTAGGTGATCTGATGGTCTCTTCTAGCCTCAACTCTACGAATCAGTGAAATTTGAATATATGCTGAATATATGCTGAATACTGAGCTTATAACTTCATTTTCTCTTATCCACCCTCCTGTCCAGGGCCATAAGGGGAAGCTCCTGGAGATTTATGATCAGTCGGTAGTCCAGTCACACTTCTGCTGCCCTGTGGTGCCAACAGCAGCAATTTTCAGCTGATGGAATCATACGGTTCTAGAGCAGGGGTTCTCAAACTGGGGATCAGGACCCCTCAGGGGGTTGCGAGGTTATTACATGGGGGTCGTAATTTGTCAGCCTCCACTCCAAACCCTGTTTTGCCTCCAGCATTTATAATGTTAAATGTGGTTTTAATTTATAAGGGGAGGGGGTCGCACTCAGAGGCTTGCCATGTGAAAGGGGTCACCAGTACAAAAGTTTGAGAACCAGTGTTCTAGAGGAATGCTAGGAGCCAGTGAAGTTTGGGAAAGGGGAGACATCTAGAATGAGAGTGGCGAAGTTCTCACTATCCTGTTAAAGTGATTTTTACCCTGACACTGCCCCTTTAGGAACTTGGGATTGCTTTTTAACACACAATACTAAGAACACTTCTTAGATTTCTGAAACTGAAGGAATTTTCAGAACTCTAATTTTACATCATTTCTGCTGTTGACTTTTTGCACTTCCATCACTTTGGAAGATGACAATCAACTAAGTTCACTTTCTGATCCATATGCACTAGCATGAGTCCTTGTGTTTTTAAGTACAAACATTGCTGTGAACTTTTCACTAGTAGAAGCCTAATCTTGGAAACATCGTGCTTGTTCATAATGATCAGGAGAAGGTTGATAAGTCCCTCGGTGACTGCTGTGTAATAAACAAATTTGATACAGTTCATGAACTTTCATCCCTCTTTAATGATGCCTTTGCATGTGGCCTTGTCATAAATATAAAGGGAAGGGTAACCACCTTTCTGTATACAGTGCTATAAAATCCCTCCTGGCCAGAGGCAAAATCCTTTCACCTGTAAAAGGTTAAGAAGCTGAGATAACCTCCCTGGCACCTGACCCAAAATGACCAATGAGGGGACAGGATACTTTCAAATCTGGAGGAGGGGAAAAAGTTTTTTGTCTGTCTGTGTGATCCCTTTGATCTGTTCCCAGCAAGGATGCAAGTTCTCCAACTCCTGTAGACTTAGTAAGTAATCTAGCTAGAAAATGCGTTAAGTTTTCTTTGTTTTTTTGGCTTGTAAATTCACTGTGCTGGAGGAAATGTGTATTAAGGTTTTGCCTAGAGGGAGTCTCTCTGTGTTTTGAATCTGACTGCCTGTAAGATTATCTTCCATTCTGACCTTACAGCGTTATTCTCCTATCTTTTTTTTGTTCTTTGAATAAAGTTCTGATTTTTAAGAATCTGATTGGGTTTTTTGGGCCTTAAAAATCCAAGGGGTTTGTGATCATCTGGTTTATTCTCAAGCCTCCCCAGGAAAGGGGATGTTAGGGCTTGGGGGGATATTTTGGGAAATAGGAACTCCAAGTGGTCCTTTCCCCATTCTTTGTCTAAAACACTTGGTGGTGGCAACGTTTTACCTAATCCAAGGGCAAAGACTTTGTGCTTTAGGGAAGTTTTAACCTAAGCTGGTAGAAATAAGCTTAGGGGGTCTTTCATGCGGGTCCCCACATGTGTACCCTAGAGTTCAGAGTGGGGAAGGAAACTTGACAGACCTAAAAACCAAGGTGTGATCGTTTGCGGTCATTAATGATCCAGTAGTGTGTTTTAGAAGAGTTGGAGTGTTTAAACGCCGTATGGCCAAATCCCAACAACAAATTATTCTCCTACCTCTGTTCCTCTATAGCTTCACTGAGATAAGGGTATTCACAATAGGAGTGAAAATGTGGTTTTGCTGTGTTCCTCCCCAGAAATGGCTTCATTTAAGTGAGACGTGAAGTGATCCTTTATATCCATTCTCTGCCCCATACATGCTATGAGGCTTAGGGCATGGCTACCCTGGAAACTTCAAAGCGCTGTTGTGGGAATGCTCCCGCGGCAGCGCTTTGAAGTGTGAGCGTGGTCGACCGTGAGCGCTGGGAGAGCTCTCTCCCAGTGCTCCTGGTAATCCACCTCCATGCGGAGATTGGCTCCCAGCGCTGGGTCTTGCGCGGCTCCCAGCGCTGGGTCTTGCGCGGCTCCCAGCGCTGGGTCTTGCGCGGCTCCCAGCGCTGGGTCTTGCGCGGCTCCCAGCGCTGGGTCTTGCGCGGCTCCCAGCGCTGGGTCTTGCGCGGCTCCCAGCGCTGGGTCTTGCGCGGCTCCCAGCGCTGGGTCTTGCGCGGCTCCCAGCGCTGGGTCTTGCGCGGCTCCCAGCGCTGGGTCTTGCGCGGCTCCCAGCGCTGGGTCTTGCGCGGCTCCCAGCGCTGGGTCTTGCGCTCAGGGGGTGATTTTTTTCACACCCCTGAGCCAGCAAGTTAGAGTGCTGTAAAATGTAAGTGTAGACAAGCCCTTAGTGTTAATAAGCAATGGGAAGTACTTTGGGCACCTTAGAAGAAAAGTTGATAAAGTGCAAAGTAGTAATGTTAAATGGTTGTGTTGTGATTTATTTAATCAAATCAGTGGAAGCTTCTCTGATTACTGTACAAGCAGATTAAATTTCTGTAAGGATGATTTTGTTGCCCAAAACATGGTATTGGTAAATCTGAGTTCATTCCAAGCTCTGCCCAGACTCATGGTGTGACCTTAAGGAAGTCATTTAACATTTTGTGCCTTGTTTCCTTGATGATTGGGTGGGGTTAATACTTTTCCTCCTGACGGCTTTTGTGAGGCATACTCCTTAACCTCTAAAAAAGGAAAAGGAGTACTTGTGGCACCTTAGAGACTAACAAATTTATTTGAGCATAAGCTTTCGTGAGCTACAGCTCGCTTCCGCTGAATGCATCCGATGAAAATACAGTGGGGCGATTTATATACACAGAGAACATGAAACAATGGGTGTTCCCATACACACTGTAACAAGTGTCTCTAAGGTGCCACAAGTACTCCTTTTCTTCTTGTAACAAGAGTGATCAGGTAAGGTGAGCTATTACCAGCAGGAGAGCGGGGTGGAGGGGAAGCCTTTTGTAGTGATAATCAAGGTGGGCCATTTCCAGCAGTTGACAAGAATGTCTAAGGAACAGTGGGGGGGGAAGGGGGAATAAACATGGGGAAATTTAGTATTACTTTGTGTAATGACCCATTCACTCCCAGTCTTTATTCAAGCCTAAGTTAATTGTATTTAGTTTGCAAATTAATTCCAATTCAGCAGTTTCTCGTTGGAGTCTGTTTTTGAAGTTTTTTTGTTTAAGAATTGCCACTTTTAGGTCTGTAATCAAGTGACCAAAGAGATTGAAGTGTTCTCTGACTGGTTTTTGAATGTTCTAATTCTTGATGTCTGATTTGTGTCCATTTATTCCTTTACATAGAGACTGTCCAGTTTGGCCAATGTACATGGCAGAGGGCCATTGCTGGCACATGATGGCATATATCACATTGGTAGCTGTGCAGGTGAACGAGCCTCTGATAGTGTGGCTGATGTGATTAGGCCCTATGATGGTGTCCCCTGGATAGATATGTGGACACAGTTGGCAATGGGCTTCCTTGCAAGGCTAGGTTCCTGGGTTAGTGTTTTTGTTGTGTGGTTGCTGGTGAGTATTTGCTTCAGGTTTGGGGGCTGTCTGTAGGCAAGGACTGGCCTGTCTCCCAAGATCTGTGAGAGTGATGGGTCGTCCTTCAGGGTAGGTTGTAGATCCTTGATGATGAGCTGGAGAGGTTTTAGTTGGGGGCTGAAGGTGATGGCTAGTGGCGTTCTGTTATTTTCTTTGTTGGGCCTGTCCTGTAGTAGGTAACTTCTGGGTACCCTTCTGGCTCTGTCAGTCTGTTTCTTCACTTCAACAGGTGGGTATTGTAGTTTTTAGAACGCTTGATAGAGATCTTGTAGGTATTTGTGTCTGTCTGAGGGATTGGAGCAAATGCAGCTGTATTGTAGAGCTTGGCTGTAGACAATGGATTGTGTGGTGAGGTCTGGATGAAAGCTGGAGGCATGTAGGTAGGCATAGCGGTCAGTAGGTTTCCAGTATAGGGTGGTGGTTATGTGACCATCCCTTATTAGCACCGTAGTGTCCAGGAAGTGGATCTCTTGTGTGGACTGGTCCAGGCTGAGGTTGATGGTGGGATGGAAATTGTTGAAATCATGGTGGAATTCCTTAGGGCTTCTTTTCCATGGCTCCAGATGATGATGATGTCATCAATATAGCGCAAGTAGAGTAGGGACATTAGGGGACGAGAGCTGAGGAAGCGTTGTTCTAAGTCAGCCATAAAAATTGTTGGCATACTGTGGGGCCATGTGGGTACCCATAGCATTTCCTCTGATTTGAAGGTATATGTTGACCCCAAATGTGAAATAGTTATGGGTGAGGACAAAGTCACAAAATTCAGCCACCAGGTTTGCCATGACATTATTGGGGATACTGTTCCTGATGGCTTGTAGTCCATCTTTGTGTGGAATGTTGGTGTAGAGGGCTTCTACATCCATAGTGGCCAGGATGGTGTTTTCAGGAAGATCACCGATGGATTGTAGTTTCCTCAGGAAATCAGTGATGTCTCAAAGATAGCTGGGAGTGCTGGTAGCATAGGGCCTGAGGAGGGAGTCTACATAGCCAGACAATCCTGCTGTCAGGGTGCCAGTGCCTGAGATGATGGGGCGTCCAGGATTTCCAGGTTTGTAAATGATTACAAGGTCCTTTTTGAAGGCACGAGAGAAGGGGAAAGCATCATCACTGTCTGAATTGGGATTTGTGCACCTTGCTTGTAAGAAACTCGACAGTCAAAAGCAGAATAATGTCTTTGCTTTTTTCCCCCCTTTAGGAAAAATTTTGCATCCCACATGAATTACGAAAACCCTCCACCATATCCAGGCCCAGGCCCGACTGCCCCATACCCACCATATACACAACAACCAGGTGGTCCTCCAGGCCCCAACCCATACCCTGGCTACCCACCAGGGCCTTCTGGGCCGTATCAACCAGGTCAGCCGGGTTATCAAGGCTATCCACAGTATGGGTGGCAGAATGCGCCTCCACCTCCTGGACCAGTGTACGCAGATGGACCTAAAAACACAGGTACGCTAAGCAGCATGGTGCCCTAATAGCATTATACTGCTGCATGCTCTGTTTTGCAAGTTAATTACTTGTTAATGTGCCTTGTGTGTTTGAAATGAATGACTCTGTTAATCCTGGAGTGAGGGGGATTGCTGTCCTCTGGCCTTCAGGAAGACTGTCTGCGCAGTGCCCATGCTAATAGGGGCAGATGAAGCAGGAGATTTCTGGAGGGGAGCTGTTGTTTCTGGTTTCAGCTACAGTGGCAGCTCTCGTTTTTCAGGTTCAGCTTGTTTTTGCTGTTGTAGGTTCTGTTAATGGCTCACTTTCTGACTAGAGACATGTGGAGTGTCCCTGAACAGCCTTGATGGGGGCTCCTGAGGGGACTGCTTACACTAAGCTGTTTTCTGCTGAGTTTTAGCCTCTGTTCCACCTTTTTTCATTTTTCCTCAGTTAACAGCCATCCAGCCCTAGGCTGAGACTTTAAAGCCCCTTAGGGGATTTAGATGCACAGTTCTATTGAAATGAATGGGAGTTATGCATGTAAAATCACTCGGCAACTTTGAAAATTTCAGCCCTAGTGTACTCCTCCATGTGGTTTTGGATCAGTTTCTAGGCCTTTAATTTTCTTGGGCAGTCACCACTATATTTTTCCAGTAATTATGCCTGGGGGGATTATGCACCACTGTGCATGCGCAGAATTTATGTCCACCGCAGATTTCTTTGCTTCCCTGAAGAAAAGTGACTTTCTGATGGGGAAGCAAAGGGAAGTCACAAGAGCAGTTATGCAACTCTCCCCAGAAATATGTTTCTGGTGCCCTGGCGGCAGAGAGGTATATCACTGTGGGGAAGTGGGCGGGACTGGGGAAGACCCAGCTGGTGGCTCCTACCCTGTGCCAGGCTCAGTTGCGGCTGGGCTGGGGAGGACGGGACTTCCTCTTCCCCTGCACAGCATCCGGGGCCAAGTCAGACCCACCCCGAGATTTCTCCTCCAGCTGCAGGAAGCTCTGCAACCCCCACCTCCCTGTTTCCTGCATCCATTGCTCCTCAGCTGCAGGGGGAGGGATCCCTGTACAGGGAGCTGCTCCCCTATCTGCCAAACCCACGTGTATCCAGACCCCCTCATACCCAAACCCTCCCACTGAGCCTCACCCACTGTACTCAGAAACACACTCCTCCCTGATGAGCCCCACTCCCCCTGCACCTGGACCACCCCAACAAGCCACCTGGATCTCCCTCCCTGCCACTGAGTCCCACTCCTCCAGCATCTGGATCCCCCACTGAGCCACCTGCACCCGGATTGCCCCACACAGAACCCTCTCAACCCACACCTGGATCCCCCCAGATTAAGCCCCTCCACACTTGGATACTGCCTTGCTGAGCCTGCCGGCCCACACCAAGTGCACCTGGCATGGAGGGACAGGGCCCTGGGGTGTTTCTGGGGCAGGTCCTGTCCTTGTGCTATGTCAGGGTTGGGTGCAGCCTCACCGCCAAGTCCGTGTCCCAGGAGGGAGCTGTACAGTGATCTCCAACCTCTGTGTAGCCAGTGGCCTGTGCTCCCTAATGCCATGCTGGAGCCTCCACATTTATTTGACAAATAAAATTTGCAGAATTTTGCAGCACTCTAAAATATTGTGCACAGAAGTTTTAATTTTTTGGTGCAGAATGCCCTCGGGAGTAAATACTATATTGAAATGCTTGAAGATGAAGAAACCAGAGAGCTGAATGGAGTACAGCATCTTTGCTTGTATGGGAAGTTGAACATTCTTCTCTTAGATGCCCCATTTCCTCTCAACAGCCTGACTCAGTAGTCAATAGTTCCCAGGTTGTGGCACCATAACTGCCTCTGTGTTCACAGGGCTACGGTAAGGGGTAGGCAAAGGTCTTCCAGGGGGTACATCAACTCATCTAGATATTTGCCTAGTTTTATAACAGAGTACATAAAAAGCCAGTCCAAACTAAAATTTCATACAGTGACTTATTTATACTGCTCTATATCCTATACACTGAAATGTAAGTACGATATTTATATTCCAATTGATTTATTTTATAGCTATATGGTAAAAATGAGAGAGTCAGCAATTTGTCAGTAAATTTGCTGTGACACTTTTGTATTTTTATGTCTGATTTTGTAAGCAAGTAGTTTTTCAGTGAGGTGAAACTTGGGGATACTCGACACAAATCAAACTCTTGAAGGGTACAGTCATCTGGAAAGGTTGAGAGCCACTGCTCTAGATCTGCACTGAGAGGCAGGCCAGCGCCCGGTTGTGGTTTCTCCCCACTGAAAAAAGAGAAGGGCTGCCATATCTTTTCTCTCCTTCTAGAGAGGAGGCTCACCTGGGGGCCAGTTCAATTCTTGTCAGCCCAGGGAGCTGGTAGCTATCTTTTCAGATTACTGTGGCTGTAGAGAGTACATAAAGAGCTGAGGGCTGAAGGTGAGGATGAACTGCTACTAGAAGGGAGGATGGGAAAGAAGACCAGGGCTTACATTGATGGAGAAGTTGAGTGGATATGGGAAAGGGGGAGAGACTGAGGGGCAATAGGGATAAATAAAAAGAGAAGGGGAGGAGAGAATCCAATGCAGGAAGAAAGGGAAGTGGGCAAGATGAACGGAGCAGGGGGATGGGGGAGGGGGAGAGAAGGAAGGAAGGCTTCCAAAGATTGAGGCACAGATAAAGGATAGAGATCCGAAATGCTTAATGAAGGAAGGGGAAAGAGATACAAGGACAAATATGAGTGCCACAGCAGCTAGGACAAAGCTCAACTGTCTAATCATTGACTAGAAAGTTAAATTCCATGATGTTCCAATAAAATAGAGGTAAATAAAGTATGTACATGCTTGTACCATACACAGGGAAGTTCAGCACTGTCTGCTCTGCTGGAATGGCTTTTCTGGGACTTGGAAATGTCTCCTCTACTCCTTCAGCTTTTTCCAGGGTGTGAGTGTGTTAACAGGTCCCTTACCAAAAAAGGGAATCCTTGTCTGCTACCTGCATGACAGGCAATCTAGGCAAAACCCTACAAGCTTGTCACTAACTGGTAAAGTCTTTTGGAGATTCAGATATGGTTCCATGAAACAGCTTTTTAAAACTGCAGGTTAGAACAAGCAAGATTTGAGATAGCCAATCCTCTGTTGCAATGAGCATCTCAAGTGCTAACTAGGATGGAAAGATTGGGCTGAAAACAGACATTGAGCTTGAGGTTTTCCAGCTGTAGGATCACAACATGGCCTGGCAGCGGGAAGCAGTTTTGTGCTTCTGCAGTGGTGGGAAGGGTCAAGAAAACAGAAGACTCTCTTATGGGAAATGGTGTCTGCTCATCGTTTGCCAAGAGAAGATGGAAATATCATAGTCTAATTTCTGTGGAGCAGACAGTGGGAAACATGGCAAGTGAATGGGAGTTAATGGATAAGCTAGTGAAACCAGGAGCATCATTTGGACAAAAAGGTAGCTTGTAAATTTAAATCATGAAAGAGGACTGGTGCCACACTTAGCACAGTTTGGGTGCTATGTAATAACTCAGACCTGCTGACAAGGTATCCAAGCTCAGTTTCCTGAAAAACCTGCTAGATAACCTGCTGAATCCAAAGGATGTGCATGTGCTGCAGGTCCCAGTAGTAACTATTGACGTGCTTAGCTCTGGCCTGGAACACAGAGTGACCTGTGTCACTGAGCGCTGTTGTGGGATTGTTGTGTAGCTTCACCCTAGAGCTGTTTGTGTGCCCTACTGTTGTTCAGATTGCCATTCCTGTCTTTGGGATCAAATAGAAGTCAAGTTACTGCTTGCATTGCTTTTTCCTAGAGATGCTGCTGTAAGTAGCTCAAATGCCTATGTGTATTAGTGGATGAATTTTCTCATTAGTGAGGCCTATAATTTTACTCGGATAAATGACCAGTAACGTAATTGCCCATGTACTGCAAACTGTTTGCAACAACCCCTGTTCTGGGTGAGCATAGAGGGTTCTTGTTAGATCCCGACTGCAGTTCTGAGTTCAAAGCTGGGCACGGTATAAGGAGAAGGCAGTTGCTGCCACAAAGAGTGCAGCAAAGAGCAACGGAAGGGGAATGGCTGAAATGGTTCTATCCCAGAGGAGAGGAGGCAAATTCAAGGTGATCTGGGAATGGGGAGAGATTCAGAACTATCAAAAGGAGAGAGGAGTAGGGAATCAATAGCTCTTGGATCACTCAACACCTTCAAAGGGCTGGATTCTCAGTAAGTTTGTGTATGCTGATGTAACAAACTCCCCCTCTTTACAGAACTGCTTCATCTGTCCCCCTTTATCCCACCTCTTTTATGTTGTTCAGTGCATCCTGACTCACTAATGTCCCTTGTGACAAGACCACCAGCTCGAAGGATACGTCTATGCTACAGTAGGGCATGTGCTTCCCAGCACAAGTGGCCAGGTGCATGCTAGCGCCACTCAAGCTAACATGCTAAAAATAGCAGTGTAGCCCAGGTAGCACCGGTGGTCGTTTGGGCTAGAGAACATACCCAGGGGGTCCAGGTGGCTTTGTGCTCAGGTGGCTAGCTGGAGCTGCTGCTAGTGCTACTCCCAGCTACACAGGTATTTTTAGCACACTAGCTCAAGCAGAGCTAGCACCTATCTGTTGAGCTAGGAAGCATGCTCCCAGCTGCAGTATATACATAGCACAGACAAAGTCTTTGGGCATGGAAACTTTCAGAATCTTTTCCACTGGTTCTAACTGCAGTTCTGCTGATCAAGTATTAAACCCTAGGGAGCCTTAGTGTAGACAAGGCTCTGATGACCAGGCCAGTCTGTGACACCATTTTGATCAGACTTGCTTATGCTACCATTTTAGTCAAGGGTGATGAAAACCGGTTCAGTTTCTGCCCTGTGACTTCCTGCAGTTTTAACTGGAGGTACAACTGATGGGGAAACTTTTCTGTAAATTTCCTAGTGTGTGTATGGCCAAAGGTTACACACACAAGGAACAAGTGAGCAAAGGAAGTGACGTAAAGCAGTGTACGAGTAACACCCCCAGATTCCTCTATAAGGAAGAGAGGATTTAAGGATTAGGTTCACAGAAGGAGGGGAAGGAGGAAGTGGGATTAAAGTGACCCACAGGGGCCTGCATGTTGATCCATCCCTTTCGCTGTCACTGGTAGCAGCAGTCTGCACATAGTGTAGAAAACTCTGATTGCAGTGCAGTCAAGCGTGAAAGAGCAGCCATTTCTCTCACATTGTTGCACATTTCAGGATAGTCATTCTTCAGCAAGTGTGTAATTTCGGTTAATGGTGATGATGTTAAACACATGCACCAAGAGAAGTTACACCTCCTACACAAAAAGAAAAGGAGTACTTGTGGCACCTTAGAGACTTACCAATTTATCTGAGCTTAAGCTTTTGTGAGCTACAGCTCGCTTCATCGGATGCATTCAGTGGATGAAGTGAGCTGTAGCTCACGAAAGCTTATGCTCAAATAAATTTGTTAGTCTCTAAGGTGCCACAAGTACTCCTTTTCTTTTTGCGGATACAGACTAACATGGCTGCTACTCTAAAACCTCCTACGCAGTTTGCAGATTGGTTTATCATCCTTTGAAAGCATTTTAGTTTCATTTTAAAATAAATATTTCAAAAGCTCCTCCTTCTCCTGACTAGCTCTAGTGAAATAAATCTTCTCCTTTCCACCTTTCTGTTTTCCATTGTGGATAAATCAGTGATTTGAGCAGGAGGACTGAACCTGGGGTCTCCCACTTCCCAGGTGGGTGCCTTAACCACTGGACTACAGAGTCATTCATCTCTCTCTCTCTTCTCCTCTCCCCCTTCCCCCCCCATCAGTCTTTAATGATTTATACATAGTGGAACAGCTTCCACAGGAGAGACTGAGGCAGCCCCACATCGGATTACTATCTTAGTGGCAAAATCACTCCTGAAGGTGGGAGACCCCTGTTCAGTAATTTCTCCCCCTCTTCTAGTGAGGGGGGAATTCCCAAGCTCTGGATAGACTATTTCACTACATATTCTATATGTATAATATTTTTTTAACATCTGCCGTATTACTGAGGAATGTTGGGACAGTGATGTTATGGTAAAGATGATCTGCCTTTCAAAGAATATGACAGGTTTCAGAGTAACAGCTGTGTTAGTCTGTATTTGCAAAAAGAAAAGGAGTACTTGTGGCACCTTAGAGACTAACCAATTTATTTGAGCATAAGCTTTCGTGAGTTACAGCTCACTTCATCGGATGCATACTGTGGAAAGTACGGAAGATGTTTTTATACACACAAACAATGAAAAAATGGGTGATTATCACTACAAAAGGTTTTCTCTCCCCCCCCCCCCCACTCTCCTGCTGGTAATAGCTTATGTAAATAGCTTATCTCCTTACAATGTGTATGATAATCAAGGTGGGCCATTTCCAGCACAAATCCAGGGTTTAACAAGAACGTCTGGGGGGGAGTAGGAAAAAAACAAGGGGAAATAGGTTACCTTGCATAATGACGTAGCCACTCCCAGTCTATTCAAGCCTAAGTTAATTGTATCCAATTTGCAAATGAATTCCAATTCAGCAGTCAGAATATGGTTTTTCAGGAATTGGCAGTCAAGCAATATTTAAAGACAACATCATTTTGTAAATCAAATTCATTTAAGTCTCATGACCTGCCTACAGGACAGTAATAGAAGTAGCCTGGCAACTAGAAAGTTTTTATCTCGGTATTAGACAAAACTGCTGCTTGCACTCTCTGTGTCTGTGACTTGTGGAAGTGAAACTACTGGCTTAGGGAATAGGAAAACAAACAATGCCTCAACCAAACTAGTCTTATCTCCTATGCTATTGAATGGTTAGTAAGAGACCCTGGAAAACCATTACATCACTAAGTCCTTAATATAAGCCCTTCAAATAATATTACTACCCATCACATCAGCTTTAAGAAGAATCACTTCTGGTTTATATGTAAGAAAAATGAATAGCAAGAATAACAAACACAAATGTTGTAGTCATACCCGTGATCAGCAGAGCAAGATTCACACTTTCACTATGGATAGAAATTCAGACCCTTGTAACACTGTACAACCTCTCAGACATTGCAGAGACTCATAGATATTACAGTCAGAAGGGACCATTATGATCATCTAGTCTGACCTCCTGCACAATGCAGGCCACAGAATCTCACCCACCCACTCCTGCAATAAACCTCTCACCTATGTCTGAGCTATTGAAGTCCTCAAATCATGGTTTAAATATCATGGGGATGTGTAAGAATTTGGTTGGAATGCAGAAAGTTGTCTTTCAACATGTAAGAATGCCAATGACGTTTTATGGGAACCAGTTGGGAATCCTCAGTAATGTTGACAAGATAGGGATGAAATGTGAACCTTAAAAGGTGAGGTAATGCATGGGGTTAGAGAACTGTTTGCTGAAGAAAATCACAAGGGCCAAAACTTTGTTGCTCTGAAAAAATTCTACCATAGACCTTGCCCATCTCACAGGTACCCATAATTTCATTTCAACAGCTCTTACTCATTAGAGGAAAATATTTTTTCTTCTTGACCTTCACAACTGATCAGCTTTTACCCTGAAGCATGAAGGATGTTATCCTCTGGGATATCTGATCTAACTTCCTAGCTCAGTGTAGCAGCTTCTGTTACATTGTTCACATCTATATCTTGTCCCTCTTCTAAATCTAGGGGATTGTGTCTCAAGGATTTTCCATGGTGGTGAATTCCATGAGCACTGCAGGTTTCCTTTTGTATTTATAAGGAAACTAGGCCACTAACTACTGTAAGATCATGAGACGCTTTGGATAGTTAAAAATAGAAAAACTTGGCTATATCAGTGTGGCTGTATGAGATGCTGTATCAAATTTAGAATGGCTTCCTGGTGCAGAACATAGGCAATATGTAGTGTGGCTCCTTGAGCTACAGGGTAACTCTTCAGGAGGAAACCATTTCCTGAAACTTTCTCCCTCCTACTCCACAATCCTCCCTTTTCTTATGAATAGCTCACAGAGTTATGGGAGTACAGAAAATAAGAGAAGTCCCTCCAGTGATTAGTTAGCAGATATCTGGTCATTACTATCGATAAATTACAGTTGAAATGTAAAGATATCAGTGTTAGCCTGCTGTAAAAAACTGAGCAGGACCAGCCAAAGTACAAAGTGCCATGCTAGTTTAGAAAAAACTAGCTGATATTGGCAATTTGATTTGCTTCAGTAACTTGGCTCTGTCAGTACATAGGGACATACTGGATCAGACCATAGCATACCAGAGAAGAAGAATCAGTGTCCGCCAGTGGCCGAAACTTCAGAAGAAAGCAAATAAAGCTCCATAGTGAACTTAGCTACATATGCAATGCTGTACCTAAAAGGTGGATTTCCTTCCTTCTACACTAAAATCAGAGATTTGATTACCCTTATCTTAGCCTGCATATCTACAAATACTAGTCAGGAACTGATCCTGCCCTCCTTTGAATGTCAGTGATCACATTTGTCTGGCCAATTGCAGGAGTGCAGTCTTGCATTACGCAACTTGAACATTGATCATATGATACGTGTGGCTATATTATGTATTCACAGGCAGTAGAGGTTGTATTGGATCTAAATGGTCTGCCTTTTCATTTCATCACGTGCTCTTTTTTCTTTTATTATGGGACAGGATGAAAAGAGGACTGATTCAGTTTAATAACTGTACCCACTCTCATTTCCTCTCCAGACTAAATCAAGTCTTCTGAACCTCTTTATGTAAAACCCACCACCCTGCTAATCATGTTTGTTGCCCTTTCATGAACCTCTTTGATCTCTGCTATATCTTCTTTTAGATTGTGGCAACTGAAATTGGACTCTGTACTCCAAACTAGCATTTCTCAATAGGTCTCATCTTCTGCACTATATTTTATCTCTTTTTCAATGTCACTTAACATCTTCTTTGCTTTAACTGCTCCTTCATATCAGACCTTCAGGATCATGCAACTCGAGACAATCAGCCCTTTGGCAAAAATAAACAAATATACTTTATCTCGTATTTATCGTAGTTAAATAACTTCCTAACCTCCAATGTGTGTTCATCTAGCTGGGGGATTAGTTTTCCATAGTTACAAACCAAAACCTTTTAATATCATTGACTAATTTCAATTAAGTCAATAAATAATTTTGGTTATTTGTTTGCTAATGAACAATACTTGTCTCAGTACTGACTTGTGGGGTCACCTGATTATAGAATATTCTTCATTCTAAGGGACTAGATGGTTGAGAGGAGTGGATATAGAAATAGAAAGCCTTTCATGTTTTAGAAAACCACAAAAAACTGGCTCAGAACAATAGTGACTTAAATTTACCATCCAATGGCTGTTTGGTGGCCTGTTTGATGTAATCTGATGGTTCATGGACATGTGGCCACATCACAGAATTCACTAGACTTTGTCACCATTGTTGGTGGTCTCAACAGAAGGGCCAATGCTTGACTCAGGAGGCCAGTGTTCATGACCCAGAGTGATCTGTCGTGCTCAGAGATGAGGCCCACTGTTATGAGAGAAGCTTACTATCCATGCTGATCTTGTTCTGTAGATAGAGGACTGAAATATCCAGAGCTGTTAATTGGGCACTTTTTACCAGAACTAAAATACTAATCAAACAAACAAAACCTCCACATTGTAAGCAGCTGTTGACTGCATCTCATTGCCGGAAACAACTGGACTTTGCCCCCTTCTCCTATGCATACACTATCTTTAGTAGTCTCTCAGGAGGCACTGTCTCAGATAGCATGAGCATTATTATGTAAACCTTCTAAAATAACACTTAGCTCTTACCAGGAAATACTGAAAAGTTTCTTAATTAGAGCTAGTCATATTGCTTAATGTTTTAGTGGTTGCATGGCTGAAGAAGGCCTGTCCTTAACATTAAAAGGAACTCCAGTTAGTAATTCTCTTTGACTGCTTACTACATGCAAATGATAGTAAAGAAATAGTTATCATAAAGAGGATTTTCAAAGGTTTTAGGAATTATGTCACTGCTTCAGCGTGTCTTTTCAGTGCCTTGGAGTTGTTGGCTCTCCAAGAAGTTGGCTGCATCTCAGCAGTAAGCCCAGGCAGTTTGAAACAGTTCAAGATTTAAAAAATATTTCTTTTAAAATAACTTTTAAAATGCTCTGATTTCCAATTCTTTCCACTGGGGAAACTGACTTCATCCATCTTATGGTGCCTTCCTGTTTGAGACCCTTATTTACAGTGCAGTTTAAAGCAAAGTTTAATGTTTTACTCTGTAGTTTGATAGAAGGCTGCTTTTCAAAGGCGCTGAACACCTGCAGCGGCTATTGACTTCAACAGGAGTTTTGGATGTTCAGCTCTCCTGAAAATCAGGCCCATAGCAATAGAATTGGTTGTTGAAGTTTTCCTGGTGGAAAATGTTTAAGCTAAAATGACATACTTTGAACTTTAATAGCATGTGCTATCTGAGGATCTCAGTAAACCTATTAATATAGCTTCCTACAGCCCCTTTGAAATAGGGAAGTATCATTCTGCACACAAGGAAACTGAAGCTTACAGGGGAAGGTGACACAATGAATCTGCAGCTGCGCTTGGGAAAGAACTCTGCCATTGACTTCCCAGTAGTGTGCCTTATCCATAAGGGGATCCTTTGTATTTATAAGCTGTTTGGGATTGGAATAGACTAGTGCTTGGGGGTTCGAGGGTAGACCTGGGGTGAATCGCAGAGTGACACTGTCCTTGTGGGACAAGGACAGTGGGAGGCCCTAACTAATGCAGAGGGGTACCTACAGAGAACACTCGCTCTGCAGTCTTGCACATGCTTTGTTTTTCACATTGCTCTAATTTTTTAAATGCATTGAGGTCTTCATCTCCCGGTGAAAGTTACAGGACTTTTTAGGTGATCAGCAAAGTTTTCAGTTTGCCTGGAATGTAGGGTTTTCCTGCGGTGCTGGGTAAGATCATGAAGCCACAAAAGAGAGTCCACCCCTCCCCACGACCAGCCGTTAAAAAAAAAAAAAAAAAAAAAAAAATCGTTAAACAAAATGGAGGGGCCACAGGGGGGGAAAGAAAAAGTAAAACAACAAAGGTCAACAAGGGACAAACGTAACTGTCTCATGGCCCTGAAACCGGTGTGTTTTGGGAAAGCTAAAGAAGTCACAAAAGGCCGGTTTGGACTGGTACACAGAGTATGGGGAACAAAGGTCTCTGAAGGAGACGCCTCCAAGAGACCCAGGACTTAAAACCCTCCCGAGAGCTAAGGCAAATCAAAGATCAACAGCGGACTCTGGACGACCGGTGCACAGGACAGAACTCCTGTCCGCCCCTCCACCTCTTCTTCTTACATTACACCCAGGCCTGGCCAGCCTCAGGTAATGCGTGTGTAAGTATAAAAGTGGATTAGGGCTTGGGGCACTAACGCTTTCTTCCTTCCTTTGAGTGTTGTGGGGAAACATCCCACTCCCCCCCCCCCCAGCACTCTCCGCTGTTTTATTATTTTATCAATAAAGCTTTAAAATTCAGACGCTTGGTGTGCTCTTCATCTCCTCCTCTAAAAATCCTGCAGCCTCAGCCTGATCACCTGACGCCCCAGGCAGACTGGTAACACAAATCTGTCACAGTTTTGGTGAAGAATCACAGAGGGGGGGAGTCCTGCAGAGCACACCAACTGTTCTGCCTTTGGCATTTCATGTTTGCTCTGTCTGGCACTGTTGGTAGTACATGTTAAAAATTTTATAATTAAAGGTGTGCCCGCTCTCAGCCGTAGTATGCCTAAAAACCAAAGAAAGGTTTAGCATTCCTCTCTCCACCCCGCTTGGCAGGGGTAGGGTGTAGGTGGGTATACCCCCGGTTGTAGAAGTCTGGTGTAGTAGTAGGAGGACTCAGGGAGTCTTGCTGCACGCATATAATCTTCGGTGCATTCACCCTCAGCTGTAGCATGCCTAAGTTAAAAAGAAGAACATAGGGTGCCTCGCTCTGCCCGGAAGGGTTTTGGTGTATGGACCCTTGGTAGTATTGGACCAAGTAATACGGAGGGAGGCTTAGCGTCTCTCCCTCCGGCCCGGAGGGAGAGCATTGTAAGCCCTGGTGCTGGTGTGGGCAGTGCAAAATCTCAAGTAATTAAAAAATCTTAAAAGCTGTACTAACAAATTATAACAATTATAAAAATTTTAAAAAATCATAAAAAAAAGTGCAAGCAGTATTTTCTATATAAAACCCAACTCTAAAAAAAAAAAAATGTAAGCAAATAGTAGCACCTATGTAAAAAATGTTTTTAAAAAAAGCAATCCAAAAATAATACTTGGTTCAAAAAATTACTCCTTTTAAACAGATCTTACTTTGTTAAACCAAACTCTGAAGGATATAGGAGTTTGGCCAGTGTAGTATTTCTTGTAGGTAATACTATGGTAATTTCACAATTTAAAAAAAAAAAAAAGTTTAAGGAAAGGGACCAGAAGGGGTGGGGGCTAGTTGAGAAGCCTACCCTCCTTGCTAAATTGGTAGTGGAACAAAACCTGTACTCATAAAAAGGAACAATGCAGCAGCAAAAAAAAACCACCAGGATCGGGCTCAGACAAGCAGGCAGGCAGCAAACAAAAAAATTGGAAAATGGGTTGGAAGCCCTAAAAGCATAATAGCAAAAGTAAAAAAAGCAGTAAGTACAGGCATAAAAAATTCCAATCCCTGAAATAGTACTTGGAATGGTAAAATCTAAGTTAATAAAGGTGTCATTTTAAAAAAACAAACATTTAAAAAAAAAAAGTTCTCTGCAAAGGCTTGAGGAAATGAAGCAATTAAACGTAACTATTAAAAAAAAAAAAAATTCTTGGTTTCTTTGCAGCCATTCTGAAGAAAAAAGGGCCCCTTTGTTTTTTTAGAAAAGTCTGTAAATAATCCAGGCAAAAAAACTATCTAAAATCATTTAACTATAAACAATTTAATCAAATTTGCTTTAAAAAAATGTGTGTGTGTGTGTATATATATGTGTATATGTATGTGTGTGTGTGTGTATATATATAGGGGGGCTCTATTGAAACTTAACTGCCCCAAATGTATTAAAAAAATGTAATTTATATACAGCTATGTAAAAACAAAGCAATATATATTATAAAAAAAAATGTAAACATACCATGTTACTGAATTAAAATCCTGTTAGGGCTCCAAAGGGAGCCACAATAAATTGTAGGGTTTTTTCTTTTTCAAATTTTTGTATGTTTTAAAGCAAAAATAAAAAATAATCAAAACTATGGTGCAAGTTGATTGTGTCCCTTTTAAGACAGTCTCTGAGCTGCTAATGACTTTAAATCCAAAAGCAAGCCAAAAAGCATCTGTGTTAATGCAAATTACCTACTTAATAAAAATAAAAGCCATTAAAACCTGGTCTGCCTATAAAACAAACACAAAAAAAATAGCAGTAATTCCTCTGTTTTATCTGCAATTAGCAAAAATATTTATTCTAAAAATATGTATGCAATAATCTGCTACCCCAAGGGGTAAAAAACATGTTTTTGTCTTTCAAAAAATCCGAAAAGCTAATACCAGCTAAAAAGCAACCCAAAATACCATAAATCTACTGTCACAGTAAAAATTGTGTTTTGTGTTCTATGTTTTGTCTTGTGGTGTTTGTCTTGTTGCTAGCATTGTTGTGTATTAAATACTGCAGAAAAACATCCTCAGGTAGCAAACACGATATTAAAAAAAAAAGAAAAAGAAAAAAGTTGGTTTCAAAGCAAAAATTATAAATACTATAAGCCTAAAAATAATTAAAAATAAGTTCTCTGACCCAGCTACAAAACAGCCTAATATAAAAACAAATAAAAATAAAAACATCATACTGCTATTGTCCATGGGCTGTACTGAAATGCAAATACTTGCTTTGTCCACCTTAAAACACAAAATGTTTTTGAGTAATATCAAGGAACGCTAAGGGTTTAATACACTTGCTAAAGCAAAGCAAAAAAACACTATTTAATACTTATTACAAATGAATGCAATATGTTTCTGGCATAGTAAGGCCAGACCTCTTAATTTAAAAAAATTGTTATTGAACAGGCACACCAACAAACAAAAATATAAAGAGTTAGCCCACTCTTTATATGGCACATGGAATCTTTCTGAGTACCCCAGACCTCGAGCCAGTGGGCTGGGGCGGGAGGGAAGCTATTAAACACCAGGGGTTGTACCAAGTGGACTCCTCAAAAGTGGGTGTGCTTGTCCTTGCCTGTTGCTTCAAAGCCCTATAATAAAAACATTTCACTAAAATCCTGTATATAAAATAAATTAAATAATAAAATCAAAATACAGTATAATGAGCAATATGTATGTATTAATTCCTAAAAAAAAATAAGTCTTAGCAACATGCTAATAAATACATGTAAATGTAATGTAAGTACTGTGTTTACCAATAATGACATTTACTGTTTGCCACAACCAAAAAAGTCTCAGCTTTGCCCAGTGGAGGGAAGAGCTATATAAAAACCCACAAAGCCATAAAGGCCACTTTAAATAAAAAAAAAAAAGCCAAATATAAAAAAACATTATTAAAAACATCCAAAAATGGCAAATTACTGTATTTTTAATGTTGCAAAAGCTTAAAAAAAAGCAGCCCACACTCTAAACGCCAAGTGGGTAGGTCTGTACTCTATTGTAAATCGCGTCTCCCCGGTAATGTACCAGCTTCAGCTACCAAGCAAACTAAAATGGGCGCATGCCAATCGGCTCAAAACATATGCTTCTCCCTAGGTTTCTGGTCATGGTGTCATGGGCCTCGGCTGTGGACCAGCCACCTGCCTGGACCATCCGAGTTTCCAGCTGTTCATAAAATTATCTAAATAATGATAATTTAAAAAAAAAAAAGCCTCCAAAAGCTCTCCCTAGCTCAAGCTGTCAAAGGGGCCCAAGCCACAGTGTGGCAAAAGCGGGGGGGAAAGGTGGTTAAAAACAGTGCATAGTCCAAATAGACACAGCAGGGCCATAGCAAAATACCTAGAGGGTGGCCCCGAACCTCCCCTGAATCCCATGGGGATGAACCCTGTTCCTCCTGTGGTGACCTGGAGTGGAAATAAAATAAAAAGCCCTTTAGCAAGCAATAGCAATTACTAATCTCAAAATGTAATGTTGTTGTCCTAAATCAGGCAAACAACATCCATAACAAAAGCCAAAAAGGGCTGTAACAAAACAAGGAATAATTCAAAAAGTTTTTCATCTGTGCCTTAGTTTCCCCAATAGGCGCATTTGTGTTTGGTCTCTTTCTTTCCCTCTTGCTTTGTTAACAGGACAAAGCAGTAATAGCAAGAGCCCAGGGACACCCCAAACAGGAGTGGTGAGACGGCTCTTGCTGCTTCTAGCCTGCAAAATTTGTCTGGGCAAAACAATATATTTATGGTGATATTTCTCTCTGGAAATCCTCAGGTTCCCAATGTTTTGGGCCTCCTTTGTTGATTTTACCACTGTTCAAAATTAGCCATAATTAAAAAAAAAAAAGTCAATTATCCATTGGCGGTGGGGGCGGGAGAATTGTGTCTTAGCATCCTGGGAATGTGGCATCACTGTTATCTGGGATTGGGTGGTCCATCGCAACGTGGGGGAGGTGGCTCCCCCAATAACATGGCTAAGCAGTATGTGCTGACTACATCTTCTGACTATCAGCACATATGGATTGCAGAGGGCAACACCTGGCAATTATTATGGCCTATAAAGCCCCCCTCAAATAATATATATAAAAAAAGGCAGTGCCAGGCCACTTTTACGAGGTGGGTCAACACATCTGCTGGGAAGGGAAGGCATCAAAATATGCCCCCACTAAGGCCCATGTGTTTACCATACCTCTGCGTGTGTTTGGAGGACCACCTACCCCAGGGTGCCCCTTAATTTGCTGTTACGCTCTCAGGCACACAATTTTTCGGTGTATTGGCCTGCGGTTATGCAAAGTATGGTCAATATCTTTAACTATGTTGTGTTTAATTTTTCATGAATTACACCCAATGTTTTCCTGCCCTTAACACACCCCCAAAAACAGCTGACCGTATTCTAGACAAATGCCTCATCCTTTATAGTGTTGCAGCACACGTTTAATCTGGAGAAAGCTGCCTTTGCCACAGCCATCCGGATGGGGCATTTAGGTCAACAAAAAATGTGTTATGCTATGTTACTAATAAAGCCAAAAGCCACTACTGGCTAGTGTATGCAATTATTGCTGCCCTAATCATTTTATTTCTTCTACATTGCTATTTAAATAAAAAACCAACAATAACCCTAGCCACCCTATCAAAAAAAATAAAATAAAAACCTAAAGTGTGACCCCTCACAACAAAAATGTTGATTCAGGGTCAAGGGGGTCCCCTGGGAAGGCAGATCAGCACTGCATTGAACTTGACAACCTGTGTTCTGCCTCACCAGAGCCAGGTAGACTTTGTCTACAGTCGAGAGAGCAGATACATAAGCCTGACCTAAACCCTACCTTTTCCTAGTCAAACCAAGGCCATGAAGAGAGTCTGTCACCTCTCTGCTCCATCCCCCAATGTGAAGCCCCACATGTATTTTAGGAGTTGTGGCTGTCTTTATTCGATAGAAGCCTTCAGTCTTATTAGCTGGCTTCTCTGACACATGGGGCTCTCTTGGCATTACTGGAGAACGGTG
Source organism: Eretmochelys imbricata (assembly GCF_965152235.1). Taxonomy (NCBI): domain Eukaryota; kingdom Metazoa; phylum Chordata; order Testudines; family Cheloniidae; genus Eretmochelys; species Eretmochelys imbricata. Next base: position 36,495,859 of record NC_135579.1, read on the forward strand.
ACTCTCAGCAGCTGCAATGGCTGATATGTAGAGCTATACTTTGTTCTTTTTATCTGCTATCAGGGAGTCTAGGTCTGTTCTGGATCTGGTTGCAACTTTGCATCTGATCTGACATCCCAGCGTCTTCAGACCTAATTCAGGGAAGGTTTTACATATACTCTTCAGTTTATATCGCAGTTGGATGTGAACCTTGGAAAGCAATTAAACATAGTGCTGGGGTACACTTTATCCTACTCCCCTAGAAGGGGCTCAGGGTTATCCAAACACCATTTAATTCTTTTAAAAAAAACAAAAATCCTGCAAAATGTGAAGATTTGAGCTATTCATCAAATTGTTGTTGCCAAGTTTTTACTGTATGTCTCTCACAAGATGTAAACCAAATATCTATCTACCCATTGTCTCTCAGATGTGTGAGACACTGGGTTGCATTGGACTATATCCTTCTTGTTTCTATGTCCTTTCTATATTTTTGTGTTGTCATGCCTCGTGTGTTGGGGAATAGAAAGATAGCACTGTGGGGGGGGAGAACCTTTTCCCTATTGTTAAAATTTAACTTGAACTGACGAATCAGATTCAATGTGTGTCTAGCTTTGGTTCTAAAAAAAAATTCCTTCCTTAGAAGAACTCATCCCAGTGGCAATCCTCATTAAACTATCTTCCTGGCCAAGCCCAATTCCTCCTAATTTTTCTCTTAGCTAGACATGAACTCCCTCGCCTCTTGGGAACCTCTTTGGAGCATGCAAGCAGATTTTAACTTCAGAAGGAGAGACTGTGTAAGTGGTGCTGCTCCACCTTTCTCAGTCTGCAGGCAAAACAAAAAATACTCACTGGCCTGATCTGCTTTTTCTACTGGCTTGCAATTTCTCCTCCCCCCACTTCACATTACAGGAATTGCAGTGATTAGCTTTAATGCCTTAGATAGCTATAGGAAGGAAGAGTCACTTTAAAAACTGTGTGTGTTCATGCCAGTCACTATTCCTGTCTCCAGGCCAGGGCAGGAAGCTAGTGTGTCTCAGTGAGTGAGAGCTGCTGTTTCACTGCGTCCCAACAGAAATCCAGTCTGGTGTAAGATCACAATAATCTCCGCTCTGCTATTGTGACTGAAGTGAGAATCAGACCTTCCAGGATGGAATGTGGAAGGGAGAGTGCCTGCTCTCTCCTCTCCCTGGAACTTCATGCCCTCTGCAGCATGCTTCCCTCAGGACCACCTGGATAGCATAAGCCCAGCATGGCTAAAACCGCTCCTCAGTAGAGCTGGGTGAATATTTTTGGGTTCACTGGCAATTCTGAAAAATAAAAAGAATCTGTTTGGGTCAAACCGAATCCAAAAATTGCAATAAATTTTAAAAAATCCATATTAGGTTGATCCAAAACCTGATTTTTCCAGGAGGAGGAGCAGCAGCTCTCTTATAAGTTTTAACTCTAGTTTCTCCCATGCATTCCAGCCAGTGGGGAAGTTTGCTGATGAATGCATGTTTACAACTGGAGGAATTGATTAGTTTTTCAAATTTAAATTGTGCTGTTCCTTAAATGGGTGTCAAATGTGAATCTGCAGTAGGGATATATCATGTAACGTTGGACAGATTGGTCTAGAATCTTTGATAGACGTGTAGTGCTGCCCAGTGTCGGAAAGCAATGCTCCAGTGACAGAACAGCTGCCTTTTAAAGGTCCAATATCTTGTGACCCGTAAGCGTCATAAAATGAAAGCTTAAATCCCCAGAAAGTGAGTTTCCTATCTGGTGGCTGTGATTCAAATGGACACTTAAGTCACCATGTACTCCATAAACCAACAGGAAGAGACAATATTATACCTCCTGTCAGAAAGACCCAATCCCACACCTGCAGGGAATGTCTCATGAGATGGGTCTAGCAGGAGCGTGATTGCAGAAGGGATAGTCTGTATCCCTTGGTAGTGGACCATCTTGCATAGTTGCTTCAGGGGCATGATTGGGTGGGGTGGTCCACCAAAGGTAGAATTGTTCAGAGACCTCTGAACGAACAAATAATCTGTTGGTATCCTGCACAAGCCAGGAAGAGACCTTGCTGCCAACAGACAATTTCTGCAAAGCTTACGCGCCTTCCACCAAAATCTTAGAACGAAGGTCCTGGACAAACTCGGATGAGACAATGTTTGCCCTGAATAGCCCCCTGCTGGCAGTATGGGAGAGGACTGTTGCCCATGTTTGGGTGAATGTATCTGATCCCATCAGGTTTCAGGTCTAGCTGCATGTGATCACACAGAAGTAGGGCACTTACATCCTAGTCTGGGCTTCCCCTCCCTGTCAGCATTCCTCCTGCAAGAGTGGAAACAGAGAGGCATGCTGGTTTTCAATCACTGAAAATGGTAAAGGTTACTGTCTGTTGATTAAGGTGCAAGTGGCATGTTCCCTACAACACTGCTTGACAGCCATTTTCACCTGTTGGCCTGAGTTGAAGGGCAGGCTCCTCTCAAATAAATCTGGAAGGTGTTTCTAGTTGGAAATGTTCACCATCTGGTTTCTCTGGAGCCATTTTTTTTATGGGGGGTAATAGTAGTCTAGGTCATCTGATGAACTCCTGGCTTTTGAATCAGTTAACAGCTCTGACCTCAGATTACACCCCTGGAAAAATCACTTTCTTGATGGCAACAACTTCAGTTTAGAGTGAGTGAACTTCCAGCCCTTGTTGCTGATTCATTGTAGTCCCAAGTACTTCAGAGTAGGAAGTACAAAGCACACATCTTAAATTTCCTCCAAAGGCAGTGACCTTAACTGTTTTTCTGGTCAACTTTCCCTCTGTGTGCCCATCCTGATGAAGCCCATCTTTCATAATGTTTTTACACTGAGCCTCTCACTGTAGTACCTGAGCCCACCTCCAGAAGTTTGAGGCCTCTCAGCTCTTGTCTATAACCTTCTCAAGATCCTTGCACTGCCTGTTGTCTCAGATATTTTCTTTTCAGATATCCATGAACCAATTTAGTGCCAACGGGTGGGAATCCCTTTGGGATTGCATATTTGTAGAGAGATAACCGCTTACCTGTAACTGTTCTGTGCAGATACACAGCCTAATGAGTCCAGTGCTCCTCCCCAAAGAATTGGGACTTCTCTTAATCAAAATATGATAGATTTAATAAGCTGGGGTGAAATTTTATATCTTGCTTTATCACTTACTTTGGCTGAGGCAGTTTAGGGTATCTGAGCAAGGGCCTGACCTCATGGCTTAGAACTGACCTGTGGGAGCTCCATGGGGATTTGATTAGTCTCTGGAGGTTACCTTCAGAGGACAGATAAGTACCTATGCTCTGATGCTATGTGCTGTTAGTTCCGAGACATTTGGTAGGTACAGCTTGTCAAAAGCTTGTGTGTGTTATTGGACTGTAATCTGTGTAGATTTGGGTACAAAGATAGGACCATCCCAGTTTTTAATATTAGCGTCATAACACCAGTTCTAGTGTTGAAACAGGGGAAAGGTTCTGAATACTTCGCATAAAACCATTTCTCCATGGAGTTAATCAGTAACATATGAATCGGGTACAGCCAGAAACTGAATGTGTGCTTAAGATAAAGCAGTCTGTTTTAAATGAAAAGGTGATGTAGTATTTGCTTTTAGAACAATACAATATTGACTATTATTTGCGTTGGATTGTACTGACTAGTACTCCATGTGATTAAGAGGAACACCCCGATAATATAAAATCATGATCCACTTTGATCTACTGCTGAGTAATTGGAGAACAAACTAGATCTTAGAGCTGATCAGAAAATGAGGGGTCTTTTTTGTGGAAAACTTGGATTATTTTTTTTCCTAGCAAAAACTATTGTACTGAAGTTCAGCGAAAAACTGAAATTTTGACTCAGAAATGTTGCCATGGTGCTTTATGGGATTTGTAGCTGAGGTGGCTCATGTTCCCATTATGCTCCATGGGCCAGGCTCTCCAGTTGGACTACATCTATCATGGTGAATTATGGCTAAGGCTAAGATTTTGTCACCAATATTTTTAATAAAAGTCATGGACAGGTTACAGGCAATAATGAAAAATTTACAGAAGCCCGTAACCTGTCCCTGAATTCTACTAAATATATCCATGACAAAAGGAGGAGGCTTGGAGCTCCCAGAGCGCCCACCACCTGTGGGGGCTGGGAGCTGCAGGGGTTCCCCCAGCACCAGCAGCCACCAGGAGCTCTGGGATTCCCCCCTGCTGGCTGGGAGCGGCGGGGGGTCCCCCTTGCCACCTGGAGCGGCAGCTGGGAGCAGCGGGGGGTCCCCCTCCTGCCTGGGGCAGCGGCAGTACCCCACAGCTCCCTGCCTCCATAGGTGGCAGGGGACCCTGCAGCTCCCAGCCAGTGCTGGCTGAAGTCACGGAGGTCTTTGGAAGTCACAGATTCCATGACCTCTGTGACTAAATTGCGGCCTTAATTATGGTGTCCCTTTGTGGTGATGGGAGTTGTTTTGTCCTTGGCCATGGTACATCATGGGAGATGTAGTATGACCAGAGAGTCTGGCCCAAAGAGGAGAATTGGGATAAGGAGCAACCAAACTACAACTCCCATGAGGCACTGAAAGCATATCCAAATAAAAATATTTTGTTTTTTAGGGTGTCTGGACTTTTTGACAAAAGTAAATTTTCTGCAGAAAACAGAACAAATTATTTTGCAAAAAATGAAGTAAAAAAAAATGCCAAAAAAGTTTCAACAGAAATTTTTTTACCAGCCCTACTGGGTCTATTAACAATTCTTCCACTATTGTGCAGATTTGGGATAAAACAAATTTGGTTAGTGAGATTCCAAAAAATGAATGATTTGGCAGATTTACAGTAGTTACATTTTAGTACTGCTAGCCAAGGCTCTTCACTAATATAAAATTTCAGACTCTTGGGTTTTACTTGTACTTAACCAAGCTGTTTTCACCCAACCAGTCATTTGCAAGAAAAATTGAATTGGATGTGCATTTCTGCCCACTAAATTTTAGTGGGTTCCTTTGAGGGTTTTTTGTTCTATTTTTTTAGGGAAAATACTGATGCCCTGTTTTAGGAAAGTAATGGACAGTCATCACTGCTAATAACACTTAAGATATTTAGTTTCCCTGTAGTTTTCCTTTGCTGGCCATCAATTACAAAGCTTTAAATTAGGAAAGTTGGTCAAGATCTCAAATCAGTAGCAGAAGATCTGTGTAGATTTCATGAATAAATACTTTTTAAGAATGCCTTCAACTTGAGATCACATTTTGCTGTAATATTTTGCCTACTATTCTTACAAGTAAGACTTAAGTTACTAGCACTGGGAAGAAAATAGAGAAAAATATTTTTGTCTTCTGAATCCGTTTACTTTGTGCACTGTGATAGCCCTGTTAAATAGTCACTCACCTTTCCACCTTATAGAGTCAGTTTCCCGTGTTGCATGTGTGGGCCTTCCCCCCCGACAAGGGGAAGAGGGGCATTCTAAAGATTAATAATACAGCACGACTGTAAAAGCTCAAATTGGCAGCATGTCAGGTGCCAATTGTAGAGCTAAATTTACCTTCTTAAAAGTGGTTTGTCTTCACACTGAGACTCTTTAAAACCCAATATTTGAAAATCAGTCCTTCTTTTACCATTTATCTACCATGGACTCAATCCAGCTGCCCTTGAAGTCAATGGCAGTTGGATTGCATCCTGAATCCTGAATTCAGCCCTTCCACATTTGCCTCACCACAGCTGCTGACATCGCATCCACCTAGGACAGCCATCTCTGTTGCACTGTGTTAGGGGCATTGTCTCCTGTTGATGAGTAAATCCATGAACCTGAGCTAGGGCTCTGCAAGTAAGCAAAGGAGGGACTGACTTTTTCAAACAGTGCATTTTTAAATGTATTCATACTTGAGTCTACACAGATCCCCTGTGACTGATCACAGATACTGGTACTGTCTAAGAGCATTGCAGATTGGTTTTTAAAGGTACATTTTCTAAAGAACTGTATTGAATCCTTTACCATAGCTGTCTTACTAAAGTTTCCCATTTTACTAATGTAAGGTGCTCTTGAAAAATGACCCTGCAATATATTTGCTCTTTGTTTTTTATATCACAGTCCATCTCCAGAGTTCAGTTCTGCTTTATTTTCAATCAGTTTTACTTCATTGTTCTCCTGTACTAGAGGTTTCCAGCACTGCAGAGGAAGGTCCAAAGGAAAAGAATATCTGGCATTTAAAAAATCTCAGGTGTTTCTATGCATGTTAGGTTTTCAAGATCCCCTTCTTTATAGCCAAAAATGTTAAGCTTAAAAATGTCAGTCTTTAAAGGACTTAATTTTGTTACCAGCCTTCCCCAGCCAGTGGCATAAAACAACTAAGGCTATGGCTACACTTAAAATGCTTACTGCAACGGTGGGGCAGGGTTTCCCATTGCTATAGGTAATCCCCTCCCCGACAGGTGGTAGCTAGGTCAATGGAAGAATTCTTCCATCCACCTAGCACTGTCTACACCAGGGTTTGGGTTGGCTTAACTATGTGACTCAGAGGTGTGGATTTTTCACACCCTTGAGACATAGGTTTGCCAGCATAACTTTTCAGTGTAGACCAGCCCTTAGGGTATGTCTATGCTGTAATGAGAGGTGTGACTGCAGCATGTGTAGACATGTGCTAGCTTTGATCTAGCTAGCTTGAACAACAATATCTGGGAAGCCGTGGCAGCACAAGCTGTACAAGCCAGCCCAGGACCCTAGGTATGTTCTTGAATGGCTAGTCCATGCTGCCATGGCTTCTCAGCTATTTGTTATTGGAGGTAGGCTAAATCAAAGGTAGCTCAGATATGTCTACATGTGCTGCAGTCACACCTCTGATTGCAGTATAGACATATGCTACATTTGGATTTGCAGCTTCTGTTAACCGCAGTGTCCCCTATAATGTAACATTGAAAAGAACTTCCTGTTTGGTTTGGTCGGGTTTCCTGTGCACAGCTGCCCTTTTCTGAGGGGACAATGGGAGCTCTTCGACTTCAAGTGACTTTCTTAAAGTTTCTTTCTGTGGAAAGCTGTCTATTCCATAATGAGCTATTATAGATGTAACTTCTGTGGCTTAGGCGTGTGAAAGCTCCTCTGACGGAGGAAGCATGGCTTGCCCTGTATCAACAGCCGAGTTGCTTTGAAGATGAAGTCTCATATTGACAGTTCTGAGAGCTGCCATACTGAAAAGTCACATGAGCAGCATGGAGCCAGTTATACCATACACTAAGGTACTGTTACACAGTTCATATGCTCCCCTCACATGAGAAGAACCTCAATGTTTAATATTTCAGCAAGTGTTTCATATCTAATGTAAAATGAATAAATACTTCAGTTAGACCCTTTATTTTATGCTTCTAGTCCTAGAATAATACCTGATGCAGATTTCTCTGGATTGTATTTAATTCTGCTCTTTACATAATTCTCCTCACTTTATTATTCATTTTAAAGCAAGTTAATTGCTTTCCAGTGAAATTTGGAATTAAACTTAATGTGACTGTTTTACAAGCTGTCAACAAAAATTCTGCTCATTATTAGTTTGCATCGTGTGTCGGGTTTTGTGTCTGTGTGTAGATTATTGGGGAATGATGTTCCAACATGCCTTTTATATGCTCCCCAGTGCAGGGAATGATCAATACAGAGTGCTTGGTACCAGTGCAACAGAGACAAAATACTTATTCTTCAGTCTTCATAGGCCACTTTCCGTTTGCAATAAAAGATAATTGTTCTAGGTCTTTATGAGAAGAGAAACTGCTTCTTCCTGAATGATCTCTCCCCACCTGAGAGGGGTCAGTATTATTAGCTTAATTTCTCCTATGGAGAAACTGAGGCACAAAGGTTGTGATTTGGCCAGGGCTCGTAGGAAAGCCTGTGGCAGAACTGGGAATCAAATAAAGGTCCTCTGATTCCCAGTCCTGTGCCTTCATTGCAAGTTGATCCTTTCTCCTATTTGTGAAGCTGCTCACAAGTGAGGATAGCACCAGTGGCTTACAATGGAGGGGGAAGAAGAAAAAGCAGCAGGAGGGTTGTTCATGGGAACATGCAACACAAGACAGAGAGGACAGTCCAGTTAAATTGCAAATCCCTATGTAGTAATTGAGCCTTCCTGTCTTGCATTGGATTTCTCTGGGGGTCTGGGGAAAGAGGAGCAGTGAAGTGGTTTGGTGTGTGTTTTCTGGTGCAGAGAGAAACTCGCCTGCTCTGTTAACCCAAATGAAAATGCCAGTCTGTTGGTTTTTAGGGAAATTTGGACACCTTTTGTTGGTGCCCAGTAGCTTTCAATCCTGTGTGAGAGCAGCTAAGGTGGAGCGACCTCTTTGTAAAGGTTCAGCGTGGGTACTCTGGCTGGGTTGGTCTAAGAGCATGTGACTGGCAGGTCTGTTAGGTTGGCCAGAGACAGGGTAATGTTATACTTGCCAGCAAATTGAAGGGCTGCACGCATGTGACAGTTCTATTTCTGGGGCTGGGCAGGGTGTAGGGTTTCTGACTGGCTTCTGTTCAGAGGGGATGCAGGAGAGTTTGGTGGGACCCCTTCCTGCTGAATTGTTTAGAACTTTGTTTGTAAAATGCACTGATCACAGCTTTAGGAATATCACCTAGCTAAACTGGCAGTGTGTCTGCCTAGAGCAACAGCCCTGAAGCCACCAAGGGCTCCAGTCTCCTCAGGCACACACTAGTATGACTAGAGAAGCCCTGTGATATGCCCTGAAGGTCATGACCTCCTCTGTCAGACCAGTGGAGGAAGCCCCTCCCTCCTACTGAGAATGTACTCTCAGCGCCTTGCCTGGCATTCAGATCTGGGCGCTCGGAGCATTCCAGCTGATCCCACCAGCTGGGGTGGGGCATAAGGAGAAGTGGACTCAGCCAGCCAGGATCCAGCTCTCTAGGGCTTCAGAAACACAAATAGCTTGAATTGCACCTGGAAAGTCAGTGTAATGTCTGGAACTCAGATGTGATGTGCTCTGAGCAAGAGGCCCTGCACAGTAAAGTGGCAAATCCCTTGCCAGGAAGGGATAGAAAAGGCATTCTGAGCTATTGTTGCTCCCTGGAAATCCAGGAGCAGCTGAGAATCCCTTCAGATTAAAGGGCAAGTGAACATCTCCTCTCAGCTGAGGGAGAGGAACCCCCTCTGCCATCTCTTGCAGAGATTTCCCCTGTCCATGTCCTCCACCCTCCATAGGTATCATCCCCTCCTTATTCAGAAAGCATCTCTGCTACTTAGGCTAGACCTCCGAGGTGGTAGGCAGCCTCTGCCTTAGGTGCAAGATATACGGCACCATCCAAGGATCTCAGAGTACTTTGCAAATGCTCCTCTCACCCCTATGAAGACGGTATCATGCAGAGGAAACTAAGGCACCAAAAGGAGTAGTTACTCTGAGTTAGAGAGCCCAGGAGAGAACTCAGGAGTTCTGACTCCCAACCACTAGAGCACACTGCCTCCCTTTTTGGTATTCACAAGCAGAGCTTGTGTTCTTCCCTTACTTGGCTCCACTGTTGTCCCTCCTCCGTACTGAATAAGCTCAGTGTTCTCTGGCTGGCTCTGGACAATGGTGCTCTGTGGCACCAGGGTTCCTTTCTTGTTGCAGCTCTGTGTGTAATGCCAAGAAGAAAGGCAATAGCTAGAGAATGTCTGAGCATTGTCTGCTGCCAGGGGGAAGGAGGGGGGGTGATTTTCATGTATAGCAGGCTAATGGGAGTGAATCTGGGCTGGATCAAATAGCTAGATGTCTGGCTTCCTTTGACTGCACTCCTCTGGTTTCTGCCTTTCTTTTCAGAGAGGCAGCAGGACTGAGCTGGCCTCTTCATTCCTGGGAGGGCAAGGCACATGTCAACTCCTCTCTACAGCTGTATTCCCACCCCCTCAGGTGGTCTCAGTAGTAACCCTTTTCACTGCGCTGGCACCTTTCACCTGGGGACCTCAGAACACTGCACTCCTTGATTGAGGCTCTCACCCTTGAGAGGCTGGCAGTGGATCACGGGGAATACCTTACCCCACCTCTGAAATGGGGTAGGATACTAATGCACAAGCAGCTCCATGCAAGAGGCTTTAGGGAGAGGCTGTCTCCAGAGAGGCTTACCGGCACTTGATTCTGAGCTTTCAGACATGAAACCTAGGTAAACAGAATACCTCAGCTCCAACATAATGACTTTCCAGTGTGCAGTTGGTGCTGGTGACAAGTCTTGGACTGACAGCCCTGGGACAGAAGCCCCTTTTCCGCAGGACAAGGCAGTGTGGTCCCTGGCAGTACAAGCTCGGTCTATTTGTCTCACCCCTGCAGTAAAGAGGGGAGGGGAGTTGTCTCATGATCCAGTCACTGCTTTTGCCTTTGCTGAGACTGCCTGCATGGGAGTCAGCTAGAATCGTAGAATATCAAGGTTGGAAGGGACCTCAGGAGGTCATCTAGTCCAACCCCCTGCTCAAAGCAGGACCAATCCCCAAGTTTTGCCCTGATCCCTAAATGGCCCCTTCAAGGATTGAACTCACAACCCTGGGCTTAGCAGGCCAATGCTCAAACCACTGAGCTGTCCCTCCCTACTGCTAGCTGTGGTTGTGTTTGTGCACTGGCAACCAGCTGCCACATCTTTGTGCTTGAATTAGAACTGAGGAAAGATGGTCTGGTGGCTAGAGCACTAGCTTGGGACGGGGTGGGGGAGAGGCAGCAAGTCCCTGCTCTGCCACAGACTTACTCTCTGGACCTCAGTTCCCCCATCTGTGCAATAGGGATGACAGCCCTGCAAGGATAAATACATTAGATTGTGAGGTGCTCAGATACAATAGTGATATGTTCTTATCTGGCCTCCACGAAATGGGTCTGTGCAAATGGATTCTACAAACTGCCTTTGAAACCCCAGAAGTGTAATAGTGTGGCTGGCATCATCTGCCTTGCCAGGGAAAGATGGGATCAGATGCTAGAACAAGCTGAGGGGAGGGAAAACCTTGCTTTCCCCAGCCTGCGCCCGGGCAGACAGACAAGCTGGAAGAGCTGTTCCCTTCTACAGCTGACTCTGTGGGGGGCAAATAGACATGTTCACTTCCTGTAACTGTAGGCTGTCAGGGAACACAGAACAGGAGAGGCTTTTGTCTTGATTACGTTCCCAGCAAACGGAGGTGTTAATTGGACTCTGCTAATTAGAGTGGGCCTTTTCCTGGGGGGAGATACTGAGTCAACTCCAGTGTCTTCCTGCAAAGTCCTGTGGTAATCCTAATAATTCATTCTTAGAGCACTTTACAAACAGGAACAGATCCCCATCGTACCATGTGCAGTTAAGTGACTTGTCCAGGCCAGTACAGTGGGTCTCTGGCAGAGCCAAGATAAGACCTTGGGTGCTCCTGGCCCACTGAGCTATTCTGCTGCCTTCCTGTGTAGAACATGCACTGGTGTTGCTATGCTTGTGTCTCAGGCTCTCATACAAGAGCAGGTTAAACAACCACCTAGGCCCTGCAAACTTCCCCTTGTAGCAAACACCCTGAATGTGCCAAATCACTTCCAGGATCCTCTCCTACCCGCCCAGTTCTCCCCTCACCTATCTTCAAACAGTGCTGCTGCTGTTGTGCTGTCCCAGTGCAGCCGGGATAAGTCCAGAGGCAGATGACAGTCCAGTGCAATTGTTCCAGGTTGAAAGCAGCTGTCCCCACAACAGAGGCTGAAATCTCCATAGTCTGTTCATGGTGCTCATCCCATCAGACTTCTCTTGCCATCTGCTGCTGAGTGCTGTGCTGTGCTGCTTGGAGCTATTAGTCTGCTCCCATCTTTTGGACACTCAGGCAAACAGAACAATGTCGAAAATGGCAGGATATGTTGGGTTAGGTCAAAATCATTGGGAAGCTGGACTGGTACAAACACACAACACAGGCCATTCTGAGTTGTTCCAATTTACCATCATGCTTTTGACTCTCCAGTAAAGCATTTGAGTTCATCACCCTGTCTGATGTGATCATCTGCCTAGGTCTTTCTAGTCTACCTCGTCTGTAGAGGCTGAGCCTGCATCTTAACAACGTTGAGTTAAAATACCTTGCTCAACTGAGTGAGGTTATGTGCTAACATCCTTCTCCACTCCCAACTTCACCCCCTCCATCAGCCTGGGGATGCAGCTGAGTCACTCCTGGGTCAGCTCAGTACCAGTGTGGCGGGTGAGAGGAGGGGGCTGCAGCTGGGGTGCTGAGTGTACAATCCTGTGTCTGGTGGAAGGTTGCCTAAGCTGCTGAGATGTTTGGTGCATGATGCTGTGAAGTGCTTCAGAGAGGTGCAGCATTGATGGCTCCACTACAGCAGCTGGCCTAGAAGTGTAGCAGTGATCAAACTTGAGGGGCAGGACATCAGCTCAGTAGGCTCTCTGCAGATGCAGCTATTGCTCAACTGTTCGGCTGAAGTGAGGCCAGGAAACCGCTACATTTTGTAATAAAACACGTTTGTACCGCTGGCAGGGAGACAAATGCTCCAGTGACATGAGCAGAGGTCTCCTGAGAACTTACCCATGTGCACTTTTCTTGGTCTTGCTTGTCACAGAGTGCAGCCCTGACCAGCTGGGCCCCTCATTCAGCACTGCTAGAAAATGCCATATGCAAAGCCCTTCACAATGCTCTGATTATGGGTCTGACCCACTGACAGTGTTTGGGCAGGGAATGTTCCCTTTCCATTTATTTGTATTTCCAAATCAAACTGCTTCTGATTCTGGACCCTGATGGAGTTCCTCCGTGGAGACCAGTGGCTGTTTTTAGTCTGTTTCCCCATTGGCTGACAATTGCGGAAATGGATACCACGAAACTTAGTTTTCTTTCTGGAAACAGGCTAGAGGGATTTCCTTAAAAGGCACTGCCCCAAAAGTGTGCCACTGCCCTGTCTGTTTCACTCATTCGCCATTCATGGTGAGAGGACAGTTTTACAACAAGTGAAAGTAGCATTAATAAAGCAGGGTAAGAAATTTTCTGAACTTTTGGGTGCCTGTCATTTCTAAAGCAGTCATACGAAGGATGGTGTCAGGAACATTTTGCAAATTGCTGCTGCACTGTTCCTTTAGGACACTGCCCCAGAATAGGCTTTGTTTGGAAGTTAGCTGCAGAGCTTCTGAGATTCTAATAGCGGGCAGTAGGACATGCTGGATGGAGGTGACCTGCAGGGGACTACTTGTCGGGGAGCAAGGCTTTAAGCCAAGCCTTTAGGAAGCGGGGGTGAGTTCTTATACTGCTTCCTCCCAGGAATGTCCTGTAGCAGGAACAACCCCACCCTGTATTCCTTGTCCTGTGCACAGTCATGGTCCCTACCCCACAACAGAGGACTGAGGGAGCTTTGAACTTGTCCCTCCTAAGAGTGCTGATTTGAGCATACACTACAGAAGATGCCAAATACACTGGTTCATATTCTCGACTGGGGAGATGGGTCTCTGTGCCCAGTTTCATAGATTCATAGATATTAAGGTCGGAAGGGACCATTATGATCATCTAGTCTGACCTCCTGCACAATGCAGGCCACAGAATCTCACCCACCCAGTCTCATTCCCAGTTCATTAAGTGATGTACACCCTGCAAAGCACTTTTACCGTTAAAGTCTCTGGAAAGCAGGATGCTTCCCCAAATCTGTCTGGATGAGTCTCTCACCATGGTGGGCGATGCTTTGAAAAGCCAGGGAAACCCATGCTGCCAGCTGCCTTAGTGCTGCTCTCTGGACCAAGACTCCATCTCAGTCTGTGGCCTGCCTGAGATCCATCAGTGACACCTGGCACTTAAATCATCCTTTGTCTTCAAAGGGCTTTGCAAACATTGACCATTCCCTCCCACCCCTGTGAGGGAGCTGGTACTATCCCAGTTTACACAGGGGATGTGCCTAGGACCACACAGCAGTCAGTATCGAGCTGGCATTAGAATTAAGGCCTTCCTGGTTCTCAGTGTCTGACCCAAACAGCTCTGCTGCATCAGGTTCATTAAACCTGGTGCAGCACATGATCTGTGCCTGAAGTACATCAGAGAGCTGCTGCTTCACTGCTGCTTTCACACATCCAGTAGTCTTTCTACAGGGGCTTCTTTCTGCTTCCATGCCCCAGCTCAGCCAGATGCTTTAGGATTGGACCCAGTGTTTTTAATCCTCCCTAGCACCAAGTGCAGCATTTGGGCACTTTCCTCCCCCTTGAATATTCTGGAACATGCCTTGGCCTTTCCTGTGCAGTCTCAGCAGTGCCACTCTGGATCCCACAGAGCTCATCTACACACCCAGCACCTCTGTAATTCTACCAGTATAGTTCCAGCAGCAAATCCCCTACTGTGGAGGCAGTTAGACTGGTATTCAGGTCTTTGTACCAGTATAGCCTGCTCCTGTACAGGAGGGGAAATAAGATATATCAGTGTCAGGCATCTTTACACCTGTGTGTAACTGCATCCTCACTAGGGATGTATCAGTATAAAAACATCAGTAAAAACTCATCTTTCCAACTGACAGTTAAGCCGAGACACAAGCTGCATATAGACCAGGCCTAAGTATAAGCAAATACTGATCTCAGATGCCACAGCATGGAAACCTAGTGAAAAGTGTGCCCTGTACATCACCCTGCTCTCTTGTGCCATGGAAAATGACTGCTCCTGTCAAAGCCCTGGCCTTGGGTGCAGCATGGGAGGGCTCATCTCAGTGCTTTTCTCGCTGTCCCTGAGGCGATGGTTACAGCGCTGTCAGCTGCTGCCACAGACCAGCAGATGTAGCATCCCCTGTATTTGGATAAACAGCAGTAATATTTACTAAACTCTCTGGAACTGGTTGGACAAAGGAGAGTTCAGATGGATTCCAGCTAAACCGGTTTTCTTGCTCAATTATTGTAACAAGAAACTGGTTCTGGCTGGTCTGCTCCCACTGCACCTTTCAGTGTGATAGTGTCTCAGCAGTGATATCGACCTGGGGCAGGAGTCTGTAAAATGAGGGGTTTAATTCAGGGTCTAGGAAGCGTTGTAAATCTGTGTGGCCCAGAGTGGAATGATGCTACTGGGAATGGATTTTGAGGGGGCTTTGTAAGAAGTGTAGAGGCAGGGTGGTCTTGGAGTGAAGGTGCTGTGCTGGACTTCTGGATTCTGGTCTGGATGCTGCTGTACACTAGCTGGCTGAATGAGGGCAAGTCATTTAAACCCATGCTTTCAAACATGGCCACTGGTTAGGGACCTAATAGAGATACTGGTGTGTTCTGTTTTGTTTTTTAAGATGCTTAGTCTCCACCCTTCCTCACTGAAGGTGTTGAGTACCTCAGATGAGACCCTGGGTGCGTCAGGTCAATCTCCTGTATCGAGTACCCTCATTTGCCGATGTGGGCGTCTGTCTCAGCATCTTCCCCTGTGCAGTGAGGAGACCTGAGAGGCAGAGGGTCTCGGGTTTGTAGAGTGCTACGAGTGAGAGGACCTTTCACGTGAGGATATCACAGAATGGTGTGTTCTGAATTGTATATCAGGCACAGAAAGCAAATGCCGTGTGACACAAATCAGAGGCCAAAACTAACTGGCAAGTCTGGCAGAGACCTCAGCCATTGGCCATGCATTCTCATGCTGCCCAATATTTGCACGGACCTGACTGCAACCCTTCTGAACTCTCCTCCTGTTTCCCCACAGTGTACATTGTGGAAGAGCAGAGAAGGGACAACACAGGGGAGAGTGCCTGCCTGACAGCGTGTTGGACTGCTCTGTGCTGCTGCTGCCTCTGGGACATGCTGACTTGAGTTCCACAGGAAGTCACCACAGTCAATACCTCTAACTCGGAGTGCTATGCATTCTTCTGTGATCTCTCTTGTTCTGATGTCTTTCTATCCATGTAATCAATGATCCGCTTTGCCCAGCCAACAGTCCATGTCTGATGTAGCTCTAGCGCCATGATGGTGTTTGCACTCCTTTAATTTAGTGAAGGGAAATCCCTTCATAATGTATGTCTAAGATTTTTGTTGTATTTTAAAGAATGTGCTAAATGATTTTTTTATTATTATTTTTCGGCCAAAGGCTTCATTATTACTCAATGTGTGTTTATCATTTTAAATTTTACCTTTCTTGGAAATGGAGAAATATGCAATAATTAAAGTCAATGACTGATTTTTCTTTGCTAGTTCCCACTTCTGTTTCAATAAATTTGTCAGATACAGATCAGTTGTGTGTCAGGTATGTGGTATGTTGCTTTAGTTTTGTTCCCCTGGACACCTTGCACCTACTCTGAAAATACAACATAGCAGTGACGGAGCTCCCTGCTTAACTGGCCCCCAAGAGCCTCACGGGAATTTGTGTTGTGGGAACTAATAATTGTCTCCCCTGCTGCAGTACAGAAATCCTGGGGGGGGTGGGTGGGGGGGGGGTGTGATGAGCTAAGAGACAATTACTGTGGCACCAGTGCCCATTTTCCATCAACAATACTGCTGTTATGTAAGTAGTAACAGCACAGTGGAATCAGTCTTTAAATGACCACTTAGAGGACTCATGCCAACTGTTTCCAGCAAAGGTGGAGGGGAGGTTTGCAAAGGGAGCTGGGAGATGCTTTGAGGTGGTCTCCAGACAGGAGGTTGCCTAACAGGACAACTTAACTATTTCATTGACATTTGGCCTTTTTGCGGTAGGTTGGGATGGAGACATCTCACTCCTCAGGTGCCATATTGCAACAGCCACCACCACAATTGACTCCGATTCAGCCCCACTGTTGGTAGGCTCAGCAGAGCAGCTGAGGGCTGGATGGGCCCTGAAGGCAGCTGAACTCGCCCTAGTGTCACTCTGAGGCTGGGTGAGGCTTGTGAGCAGTAAGCGTGAAGGGAGCTTGTGATAGGTCTGCCCTGGGACCAGCCCGTCAATCTCTGGGGCGTGCCCAGCTGTGTTTTTTGTCCAGCACTAAATTCATCCAACGAATGTTAAAATTGCTGCTGTATTTCTCCAGTGTGGGAGACACTAGGTATTAAATTACCAGCAAAAAGAGCATTATCCAGCAGCACTACAAAGCTCAACCTAAAGATGCTGCAGCCTCTTTCAGACAGCTGGTTCTCTGCCCAATATCCTCCGTTCCTCGTAAGTAGAACTGAGTCAAATTCCTGAGAGTATTGTGTGGTAACCCCCTTATCAGCAAGTTAATGATGAGGCCAAAGTGGCAGACAAATCTGTATTTTTCAATCTTCCTACTTCAGTCCCCTTGGACAGGATTCCCCGGCTGCTTGCCTCTTGCCAATCTAGCCATATCAACTCCTTGCAGCAAGAACGGTCTCTTAGGGTATGTCTACGCTGCAATTAAAAGCCTGCGACTGGACCTGTTTAATTGCAGTGTAGCTGTTGAGCCTCAGACTGGAGCCCAGGCTCCAGGACCCTGGGGTGTGGTAGATCCCAGAGCTCAGGCTGTCTGACCATCTACACCACAATTAAACAGTCCCTAAGCTTGAGCCCCGCAGATGTAGTGCAGTGTGGACAGACCATCGTTCCATGTTTGCTCGGAGCCTAGTGCAATGAAGTTTTACTCCATGAGTAGGCTCTAAGATGGTCCGATAATACACACAGTGAATGTTTAAAGAAGCCATCACATGCAAGGACTAAAGATCGTCTCAGAATATGGTAACCAAACTCACTGCTATTATACTTCCCAGTGTGTTGGATCACCTTCATTAGCAGCAGTAGCAATGAAATCAAGTAAACTCCCTTGAGATGTGTAGAGCCTGGATTTGGCCCCAGTGAGCATCCTAGCTTATCACAAACCTTGAGACAATGTTCAGGAGACAAGATTTTTAAATTTTCCTCTTCTCAGGGCGACATTGGCTGGGGCAGAGAACCAGGCTGGGGCTTAATAGCCCAGAAGGGTTTATTGCCTAAGCCTGATTTTAGTGTTTGGAATTTCAGTTCTGCTCGCAAGAAGGCCAAGTGAAATTCTCTTCTTTCAGAAAAACCAAAAACTGTATCAACTCAAACACGCCAAAGCCCTGGATCAGTGCCATGCCGAGGAAAATAAATGGTTTCAAAGGCCTGTGCTTCCTCAGTTTAAAGCTGTCCTGACTCTGTTTACCATTAAAGTAAAACATTTCCCAGTACAGATTTCATGGTCTTAATTTGCAATGAACTAACAAGTTCAGGGTTTGAGTGCAAAGTTGCAGACACTATATTGTTGTCATCCACATTTAACACATGAAAAACTTTTAAAGTGATGCTTCCTTCGACTGCTGTGTCACAGGAAATGGCTTTTGTGGTCTTCCTTTGTATTAGAGGCTTGGTTACCATTTCAAGCCTGCAGTTAGGTCTACGTGGGCCTGATAGTACGATTGGGGCCTGAATGGAGCAGAGGTGGGTCTCCAAGAACAATCTCCTGCATTGCCTCTCTTTAAATCCTCATTTGAGGACTTCAGTAACTCAGCCAGGGGTTCATTGCCGGGGTGGGGGGGGTGGGGAGTGAGGGTCTGTGGCCTGTGATGTGCAGGAGGTCAGACTAGATCATGATTAGGGCCCTACCTACCAAATTCATGGCCATGAAAAATGTGTCACAGACTGTGAAATCGGGCCTTTTGCATGCTTTTACCCTACACTGTACAGATTTTAGTGGGGAGACCAGCATTTCTCAAACTGGGGGTCCTGACCCAAAAAGGAGTTGCAAGGGGCTTGCAGCATTGCCACCCTTACTTTTGCACTGCCTTCAAAGCTGGCCGGCCAGAGAGTGGGGGCTGCTGACTGAGGGCCCAGCTCTGCAGGCAGCAAAAGAGAAGTAAGGGTGGCAATGCCATACCATGCGCTGCTGCTGGCAGCGAGTCTGCCTTCAGGGTTAGGCTCCCAGCCAGGAGCCGCTGCTCTCCAGCTGCCCAGCTCTGAAGGCAGCACCACCACCAGCAGCTGTGCAGTAAGGGTAGCAGTACTGCAAACCTCCACCCCTGCAATCACCCTGCGATCCCCCTCCCCCCCCAGCTCCTTTTTGGGTCAGGACCCCTACACTTACCCCACTGTGACATTTCAGATTTAAATAGCTGAAATCATGAAATTTATGATTTTTTTGAATCCTATGGCTGTGAAATTGACCAAAATGAATAGTGAATTTGGTAGGGCTCTAATCATGATGGTCTGTCTGGCCTTGAAGTCTATGAACAACATTTTTAAAGCTAAAGCAGATTCAGGAACTTGCTGAGGGGAGGCTGTGATCACAGCT
Organism: Eretmochelys imbricata; assembly: GCF_965152235.1. Lineage (NCBI taxonomy): Eukaryota > Metazoa > Chordata > Testudines > Cheloniidae > Eretmochelys > Eretmochelys imbricata. The sequence goes on from NC_135579.1 coordinate 36,514,920, forward strand.
GTGCTGAAACTTCATTTTTGTTTGAGCCCAGCACACAGTCCCCTGGATTTATACTGAGTGCTCACTGTATTTGGGCAACTTGGGTGCAGTGAGCCAGGCCCCAGCAAGCTGTCTGGATCACAGAAATTGCACTGCAGCCAGTGAGGTTTGCAGCAGAATGCAGTGGGGGAGGGGCTGTTTCTGGGCCCTGGGGCTTACAGCTGGGTCTTGGAATTGGACGGATTTTTAAAACTCTCCTTAACCACTGAAACAGATGGCACAAAGTCCAGTGCTGCGCCCAGGAGGCCACACAGACTTCCTGTTTGGCAGCCTGCCCTCCCTGGGCGTGCAGTCGGTGCCGCTGTGTTCTCCACAACCTGGTGTCAAGCCTGAATGAGAAATAAGGGAGGAAGTCGGGTGGGCAGCGGTTCGCTTTGGCATGTTGACTCCCAGCAAGGATGGCACTTGGAGTTGTCCCAGCCCCAGGTAGCGAAGCCCCTTTTGGCCAGTCTGATGGAGCTGCTCTTTGAGAGGTGCAGGTTTGGTTTCCATTCTAGGGTTAATCCTGGGGGAGTTCCTCACCCAAAAATTAAAAATTCTGTGTACAATATTTTAATAGTCTGAAAAATGCAGATTTTATTTTTCAAAATAACAGTATACAATCATGCAGTTTCTGTTGTTTTGGTAATTTATTTCAAAATACCTATCAGCAACTATGTAAATACAGACATACACAAAATTCCTCCGGGAGTAGAGAGTTAAGGAAACCCCTATGACAACCCAGTTTCTGCTTCTCTGCCCCCTCCCTCCAGAGCCCAGTAGGGCGACCAGACACCCACACCCCATTCCCCCAGAGCCCAGCTGTGGGTCCCCCCCTGCCCAGACACTCACACCCCTCCCACCTCAGAGCCCAGGGATCCCGAGGAAGAAACTACCTGATGCTGGTCCCAGGCCTGCGCCACCCCCTTCCTTCAAGGCATGCTGGGAACTGCAGCTGCTGGGAAGCCCCCACTCCCTCCTCCTCCCCTTGGCACGGTCTTCTACTTGCGAGCTGGGCTCTGCCGGGTTCAGTGGCCCCTAGTAGCGGCCAGCAGCTCTGCAGGCCATTTTCATGGAGGAAAAGGAAATTCTGCACAAAAGACTAATTTATGCATAAATTCTGCATGCGCAGTGGTGCAGAATTCCCCCAGGAGTATAGGGTGCTCATAGATTGGGCCGTGGGGAGAGGGGACGATGCCATGGGAGCAGCCGGGGGGAACCCTACAGCACAGAATTAGTCACTGGAGCCATGGGCCAGACTCTGGCTGAAGGGGCTCACCATGCACCCACAACGTCCTCACTGCAAGGCTGAGCCCTCTGTCCTGGGGGCTCCCCATCCTGGGGCAGTCAGTTCATTCAGACAGCTTTTTTCAGATTGGATGAGATGTTGTGTTTCCCTCCATGGTTCTCCCCTTACTCCCAGCTGGATTTCCTGGGAGAGAATAGTGCAGGCACTGGGGCCTCTCACTCAACTGCTGCATTACAGCTGAGCAAATAATTAGCTGGTTTGGTGGTTGAACTTGGTGGGAAGAACACGGCTTGTTTCAAACCCACATGGAATTTTTCCAGGTCCCAGGAACTCCAGGAAATGCCCTTTGGGTGGAATGGTGCAGTTTGACTGTTGATTTTAAATGGTATTTTCTAACTAAAATTTTTACATGTAGCTTTGAAAAAATTTTGACATTTCCAAAAAAAATTCAGCTTTTTCAGGCTGAACTTATTTGCTGAATCTGAGCTAAATTCAGGGATAGTTTTGGGGGGCCCCCAAATGCCTTTTTCAGTGAATTTACCATTCACTGAAAAAAGAAATTCTCCCAGCTCTATTTTGGAGTCAGTGTTCTCAGCTAGCAGTGCCCCAGTGGGCTGCCCTGCCTTCCTCACACTGCTCAGAAAAACTAGTCGTCATCCTCAAAGGGGGAAGGGGAAAAGCCTCATCCACCCACTCCGGCATTTGGGTGGAGGCTGGTACCTGGCTGCTCCTCCCAGGAGGAGGAGCAGCCTGGGGAGGTGGGAGTGGAGCCTGTTTCCCAGCCAAGAGGGACTCAAGGAACTTTTGCCCCAGTTGTATCTTCCCCTCTGCCTGTTTTATCTTCAACCATGATTCTGCTTCCTAACCTTCAGCTGGAGGAAGAGGGGCCCAGCCAGTCTGCAAAGCAAGTGAGCATCTTCAAAGGGAGAATTACAATATACCTACACTTTCTCCTGGGGGCTGCAGGTGGAAGAGGGGGCCTGTGGGGGTGCCCCTATGCTGGGTGAGTTGAAAGGGAACCTGGGACCCTTACTTCCCCTAGTCTAGTGGCTGTGGTGTTGCAGTGGGTGAGCAGCCATTGGGCTGTAAGTATCAGGAGATTGGACTCCAGGGTCAGTGTTATATTTTGGAAGTTGGTTTTTTTAACCATTTCCTCCGACCCAGAGCTCTAAAGAGCAGGGCCAAGACCGCCCAGCAGCCAGCGGGGTTCTCAGGCACTGCAGAAGCGCGCAGAGGCCCAGGCCCTGGCTGGCAGGGCTGGAGGTGCCAGAGTTGCCCTTGTAGCTGCACCGCTGAGGGGATGGCTCCTGCCGCATCAGTTCTTCCACCTCACAAATCACCTAGGCGCATGCACACAGCACTGACAGCCAGGAAGGAAACACTGAGGGAGAGCCTTTGTGAAGGAAATCAGGCCCATGGGATAGGCCACAAGCACTGTCAGAGAAGGTAGAACAGGTGCAATCCCCATCCCCATACCCTGCTGGAAATGCCTGAGCCCCACCCTGCCGCTCCGGTGCCCCAGGGCATCAGAGTACGAGCCACACCCACTGCACGTCTGCTCCTGGTTCTAGCCCCACGTGAACACTGTTAGCCAAGTAGCTGGGCCTTTCTTTCTCTCGAGACCCATTTAGGTGACCTCTTCCCGCACCTGGCAGCTGTATGGGTGCTGGGCACTTGCTTTTGGGCGGGAGGTACGATGTATCCATTCCCTGTTGTGGAGGGCTCACATGCTTTCCTGTTTCAGAGTAGCAGCAGTGTTAGTCTGTAACAGCCTCGTCCAAACAGTTGCTCAGATCCTGGCTCTGCTGGGGCGGGAGTGTTTAAGGAGCCGAATTTGGGCAGCGTTCGGGGTGAGCACAGAGGATCTATTTATAGAAGATAAAGCCAACAACTCTGTGTTCCCTTTCCCTGATCCCCATAATCCCTCCCCGTGACACAGGCAGCATCTTCATCGCATCTACTACTGGGCTCGGTTCTCAGGCATGTATATTTCATCCCCCCTCCTCTCCTGTGCAGAAAAACCATGGGCCTGGCAGCCAACCTTGTCAGCTGATCACCCCTGGGCTTTGCAGGGAACTGAATGGTTCCAGAGCAGCCCCGAGGCTGCGGGCCGAGGGTGAGATCCCAAAACATGCGTCAGAAAAGCTACGGCAGCAGGGAATGCTGGGGGCCCAGCCAGAGCACCCACCGAATGCAGCTCTTGCTCAGCCTGTCCAGCGCATGTCAGGGAACTCCTGGCACAATACTCAGAGAAACGCTACCTGGTGCTGCCGGCAGCATGAAGCCCAAGGGAATTGCAGCTCCCATTTAGCGGGGAACATGCTGGAGCCAGGTGAATACAGCAAAACAGCGTCCCACCAAGCCCAGCCTCATTTCCTAATGACTCCACCCCAGGCACATTCCTGCCCCGCAAGGGAGCAAGTTTCACTACACAGAAAGCAAATTTCACAGTCTACCCCCTCGCCGTCCACCCACTCAGCCCAGCAGTGGCCTGAGGCAGTACCATGTGACTTTCAGACCATCCCAGTCGGGCAGCTCAGCAGGCATGCGGAGGGTGTGTAATCACCCCGTAGTGTAAAATGCTCTAGAACATTCTTGTTGAGTAAATGTGAGGCAAACCCGCTTGCCTAGTGAACCTGATACCAGAAGAGATGACGTAATTGTTCACTGTGAATTTGATCTTTCCCTCGCTGCCCTGCCCCTCAGCAAATGGCAATGGCCATTCATGAGGCATGCAGCGCTCTCCTTCATTAAAATAAGCACCCTGCTCTCCTGGCCCTGCTCTGTTGCCCTGCCTGAGGCTGGCGTCCCGCATGGCTAATGTGCTTTCGATCCCCAGCGCAGTGACAGCAGAGTCTCTAGTCCCAAGATACGAAGAGCCCCAGGCTTTTCATAATCTTGGCAGGAAGCCAGGGGATCTCTCAACAGATGGGACAGAGTTCAGTAAACACCCAAGGGGCTATTGAGGCCCTAGGAGCTGCCCCTGCGCAATGCACGCCCCTTGTGACAGTCACGGCTGCCTTGCCACCTGGGGCGGGCAGCCCAGGTGGCACCGGAGAGAGGTAAACGCCACCCCGATTTTCTGCAGTGTAACGCCAGGGACTTCCATGGAGTCACAGCTGATTGATAGTGGCAGTGCCGAGAGCAGGAAGGGACCTATGGCAAGGCCTTGTTAAGCTTGCACGGCTAAGCACCAACAAAAAGTCAGAGAGGAATTTCGTCAGAGAGGAATTTCCCACTCTCCCCACCCCCTTAACGCCCCTGGCTTTAGCCTGGCCTCCTGGAGTTCATTTCTTGCCCCCCCCCACACACACCCCTTCCCCAGCCCTCCTGGCTCCAGCACTGTTCCCCATGCTGGTTTTGTGCCAGTTACCCACAGGCTCTATCTTCAGTGCTAGGCCTCAGCCTTAAGCCAAGGTCTGACAAACCCAAGAGTAAAATAACTAATGGCGGGGCGGTGCCTTGGGCACCCACCACACAGGGCTGCCAGCATTGCATAAGGGACTGTTTTCTTAGCCCCCATCTCACCCCTCCCAATACTATCACCATTAACACCACCACGGAGCACTCACCTACATTCACCAGGGGCATCTCTTGCTGTTTTTTGCAGCACTCAGCAACACCTGATCTTGTACCGAGATGAAATAAGGGACGTCCCTGTAATATGTACCGCCACCTGGCCCTGCCCATCAGCCTTGACTCTGAGCCACAGCCTCAGTGAGGTGTAGGCAGGGACCACCTCCATGGGCCAATCATGCTTGGCTGCTCTGCTGAGATGGCCAGTAGGGGACCTGGGAGGAGGAGGCTGCATTTGCCCCAAGACCCTACCCTGGAGAGGAGGGCAGAGAGAGGCCTCAGTCCCATTCACCAGAGATAAGCATCCACACCACAAAAATCACCCCAACTGGTGCCATCCACCCTCCTCACTCCTCCCAGAGCCAGCGGTGGCCCCGCCCCAAGGCCAGGCAGGCCTTGCTCTGGGTCAGTCCAACACGGCTCAAGGGCAGGTGTTTTAGAAAAGACCCAACCCAGGGGATACAGAGGGAGAGATCGGAGGAGAGATGGGGAGCCACTCCAACCTCGTCTCAGAATGGAGTGCTGAGCTCTGCCGCCTGCCAATCGATCCTCACAGTCCAGTTCAGCCTGTCATTCAGCTTCCCGGTCTGCAGCCCCAGTACCTGGGAGCCTTTCTGCAGGCAGGATGGCACTGTGCTATGGGGAAGCAGTGCCAGAGACTGGGTCCCCCTGACTGATCCCCCGGCCCACTTCTCTGAAGGGGATGGGAGCATTCGGGGCTGCAGCCCAGGGAAGCAGGGTTTGCTGGCTCACCTCCCAGCTGGGCCTGCACTGCAGGGTCAGGTAAATCCTAAGATAGGGCTTGCACACAGCCCCCTCTAGCCCAGTGCTGAGGGCATCACCCCAGAATTTAACCCTGGGCTCCATTCCCCTCAAATATCCTCCTTTGGAACGGGCTACTGGCCCTCGGCTGCTTGCCCCGTGCCAACCTCCCTGCAGGTTCCAGACCCAAGGGGAACCAGCAGCAGGGGATGGCAGGATGCGGCCAGAGCACGGTCCAGAGGAGCCCTTCCTGGCAGCGACCCTTTCTAGTAGCGAGGACTCTCAGTGGCCACCTCATAACCCTGGCAGCTGCTCCAGACCCTGGGGAGAGTCAGAATCCTGCAACCAGTTGCTGGCATGGGACGCAGTGAGTGGATTGTTATTTATTACTAAGCTGGCAGAGGCTCTGCTACGTACTGCCCCAGCAGGAGCAGCTATTGCTGAGCACAGCAGGCAACCCAGGCTGGAGTTTCAAGAGTGGCTGGTGGCTTTGGGTGCTCAGTACCCACAACTGCTGTTGGAGTCATTGGGAGCGGCAGGTGCCCTGCATAAAGCCTCTAGCCCTGGAGCGAAGGCTTAGCTAATGGGGAGGGTCAGGGTCCAGCAGAGGGCAGCGCGCTACACACACTAAGCCTGGCCAGCTCTCTGAACAGAGCTTGTTCATTTCAGCCCTTTCCTGCTTATTCACATTTCTGCAGAAGTAACTGAACAGCAAACAGATCAGGCACCCAGAATACAGGCTAGAATTTTTGGCATAACTGTCAAACCCCATGCCACCCCCAAGACATGGGGCCTATTCTGCCTTTGGGCTGTGGCTTAGTCCCTCAGAGATGGGGTTTATTGTGTGAAGGAAACTCCTATGTCACTAGCTCCTGGTGTTATCTGGGGAGAAGTCCCCACCCCACCTCTCTCTGACCAGCAAAGCTTCTAGCAGAGGTTTTACCTGGCTTCCCTCACTGTACTACCCAAGCACCTCGCAATCTGTAAGGTATTTATCCTCCCAGCGAGGTGCGGCAGGGCTGGCACACAAGACACTGCCAGACAGCATCCAAGAGGTCACAGCAAGTCCAAGAGAGCAGGGAATTGAACCCTTGTCTCCCAGATGTCAGGCTAGTGCCCTACCCACTGGACCATCCACCCCTGCCGGTTCCAAGGGAACCCTTTTTGGAGGGTTGGCATGAAGTGATTGACTGTCAGCCCTGGGTAACAAAAGCCTCCTGATCCTCCAAACTGGTAAAGGCTGGGCAGCAGCAATGCCAGCTTCTGCCACACAGCCACGTGCATGCCTCCCTCTGGTTCTCAAGTGACCAACCGTCTCTAGGCAGCTGCAGTTCAGTCTCCTTAGCGCTTCTGCCCCGAAGATGCCAGCTACTGCCAGCCGTGACAGCGGAGCTAACGGTGCCCACTGGGCACTGAACTAACTTCATTTCCCTGCCATTGCAGGCTTCTGGCCCTCGTGTGCCTTGGTTCCTCCTATTCTCTGCCTGTGGCATGTAATAGCTAGTTTCCTAGGGGCTGTGATACTTTGGACTCATTGCAGTGGCTGGGTTTAGTGTGCAGGTGCTGGGGGTGGCCCGGGATATACAGGGGTCAGACGACACCATCTGATGGTCCCTGCTGGCCTTGGATTCTATGACTATCACTAACTCAACTTCTGACTTGTCATGGGCCAACTAGTCAGTCATTGCAAGATAGCAATTAAAATAAGTCTGGCCTCCTCCTAGCCCTGGGATTATGACCACGCTGGTGCCACCGTGCTGGACAGGGGGTGATGCTGCTGGAAAGCAGCAGGGGAGCGTTCACAGGATGGCATCCCTGTCTCTCTTCAGTTTGCCTCTCCCACTAGATGAGTTTCACAGGGCTGCTACGATCCAACCCTGGGGGACATAATTAACCCTTCGTTGTGGGTCTCCAGAGAGAGCTACTAGAGGGGATATCATCACACAGGCCATTCATGGAAGGATGGCATCAGCCTGTTTAGCGAATTAACCCTCTCCATGCACCCGGGATGTAGGCCTTAGTCTCACATTAGTGCAGGGAAAGCTGAGACACTGACAGCTCAGGTGTCTTACCTAAGGCTACCCAGGAGTGGGAGTAACAGAGCAGGGAACAGAACCCAGGGGAACTCCCAGTGCCCTGGCCTCCTCCAATCTCATGAGTGATACATCTGAGGGCAGTTAGGCCATGAAACTTGGGCACCAGACAAAGGGCAAATCTATCAAGTTACATGTTAAAGAAAGATGCAGCACAGCATGGCATTTCACATACAGGGGCTCTAAAGACATGGAAATATTGCCCTGGAATACATTAGTGTCAATAATAAAACCTGTAACTTGTATTTTGTTTTTTTGCAGAATGGGGAGTATTCATTACAAACATTATCCACAAGGGGGCACCAGCACAACACAGTAACTCTTAGTGGCTATGAGAACTCAATCAGAGAGCTCAGTTGTTTCAGAGCAGTAGTTAACCAGGTGCTTTCTAGTGATAAAGTTTAATCTTGTAGATGAATACAGGCCCATTGGCAATGTCCCGCCCTGGCATGCCTTGCTGTGCCAGCTGCCACAGCCCTGGCATCCAGGTCTGTTTGTAAGCTCTTTGGGGAGAGTACCATCTTTTACTCCATTGATAAAGTGAAATGGGGCCCTGACTGGGGCTCAGACACGACTGGAATCCAAACAACTATCCCGGCAAAGATTCTTACTGACATCCCAGGCAGTGACCATTTTCCTAACAGCTACATACACAACAGAAGAGGGCAAGTGACATTACAAGCAGTGAGGTTTAGAGAGATATTAAAGTTCAAACCATGCTCCCAAATCTTTTCCTCCTCCTCCAGTTTAGGAACAGAAAAGCCACGCTGCACGTGTCTATGTATTTTTCTGCACATACTCTTGTCTCGAGCCAGCCACTTCTTCCTGCCATTTGCTTCTGTTTTAGTTTTGCCAAAGGAAACTCCAAGAGCTCTTTCAAAGCAGCATTAAAAAGAAAAACAGAAAGTCCTTTGTTGCCCTGCTGCTCCTTAGGAGACAGTGTGATGCTTTTATCACAGCAACCCACCAGCGTTCAACATAAGACATGCCTTCCCCTTGAGCACTCTGACTGTGTGCCATGTCCCACTGATGTCAGTCGCCCTATTCATGGGAGTAAGCAGTAGGCTTGGGAGTAACCATTTGCTACACTGGGCCTTAAATCAGGTCTATGGGCCAGATTTTCCAGTGAGCTCAGCATGCTGGGTGCACACTCGGTGGTGCTGAACTCTCGAACATCCCTCCCGAAGTATCAGAACAGGAACGGCTGGGTGCTGAGTGCTTTGGAAAATCGGGGACTGATAGGGTTCTGCACTATTAAAATCTGGCCCACTTTGAGCAAAAAGGACGATACCTGAAGCAGCACATGGTTTCCTCCACTGAAAAGACAACAGTATGAATGCAACTGGTATAAAATCCAAGCTAGTCTGCTAGACACAGGAGCTGGTTAACACAGCAGTCTTTGCAAGAAGAGTTTATTACAACATCCAGATACAGAAAGGGTGAGACACAACATCCAACGCATTCAAAACAAACTCCTCCCACCAACAGGTGGCAGCAAACAGAGCACAAGGTCATCTCGTCTAGAAAACATCTCCGTTCTAGCTAATCAGCGTGGGCACCAGTGAAATGGACCAACTTGGCTGAGGGAGCCACGCCCCTACTGTGCTCTTCGGGCCATCAACATTTCTCGGATGTTATCTTCAGCATCCTTTACACTCCGCTCCAGGTACGACTTCCTCTGCTGCAAGGTACAAAATCAGAACAGACTCAACAGCCATATCACCCCACACGATGCTCTGTTTCAGATCAGTAGCAGAATCTCTGCTTTCCTGTGGTAAGTTATAGTGCTGGGAGTGAATCCTACAGAATGGAATCAACATTCATATCACCATAGACAATGTGTGGGGGAGGAGAGGAGGAGGAAGGAGTCATTTGGGCTCCATGCAAATCACTAGTGAGTCATTTTTAGTGAATAAAGGTCCCAGCATATACTGGTTCATACACCAGGGCTGTTGAAGGTTATTTTTGAATAGTTTTAATCTTTACTAGATATATTTTAGGCACTGTCATATTTATAGGGAAAACGTGTATTTCATTTCTTTACAGACATCGTATTCACAATTGTCATTACATCAGTAACAAAGCATTAAGAAGAGTGACAAGCTAACTGCAATAAAGTTAAAAAGATACATAAACTTAACATTCTGAGCCTGAAACAAAGGGAAAAAAACAAGGAAAAGAAAAAGTACCTCTGTACTGTTATAAAGTAGCTCTGTATTCTATGTACTCACATCTAAAGAATCAACTGACAAAAACCCACAAGGCCCATAGAATAATCTATTCACACTCAGGTAATACTGGAACATCTATAAAATCCTCTTCCAGCCCAGTCAAGTTTTCACAAATTGGATAATAGAATCATAGATTTTAAGGTCAGAAGGGACCATTATGATCGTCTAGTCTGACCTCCTGCACAACACAGGCCACAGAATCTTACCCACACATTCCTGCGATAAACCTCTCACCTATGTCTGAGCTACTGAAGTCCTCAAATCATGGTTTAAAGACTTCAAGGAGCAGAGAATCCTCCAGCAAGTGACCCGTGCCCCACGCTGCAGAGGAAGGCAAAAAAACCCCATGGCCTCTGCCAATCTGCCCTGGAGGAAATTTCCTTCCTGACCCCAAAAATGGCGATCAGCCGAACCCTGAGCATGTGGGCAAGACTCACCAGTCAGACACCCAGGAAAGAATTCTCTGTAGTAACTCAGATCCCACCCCATCACAGGCCATTGGGCATATCTACCGCTAATAGTCTAAGATCAATTAATTGCCAAAATTAGGCAATCCCATCATATCATCTCCTCCATAAACTTATCAAGCTTAGTCTTGAAGCCAGATATGTCTTTTTCCCCCACTGCTTCCCTTGGAAGGCTGTTCCAGAACTTCACTCCTCTGATGGTTAGAAACCTTCGTCTAATTTCAAGTCTAAACTTCCTTATGGGCAGTTTATATCCATTTGTTCTTGTGTCCACATTGGTACTGAGCTTAAATAATTCCTCTCCCACCCCTGGTATTTATCCCTCTGATATATTTATAGAGAGCAATCATATCTCCTCTCAAAAAGAAAAGGAGTACTTGTGGCTCAAATAAATTGGTTAGTCTCTAAAGTGCCACAAGTACTCCTTTTCTTTTTGCGAATACAGACTAACACGGCTGTTACTCTGAAACATATCTCCTCTCAGCGTTCTTTGGGTTAGGCTAAACAAGCCAAGCTCCTTGAGTCTGCTTTCATAAGACAGGTTTTCCATTCCTCGGATCATCCTAGTAGCCCTTCTCTGTACCTGTTCTAGTTTGAATTCATCCTTCTTAAACATGGGAGACGAGAACTGCACACAATATTCCAGATGAGATGTCACCAGTGGCTTGTATAACGGTATTAATACCTCCTTATCTCTACTGGAAATACCTCACCTGATGCATCCCAAGACCGCATTAGCTTTTTTCACGGCCATATCACATTGGCGGCTCATAGTCATCCTGTGATCAACCAATACTCCGAGGTCCTTCTCCTCCTCTGTTACTTCCAAGTGATGTGTCCCCAGTTTATAACAGAAATTCTTGTTATTAATCCCTAAATGCATGACCTTGCACTTTTCACTATTAAATTTCATCCTATTACTATTACTCCAGTTTACAAGGTCTTCCAGATCTTCCTGTATGATATCCCGGTCCTTCTCTGTATTGGCAATACCTCCCAGCTTTGTATCATCCACAACCATCTCCCCCAAATTCCTAGTTTAAAATCTCTCTTAATCAGTTGTGCCATCCTCCATCCTAGAAGTCTATTTCCCTCCTTACTCAGGTGAAGTCCATCCTGAGAGAACAGTCCGCTGTCCATGAATGCTTCCCAGTGGCCATACATCCCAAAGCTCTCCTTATAGCACCACTGCCTGAGCCATCTGTTGATGGTCATAATCTTGTCACATCTTTGTTGCCCTTCTCTAGGAACAGACAGAATCCCACTGAAGATCACCTGAGCCTCGATTTCCTTAAGCGTCTTCCCCAGCCTGGCATAGTCTCCCTTGATATGCTCCAGTGAGAATCTAGCCATATCATTTGTTCCCACATGAAGGATAATCAATGGATTCTTTCCCGCTCCCGTTACGATCCTCTTCAACCTCAGGGCCACATCCCGTATCTTAGCACCTGGTAGACAGCACACCCTTCTGTTGTCTGGATCAGCTCTTGTTACAGGCCTGTCTGTTCTTCTCAGGAATGAGTCCCCAATCACATAGACCTGCCTTTTCCTGGCAATGGTGCGATTCTCCAGTCTATCCCCTGTTCCATCTGGCCGCAAGTCCTCTCGATTCCTATTGTCCTTTGCAATCCTCTGCAACCCATCCCGTATCCTCCTGGGGCTCATATTTGGTGTTATCCCCACTGACTCTTACCCCCTTCCTACAGGACTATCTGCTCTTCTCTTCCTTCTTGCCCTCTCACCTTCAGTGACCACCTGCTGTGCCCCTTCTTCATTTTCCAACTCCGCAAACCTGTTCCTGAGCTCTATTTCTCCTTCACTGGCCCATCTTTTCCTCTGCCTGGTTCTCTTAGTCACATGCTTCCAATGTCTACTTTTCTCACCCAGCAGTGTCCCCTCAGAGTTCTTTGGTCCTGCTTCCATCTGCAAGTCTGAGCTTTTCCCTTCAGCCTCCTCATGTCTTTGCTCAATCATCCGCTCAAACCCCCTTCTAAGCTCAACCAGAGTTTCCATCTGCATCTCCAATCCTCAGATCTTCTCTTCCATCAGCTCTATCAGGCGGCACTTCATGCAGACGAAATTCTTTTCAGGTACCCCCTACAGGATCATGTACATGACGCAGCTTCTACATCCAGTCCTCTTCATTGTGTCTTCCACTACTTGGGTCACTACCACTGCTGCCTCTGTGTCTGTCATAGCCTTCTCGCCTAAGTCCTGTTAGTCTGGGAAACACAAACCAAACCGAGCACCAAAACACTGCCAGACCACCACACACTCCCTTCACTAGCCTCTCTGTTCCTTTGCCTGGCTCTTATTCTTTCCCCCCAAACCCCCTTACAAACTCCCCTGTTTACAGCTCTGTTTGCTGGCTCCTGTGCTGCTGCAGCTGTCTCTGCCACTGCCTGGCTACCCGTATAGGACCCCTAGTCAGAGAAGCCCCGCCCGCAATCAGGGCTCAGATTCTCTCCCAGCACACTGCCCCTACAAGGCTCTGTACATACCACCTTTTATCCCCTTTCTTGGAGATGCGTGTTCTAGAACTCCTTAGCAATCAGAAAAGAGACTTTTTAAAAAAATCATCGTGAATTAGGCTAAACTTGGCAGGGAAATGGACAGAAACTGTAACCCAGAAATAGGAATTCAGCCAGTAGCATTTTTTCCTCCTTGTCTGGGTAACCCTAGAGGACTGGAGTCACTTCTTTTGACTATTCTCTCTGAGTTTCCAAACAGCAGACACCACTGGCATATCTCCAGGGGACTCCAAAGCCACAGAAAGCATTCTTGTCAGAGTGGACTGAGATCTAAGTACTAGAGGCAGAACTCTAGATTCAAATTCTCTTCATTAACCGGTGCAAGGAAACTTCAGAGAAGCTCCCAAGGACCTTGACTTCCAGAGGAATGAACCGTGATCTCTGAGGACACCAGTCAGGAATGTAACACTTTGGTAATTGTAAATTCGGTTTTAAAGCCCAAAAGTGATCAGGTGTCAATAGCGGTCTTGGTCCTTGTTCAGAGCTGCCTCCCATGCTCTACCCATTCAGAATTAGGGGTCCACCTAGGTGACAGGCAAAAAAAATATTGCCTGTGAGCACCCTTCAGTTCACTATATTGCCTCCAAAACAGATTGTAAGCTCTGCAGGGCACAGGCTGCACCTACCTTTGTGTCTGTACAGAACCTAGCACACCAGGGCCCTGAGCCTGATTACGGCCTCTCAGGACTACATTAAGAACACCTATATTACAGGGGTAGCCCATGGACAGAGCTTGACTGACAAGCCAGAGACTCCGCCATAATGGCCTGGGGAAGCTCCAATTCTAGTCAGTTTCCAAGGAAGACCTCGATACCAGCACTTCTGTGCTATATGCATTTGCATTTATTATTACATGTAAATTATAACATCCTGGACCTCACCTCAGAAATCTTTACTCAGGCAAGGAGCCTGATGAGGCCACCTGAGTAAGGGCTTGCAGGGTCAGGTCCACTAAATGCAAGTTAGGGGCCCAGTTCTGTAAGATGCCAAATCCCACTGAAGCCAATGGGAGTTGGAGCTCAGCACCTCATAGAATCAAACCCAAGGGACAACCCACAGCATTGCAAAGTTTGGGACTCCCAGCTAAAAGGAAAAGAAAACCCACTAAGCAGCAAGTCAATGGAGTGTAGTTATCCAACGTTCATCTACACTGCAATGTAAACCTGTGCATGAGCTGGAGCTCAAGCCTAGGTCCCTTTGCATCTACACTGTAATTGCGCTACCCCAGGGTTCCAGGGCTCTGCAGGGCTGGAGAGTCTGAACTCAAGTTAAGCTATGACCTTGGGTCCAAGCCCTATTGCTTTGCAGACAAGTCAAGCGGGACTGCGTCTAAGGTCCTAGGAGTCAGCCGATTGTCCCGTGGAACTGTGGGATACTACTTCCTCAGTCCTCTCTAGCCCATCAATCTGAAATCCACTCTATTGAAAACGAAAGCCGCCGCCACCCTCCTTCCCTTTTGCAAACAGCAGCAGCTCATGTCAGTATTAACCCATTCTCTTCTGATCACCAATCTGCAAGCACACTATCAGAAAGCCTCCTGGGTTTGCAACGGAAAGCCCTTCTGCAACACAAGCTGCTTCCTGGTAACTTGCAGGCAGGCAGTAAAGTTATCCCACAGTGCACCACAGTCCTAGGGCTAGAGTGGCCATATTCGGGGTGGGGGGGCGGCACCACTAGGGACTCTAGACTCTAGGATAAGGTTATTCTGACACAGCTCTGGACTCTGCAGTGTGGACACCAGAGCTGTAGGTTCATGCACAGATTAGAAAAGTCTTAACACAGGGTTAAAATAAAATATAGGACACTCAAATCCAGGGTTCCCTAACACAGGTCAGCTGACTCAAATCCCACTCACCCTGGGCTTACATTGCAGTGGAGACATACCCTAAGTCCTTTCTGGAACAGGTTTAGAGGTGAACTCCCCCCAAAGGAAACACAGAGGACTCACACACACAAAGGCTGGGACAAGCCGACAAAAGGCAGGAAATTCCAGGTTAAAGCTCCAGACCGGACAGTCTCCTGTCAGGCTTTGCCAAGACACAGGCGGGGGACGACGCGACTGGGAGCTCTAATGCAGCAGGAAAAGTCATTAGAACATGGTACTATGATACAATCCTGCCAACATCACCTTGTGTCTGCACTCTTCCAGACAGACTCCATCCAAGGCATGTTCGACTGAAAAGCCTACCACTAACTACAGCTGGAGTTTTAGTTCAGCTAAACTGTTTAGTACAGTTACAAGTCTGTAAATTACTCAGAACAGTTAACAGTAGTCAGATGATCTGGATGGAGAAAAAGTGCCCAGTCCTCTCTCCCAAGTCAACCCCAGCAATGACATCAGGAGCATCTGGCTTTCCCTCTGCCCACAGCAGCAGCTTTTCAGTAAAATGTTTAACAAGGGAGCCCAATAAATAGCTATACTAATACTTCACACATGTGTAACATTGAGGTCTGTAGAGCACAGCACTCCATTCTCACAACCCTTCGAGGTATTTGTACGAATGTGGAAACTGAAGCGGAAGGGTTGTGTGATCAGCCCACGGTCACAGCAGCAGTGTGTGTCAGAGCTGCGATTAGAACTCCGGCATCCCCTGTCGTCATGCTGCCAAACAAAGGTGGACGTGACTGGCTTTAACACTAACACTATCCACCCGTAGGAAGTTACTTTCTAATCAAATGTTTTGATAGCTGGTAGCTTATGAAATCCCCATCTGTTTGTCCTCAAGGCAAATTTCATATGACAAAATTTTGTTTTAAAAACCTGCCCTCGACAGATGCAAAGCGAGAAAACAGAGGGGTTGTATCATTTCTATTGCTGTCATTAAAGAACTCGTTTAATTACAATGATACATAACTGATAGTTACCACCATCAGTCTGTCTTTATACACTCCATGGGATTCCAAACTTCCACTGGGAGGAAACCTAGCTAAAAACCCTTTAGGCCTTGCTTCCGATGAGTAAAAGTACTAGGCACACTAATCCTGCCTGACACATCACTGAAGCATTCATACTCTGGGCGTTGATGGTAAGGAACGTTTCTTCAAATAATCCTCTACGCTCCCCCCTTGGGGCCTCTTCTCCACTGGCAGAGTGTGGTCTCCTGCTAGTGTATGGCAGAGCACTGGAGGTGGAGCTGAATGCCAAAGGGGACATTGCTTGAAGAGCCACCCCTTGCTCAGATCAGATCAACTCTAAGGTCCTGGGAGCTCAGGATACAGGCGAGAGCTGCTGGGGGGATTGAACACCCTTTAGCTGTGTTCCCACCCCATTATGTGGCTCGCAGGATCCAGTCTCATAGCTTAGAGGGTCTGCCACCCTACTCAGTCCCAAGGTGCCTTGGTTCCTCCCCACCACAAGGATGTCCTAGCACAGGTCAGTCCCCTGCATGAGGTCTGTGCTCTCAGAGAGAGAGGGCGACACTGGGCACCCAATGGGCTCCAAGAAGCCTTCAAGTTGGCAATGCCAGCAATGGAGCAGCAGAGGCAGCCTAGGACTCAGCAAAGAAGGATCCAGGCCACATGAAGGCCTCTGCTGCAGGTAAAGGGAGAGGGAGAAGGCTGGGGGAAAGAGGAAGCCAAATATGTCCCAAAACAGCTCAACAATGTGCTATCAAGGATCTAGGTCACCCCCTCAAGGAATGGGTTCACCAGCAGAGGAAGAAGTGAAGCACTAAAAGCTCAACCCAAAGAAGGTAACCTTACAGATACCTTCACTGGTGAGCAGCCCGAAGAGCCAGGGCTACGGCTGGCTCATTACATTCTGACTAAGGGCCAAGCTCTAAGGAAGGGTGTGAAATAGACTATTGCTACATTTTCATTGCAAAGGGAAATCGAGGTGTCGTTTCCCCTCAGAACTGCAGGCTGGTTTCTGTTTAGGTAATCACTGGAGCAATATCAGGAACTTGTGTGTAAACCCCTCCTCATTCCCTAATTACTGGGGCCTAGACAGAAACTCGATGTGACTCTCTGGTCTTGTCTTCACTGGGGACAGCCACAGATGTGTTACACAAGCTGATCTGAAAAATAGTTTGCCTGGTCAGATCAGTTTTAAAAACCCACCTGATGAGTTCTGAATATAGTTTTAAGTCATGTTTAAGGCCTACTCTGCTGACATGGCCACATTTGATTGGACCTAGTTGGTAGCAATAAGTGAATCATTAACGGTTAGCGTTATCAGAAAGTCTACCGACCCCTTGCGACAATACACCCATTATTATTACGTGCTCTACAGTGGTCCAATCGTATTTCATTTGCATGCTGAACACCAACTGATCTTTCTGTAGGACGTACCAGAATGTGGTTGCAAGGTTTTAAAATTCATAGTAGGATTCTTCACTTGCGTTTCCTGCTATCTGCTGCCACCAGGTAAAGTGATACATTACATTTGTAAATGTTTTTCTTCACTGCTCTTTAAAAGGCAAATACAGTTAAAGAAACCTCTAATATAGAGAGTTACAGCCGTATTCCACCCTGACATGCACACACACGTACACGGAAGTCAGTGTCAATTTATGCATTTGTGTCCACAAGAAAAATCAGACACTTTGCCAAAGTCTCCTCCCCAACTGAGCATGTTACTTTAGTTCTATGGTGTTTTTAAACCTCAACACACCTCTCTGGCCCTGATCCTGGAACTGACAGCATGCTCACGCAGCACCCCATTGACTTCAGAGCAATCTGGGGAAGCGCAGCAGGGCACTTATGTGGTACCAACTGCAAGACGAGGGCCTACACTTGGTAATCAAGTTCTCCGTACTGGAAATACGGCTTCTGTGTTCTACCTCAGAGATGGCTGCACAACATGGCTCAGTAACATTATCTAGCAGAGCAGCAAATGGAAAATACCCTATCCAATTGAAACTGCCAGGGCCCTTAGCATCAGCAGAATAGAATTTCTCAAACTGGAAGGACAGTAACATTGTCCCTTTTCTAAAGAGCCAAGAGGCCATGGGCTGGGATTCTCACAGAAGGCTGAGGGGGGGTGGACCCCATTCCTGCTGAATTTTGATGGCCTAACCGCCTTAGACTCTTTTGAAAATCCCAACCCTGATTATCAAAATTTATCAAGGCCTCAGTTTTACACTGTATGCAGAAGACAACGCATTACCAGCACCAGTTACATCAGAATCCAGGTACAAACAGTTATGGACATGTCCACACTACAGTGGCACAGTTGCAGCTATGCCACCGTAGCACCATAGCATAGATGCTTCCTACATCAATGGAAGGGGTTTTTCCATCCATCCACCTCCCTGACTAGCAGTAGCTAGGTCGACAGAAGAATTATCCTATTTACCTAGCTGCCTCTATACTGGGGGCGAGTTCAGCTTAACTAAGTTGATCTAAATTTTAAGTGTAGACCAGGGCTCAGTTGCTGCTGTGGCAAGCAGGAGGAGGGGAGAATAAGGGATTAAGTAGCATGAAAAGGTTGGGTTGCCAGCTGATGTCTCGGTCTGAAACAGAGGGATGGTCCCTTTCAGAAAGGCTGCCCCCGGCCCCAGCGCAAATGACTCCTCATTTAGCATTCTATGTATATATAGATTTACCAGTCAGGACTCTGCTACCAACATAGATCTTTGTAGTTTTACTGAAGCTTATTCAGTGCAGGCTACTTCAGGTAGTTTCTTAACTACTCACTGCCAAACTGCAACACTTAGCAATACCAGTAAATAAGCTTAAATCGTTTGTCAAGTAAGTGAATCATCCAGCACTCAAAATGACCAGGGATTCCAGTGCATCTCAGTTACCAGCACTTACTGGGCTGAGTTTGCAAGGAAATGGTTTTCAGTGGTTTCAGAAATAAGTTTGTTTTTATGGCACTGCTATTTACAGGACTTCCAAATATGGAGGAGTGACCTGATGTTACACTCCTCCGGCATGTGGTGTAGCCTGTTAATTATTGCCCAGCTGAGGAGCTAAAAGCACAAGGCTGCCTTGAAGGCAGCTGAATGCACATGTGAATAATTTAATGAGACCTGTAGTTTTAACTCTTTGGGGAAAGGCCATATTTAATGTTTGATTTTAAAAAAAAAATCCTCGCTGATTCAGAGAGCGGGGCCAGAAGAGATGCCTATGAGGAGCCAACCTAAATGCCAGCATTTTCAAGTATTGCTCATTATGCCACTCACACAGATCTGACCTAGTCTGCTCCAAGTTTACAGAGCACGAACTTTGATAACCACCCTAGTAATCTACTCTCCTGCTCCCACTTCATCAATCCATTTCCCCTTCACTAGCATTTGGGGGGGAATCTCCCACCATGGCACTATCACCTGTGCTATTTAGGGCAGGTCTAGACCAAATGGTGGGAGAAACATCTGGCCTACACTAGAGCTCTCACCATGGCTACCACCAGTGGGAGATTCCCCAAGATGCCAATGTTCATTATTTTACCCTCAGAGACTGAATAACTACAGCACCTTCCTTCATTTATAGTGCTACCTGGAAGGTATTTATGGACCAATCACGTCAACCCGTTTGCAGACTCTCTTATTTCCCTACTATATATTGTTACAGATGGAGTTAAAACCTCTTACACTGATTAATTAGCAGACACCTTTCTTTCAGTTTAAATGTAATAAACAACTGCAGTCTCCAAGCCAAACCAAGTTCACTCAGGAATTCTAACCACTCAGAAGAGGAGGTTTTCATTGGGTATTGTCTTGGGGGTAAGGGTGTGTGGGCATGGGACAGACACAGCACAACAAGGAGAGACATGAAAGAGACACCCTGACAGAGCAGGAAAGAAAGCCAAGTGGACTCTATCTGGAAGCAAGGTGTGTAGCCCTGGGAGAAGCCTAGTGAGAAGTTTTTGGGACAGAGTGCTGGCTGAAAGAGTTTTGGGCTGTGAACAAGGAAGCTGTCTCCTGTTTTGGGGTCCTCCTATGTTTGGAGAAGCACAACTTTGTACATTCCTTGTAAATTAACAAGACTGCATCAAAGAAAATACCTGACTCCAATGTCAATTTCTCCTCCCCATAGTGACAGTAGGGAAATAAGGGAGTCTGCCACAGGGCCCTGAACTCTGACTTGCTGCTCTGGGTCAAAAGGGGTAACACTCCATTTTGCCCTTTAGTTGCTCCTCCAGTGCCATACCCTTCAGCCTTTGTTCTAAGTTACCTTTCTTTGCCTTTTCCCCCCCTAATTCTTCTACGGTTGGTCATAACCTGGGTGGGATTTCACTAAGGCTCTGTCGAGTAGAACTGGTCGTGATCAGAGATGCAGCCAAAAATAGCACTGGCTGTTTACGCATCCTTGTCATACAGAGAGCTCACGTTAACTTCTCTGGCATCAAGATCTGGCCCTTCTAAAGTAGACAAACCATAAACTGAATTCACACTGGACACTGAGCAGCCATCAGATGAGAAAAGCTACAATTTACCTAGGCCACATTTAAACCAGTGACATGGGGAAGAAAAGGAATTAGTCAGTCTTCCTCCATACCTTTACTTGATAGGAGGCTGTAACAGTCCTTAGTTTCAGTTACTGGGAACATGAACTTGACTCTTCCTCCTCCTTTTGAGGTTATGCAAGTCAGGCTGTGTCCCACAAACACTAACTCTCTCCTGGTACTTACTATTACAGTCCATTTAAGAGGCTGCTTTGGTGCTCTGGTTTGTGTCTTGTCAGCAGTACAATAATAAGGATGATTTAAATACCTACGATCACACTCTAACCTGATGTGTCTACTCCTAAGAGGTGACCTTGTGTTTCAAACCCCTATTCGGGTAGCATGCTGCCACCTTGTTTTCTGATCTAACCAATCCTATTTGGTTTCATCAGCAGCTGCAGAACTGTATTCTATTTAATGCAGAAGTTGCTACAGCTGATACTGCCTCGAGAGGGAAAGAGCTGTGATTAGCACAGACTCTCTCTTTGGCAATCCAGGAACGAGTTTCCTGCATGGTTCAGGTAAATTGGAGTTCAGTGCATTGGACATTCCTACCTTAAGTTTTTATGACATCATCTCCTAATAAGAATCATTGAACTGGTTCCATTCCGAAACAGATATGCAGCATGACACATCAAAGCCATACATTCTTAATAGGTTAAAGAGGTAGTAGCATGCAGGCATTCCACAGGGAGGAGAAAAAAACTATGACTCAGATCCCTCACTGACTAGTTTTAGAAGACTAAAGAAATATATTTCCTACAGCCTTGTGGCTTAGATACTACATTGAGAGAAACTAGGATGGTTTTTGGTTGGACTTCGCATATCTATGGAGAATCCCAAATTCCGTTCTCAGGAGAGGATGTGCTACTGACGTGTCTGCTGGGCACCCAACCATTGTGGCACATATTTTTTCTTCTATTAAAAAGCCAGTATTACAAAAAAGCAGTATTATCTGCTCTCCACGATGAACCAGGCTGTGAAAGGCAGAACTCTAGATTACGCATAGGATTTAAAGACACAGTCTTATCAAATAATTGTTTATAATTTATTTTTCATCATTTTTGATGTTTGCATTGTGCTTCTTGCTCTGCTTGGACAATGAAAGCCCAGAGTAGCCAGTTTCAATTTCCAGTTCTCATGCCTTAGCCCAATGCTTCAATCTGTGGGCAGCAAATACTGAAAGGGAACATTTAAATCCAAACAAAAAGCTCTTCATGGAAATTTAAAAGACAGTCATGGAAACTTTCTGCCTAATGTTAGGCTTTGTAAACCCTTGTTCCAACAAACCCTAAATGATGGGTCTGAAGCAAGCTGGCAGCTTCCTTTCCTGAGGATGCTCTTCCCCCAGTGCCTTTTCCCAAGGATTATATCACATTCTGGAGCATCAGCCTGCCAGTTGCCAGTATTTTATTCTCACAATCAGAAGCCTTTCCTTGAGGAAGTCTCTGAAGTCTTTGGACATGACACAACGCCTCAAATAGCACCCCTGATGTAACTCATCTTGTGACATGGGCTCCATAAACTTTTTGGCCAAGAGTTTCTGTATCTCTAAAGTTAACATGTGTCATTTTTGACATTCCTCAGGGTCTGTGTGGGAACACTCTTTGGGAAAGTGATCAGATCCCAAGATATAGTTGGGTATACACACTCGTCTGGAGAAACATTTCCCCCAACCCTACAGGGCTTCAGCCAACATCAGGATGGTTAAAATTCTCCACATAGCCCAGGCTGGAGGGAAGGAGATTTTGCTGTCTTCAAAAAGATCGGTAACAAAGTCTAAAATTTTTTGTCTACCCGTGGTCTTTGAAAAGGACATAAGAATGGCCCTACTGGGTCAGACCAAAGGTCCATCTAGCCCAGTATCCTATCTTCTGACAGTGATCAATGCCAGGTGCTTCAGAGGCAATGAACAGAACTGGAAATCATCAAGTGATCCATCCCCTGTCGCTCATTCCCAGCTTCTGGCAAACAGGGGCTAGGGACACCATCCCTGCCCATCCTGGCTAAAAGCCATTAATGGACCTATCCTCCATGAATTTATCTAGTTCTTTTCTGAATCCTGTTGTAGTCTTGGCCTTCACAACATCCTCTGACAAGGAGTTCCACAGGTTGACTGTGCGTTGTGTGAAGAAATACTTACTTCCTTTTATTTGTTTTAAACCTGCTACCTATTAATTTTATTTGGTGACTCCTAGTTCTTGTGTTATGAGAAGTAGTAAACAACACTTCCTTATCTATTTTCTCTATACCAGTCATGATTTTATAGACCTCAATCATATCTCCCCTTAGCCATCTCTTTTCCAGATCTGAAGTGCTCTGTCATTTTGTCACTTACTTGGCCAGAGTGAAATCTAATTAGCCAAACAGATTAGCCCATCTAATGCTAGACTGGGCATTTGCTGCTACAATTATGTCTTGGGGAAATTCAGAACATAGCAATCAGTGGGCTTTTTTCTGAACAGCTGCATGGGCATACACCAGTTCCCGAAGTCTAATGAGCCCTGGGCCATCTCATGTTGACTAGAACCCCATCATACAGGGATACTCTAAGATTTATACCTTATTGCAACTGATGAATAGTCTGACTTGTTTGCAATTTGTCTTCCAAAGCAGGATATTAATTTCAGGAAATTCCACTAGAGTCTGCTCAAGGCAGAACACCAGATGGAGGAGAATCCAACTGGATTTGCCCACTTTGCAGGAAAGTATCACACCCCATCCATGGCTACAGACACCAATGGAGCACTTAGCCTAGAGGGCGACTAAAGGATTCAGGTTTATGTACACCCCCTGAGCTACCACTTCTAGAAGGGAATGGCATGTACAGAACAGGGGAGCCCCAATCATTTCAAAAGGAGTCTGCTTCTTTAGAAGAGTACACACTGCCCTAGTTATAAGGATTCATTCCTATGATGCTCATCACCAGAACTTCTGAACTAGTAAGTTTGCTCCTCACCTTTGAGGTTTTTAGGTTTCTGGAATTAGTCCCTGCAATATTTCTTGCTATACCACCACTAGCTGAACACTAACACACTGGCTTGGTTCGTTAGGGCAGGAGAAGTTTGCCAGCTGCAGGAAGAAATGTTGGAGCTGTTCTACCTAAAACGTGTACTGATCCCAGTGTCCCACTTCCTCATCATGGACACAAGCAAACAATGTGTATTTTAAAATGGCTAAAGGTAAATGAATACATCGAGGAACAAAGAATGTAGGCCATACTTACAGGAGGGGGAACTCTATCCTGGGAAGCAGTGACTCTGAAAAAGATTTGGGGACCATGGTGGATAATCAGCTGAACATGTGCTCCCAGTGTGACGCTGTGGCCAAAAGACCTAATGAGATCTTGGGATGCATAAACAAGGGAACCTTGAGTCAGAGTAGAGAGTTTTTTTACCTCTATACTTGACACCGGTGTGACGTTGCAGGAATACTGTGTCCAGTTCTGGTACCCGCAATTTGGGAAGGATGTTGATAATTGGAGAGGATTCAGAGAAAAGCCACAAGAATGATTAAAGGATTGGAAAACATGGCTTATAGTGATAGACTCAAAGAGCTCAATTTATTTAGTTTTACAAAAAGAAGGTTAAGGAATTAATTGATTACAGTCTACAAGTGCCTACAAGGGGAATAAATATTTAATGATAGTCTCTTCAATCTAGCAGAGAAAGGTATAATGAGATCCAATGTCTGGAAGATAAAGCTAGATAACTTCAGACTGGAAATAAGGTGTAAATTTTTAACAGTGAGTAATTAACCACTGGAACAGAACCTTTTACCAAGGGTTCTGGTGGATTCTCCATCACTGACAATTTTTGAATCAAGATTTGATGTTTTTCTAAAAGATCTGGTCTAGGAATTATTTTGGGGAATTTCTGTAGCCTGTGTTATACAAAAGGTCAGATAAGATTATCACAATGGCCCCTTCTGGCCTTGGAATCTATGAATCTACCCAGCATTCACAGACCAGCTGACATGGTCCAGAGAGAATAAAATCAGGAGAAAGATTCTGCAGTATATGAAAACATCGGCTCTTGTTCTCTTTTTGCCCTGGATGGTATGTTTTCACAGTGCTGGCAACACAAAATACCAGTACCATAAGAGGAATTACTGTGAAACATAAATCATGCCTGTCGACAGGCACTGCCCCCATATTTGGAAACCTATTGCACACAACTGTCATTTCATTTGAACGACAAAATTTAATTAGAGGTGTTTGAGGGTGTAGATGAAGCCTTCCTCAGCTGTACGACAACTATTCCACGAACTTCTGCACCAAAACCTGATATGAACTACAACCTGAGAAAACTGACCTGTGCAGCGTCAGTGTGTGGCTGCAGAAATGTACTCTTTCTGGACTCAGCAGATCGATTACTGGTTAAACTAAACCTCTTGGCAAAACTCAACCTTTAGGCTGGGATTTTCAAAAGCTCAGCATTGACCTAGATGTGCTCCTGTTAACTACTGAGCAGAGTTAGGCCAAATGCTGAGTGCTTCTGAAAATCCCACCATGTCATCTGAATTTTTGCTTGAATATTTTCTGTGCAAAAGTCCTTTACAAAACAGAATCCTGCAAAATGTAATAAGTTCCTCAGTTCCATGCTTTGGCTCCTAATATATTACTACTGCTAAACCCAGTAATGCGGTCAGAACACTTCCTGACAGAATGACCTTTTTAGAGAAAAACATTTTTTGCAAAGATTTGTATTATACTTTTCCTGCTTTTCAACTCTGCCCTCACATTCAGTGTCAAATGAAACCTTTTTTTATTCATTTTTTTCTAAGATTTCAAAGCCCAAATGTTTTTAAAAAATCAGAGGCCAATAAGAAATATCCATTCTTCCTAACTCAGACCCTGCTGAACTTCTGGTTGCCTTACAGATATATGCAGAGAAGTGGCCAGACATTCACACAGTTACTTAGGGCTGATCTACCATAAAAAGTTACTTCAGCATAACTACGTCTCTCAGGGCTGTGATAAATCCATACCCCCGAAAGATGCAGTTATGCTGACCTAACCCCGGTACAGACAGTGCTAGGTCGATGGCCAGACTTCTTCCACTTAGTTACCACCTCTTGGGGAGGTGAATTAACTACAGTGACAGGAGAACCCTTCCTCTCACTGAAGTGAGTGTCTACAGTGAAGCACTGCAGCAGAACTGCTGCAGCATTTTAAGTGTAGACTAACAATTAATTCGTAACTCCAGGCATAGTAAAGAGTGAGAGAGGGAAGACATGTGCCAAGAGGCAGTTATGGCAACACCCTCGAATTCCTGAGAACCAAGGTGTGGTTTAACAATGCTGACTCAAGGCTTGGTCAGTTCTGGGCACAGGTAAGCGTTCTAGACAATATAAACAATTATTTCCTGTTCCCACCTGGGGCGGGGGTGGTGGGGGAGGAAACACAGATTAGCCCTGCAATAAACTGCATAGAGTAAGGGGCAATGAGGAGTGGCTGAATGGGCCACAGTGACTAAGAGGTGAGTACAGAGATAGTAGTCCCATGAGTAAGGATTTCCTATGTGAGTAATGCTATGCCAGGGAAAAAGCCCTGAGGAAGTTCTGGGCATTGCCTTGGATAGCATTTCACTATAAATTCCAAGCTGTCCTTTTAATGTGTTAATACTCTGTTTCCAAATTACAAGAACGATTCTGTAACGTAGCAACTTTGTGTAAAAGACATTTTCAATTTATTCATAAAAACAGATCCAGTCCTATCAGAGGAAATGGTAGTTGCTCCTCAGGTACTACCATTTCCTCTAAGGAGATCCTGCAAAGCTAAACATCATATTTAAAAAAATGTGGCCAAAATTTTCAAACCTGGGTACCTAAATTTAGGCTCCTAAACTCCGTACATAGATACCTAATTAGAAGCAGACTTTTTTGTTTCTACCTATTTCACATTCTAGTTCTCCTTCACTAGGACTGAAGACTGGTGTGCAAACAATGCAGAGATAGGTGATAGTTTTTAAAGGCTTTTTCCATTGGAATTTTTAAAAAATGATAGAAACATTTCAATTATAAAGTATATTTTTCACAAAAATCTAAATTCTGGGACAAATTTGACCAGAGACCATCCCTTCAAAAAGCTATCAGAATAATTTTAGATTAATTTATCAACACCTATGTCAATCATTTTCCTAGTTTCAAATCTATTACATGTTTATACACCTAAAAAAATAAAGACAGGAAAACCATCAAAGGTCCGAAAGACAAAAGATAACAGTGAAAATAAAAAACGGGGTGGAATTTCAAACTTCTGACTGCATGAAACTTTAGCCCCTTCTGGCCAACCTACATGTTTATACCATTTACAGCTCAACTGAAGGCTGGTTGAGTGAATTATTAAAATGATAATAATCAAGTAGCTATCTGCACAACTTGCAGGCCTTACAAAAATCACTATTATGAAGGTTTATTCCAAATTAAAGGCCTAACCCTGCAAAGACATACACACAAGTAAATGTATACATATTGGTTGTCCCACTGAATTCACAACGGCCAAAAACATGTAAATGTATAAAATAGCTGAAATTTTAAAGTCTAGATCTCACGACCTCCCAGGGCTAAGCCAGTGCCAGATCCTATTCGAAAGCTGGAAGTCACCTCTTTTAAATGATCTAATTCTCCTTTTTCTATCCCTGTTAGGTTTAAGGTCTAATACCTGCCAGCCTGTTACTTGCATACCACTTACTATAAGCCATACTTCGCTGGCAATTTTAAAAGCCCCCAGATACACTTTTCACCTGTGATCTGTGTTGGAGGCCAGAAGTGATCTAATGCATCAACCCCATCATAGCAGGGCATAGAAACTGACCTCCTGGCTGCATCATAATTACTATAGAGCAACTGATTCCCTTTCAGTTGCAAGGCTGTGATCATGCAGTAAGACTGCTCATCATTACATAGATCACAGGTAAAGCCACCTCTACCTCACTTGTCCTGCTCCTGCCATTACCTGGACAGAGTCAAAAACTGGAGTACATAAGCAGTAAAGAAATCAGTGCAGTATTAACTTTGTCCCATCTCTCACAGCACTAACTGGCATTAATCCAAATTTGTAAAGCAGCAACCAAATGACATAAATGCTCTTTGAGTAAAAAAAAGAATGTTTTTGCTCTTTGATTATTCTAGTTTCAGGGTACTCCATATCCTCCAGCTGGCTACAAAACTTTTTTTTTTTTAAGTCAAGAAGGCAGCGAGGGGTAGGGGGTGTGGGGTTGTTGTGGCTGTGTTTTTTTGTTGGGCTTGGAGGTTTTTTTGGAGATGCTCCGAGTATTTTTCATTTTTAAATGGGAGACGAGAATGTGGGTTCCCTCTCCCCACTTTAAAAATCCTGATTTATGTGCTAGAATAAACTTCAGCTACTTTCTTCCTAAAAACCGGCAACTATATACAGGGTAGGTTCACACCAGCAGCTCTCCCTACATGTCCAGTGCGCTGCACTTCCATAGAAGAATCTGCAGCAGTGGAGGCTTAGCAGGTGGCACCAGAGAGTAGTGGGTGAACAGCTGCAGGTTGCTACCACTGGGGAAAAGCTTCTTTATATAACTCCACCTATCCCCAAAGGAAGCACAGAAATGAGAGAGCAGGTTGTGGGGCTTCCACTCCCCATATGCATAGAACTGCGAATAAGGTAGGGCTGTCGATTAATCGCAGTTAACTAATGCGATTAACTCAAAAAAATTAAGTGCAATTAAACGCACTGTTAAACAACAGAATGAATACCAATTGAAATGTATTAAATATTTTGGATTTTTTCTACATTTTCAAATATATTGATTTCAATTACAACACAGAATGAAGTGTACAGTGCTCACTTTTTATTATTTTTTTTACAAATATTTGCACTGTAAAAATGATAAAATAAATTATATTTTTCAATTTCTCATACAAGTACTGTAGTACAATCTCTATCCTGAAAGTGCAACTTACAAATGCAGGTTTTTTGTTACATAACTACACTCAAAAACAAAACAATGTAAAACTTCAGAGCCTACAAGTCCACTCAGTCCTACTTCTTGTTCAGCCAATCGCTAAGAGAAACAAGTTTGTTTACTTTTACAGGAGATAATGCTGCCCATTTCTTAATTACGTCACCTAAAAGTGAGAACAGCAGTTGGCATGGCATTACTGTAGCTGGCATTGCAAGACATTTACATGCCAGATGCGCTAAAGATTCATATGCCTCTTCATGCTTTGGCTATCATTCCAGAGGACCTGCGTCCATGCTGACAACACTCGTTTGAAAAATAATGTGTTAATTAAATTTGTGACTGCACTCCTTGGGGGAGAATTGTGTGTCTCCTGCTCTGTTCTACCTGCATTCTGCCATATATTTCATGTTACAGCAGTCTCGAATGATGACCCAACATGTTGTTCATTTTAAGAACACTTTCACTGCAAATTTGACAAAATGCAAAGAAGATACCAATGTGAAATTTCTAAAGATAGCTACAGCACTTGACCCAAGATTTTAAGAATCTGAAGTGCTTCCAAAATCTGAGAGGGATGAGATGTGGAGCATGCTTTCAGAAGTCTTAAAAGAGCAACACTCTGACGCGGAAACTACAGAACCCAAACCACCAAAAAAGAAAATCAACCTTCTGCTTGTGGCATCTGACTCAGATGATGAAAATGAACATGCATTAGTCCACACGGCTTTGGATTGTTATCGAGCAGAACCCATCATCAGCATGGATGCTTGTCCTCTGGAATGGTGGTTGAAGCATCAAGGGACATATGAATCTTTAGCACATCTGGCATGTAAATATCTTGCAGCACCGGCTACAACAGTGCCATGCAAATGCCTGTTCGCATTTTCAGCTGACATCGTTAACAAGAAGCAAGCAGCATTATCTTCTGTAAATGTAAACAAACTTGTTTGTCTGAGCGATTGGCTGAACAAGAAGTAGTACTGATTAGACTTGAAGGCTCTAGAGTTTTATATTGTTTTGTTTTTGAATGCAGGGTTTTTTTGGTACCTAATTCTACGTTTGTAAGTTCAACTTTCATGATAAAGAGATTGCACTGCAGTACTTGTATTAGGTAAACTGAAAAATACTATTACGTTTGGTTTTTACAGTGCAAATATTTGTGATCAAAAAAATAAATATAAATTGAGCACTGTACTCTTTGTATTGTGTTGTAACTGAAATCAATATATTTGAAAATGTAGAAAACATCCAAAAATATTTAAATAAATGGTATTCTAATATTATTTAACATTGCGATTAATTTTTTTAATCACTTTACAGCGCTAGAATAAAGCAATGAAAGGGAAGGAGCCAGTGTAGTGCAATTCCCTTCCCATACATGCAGCAGATGAGTGATGGGTTTTGGCTCTTCCCTCCAGTAGCTGCCACGCACAGTGTGAACAGATGTAGAGAGTAAACCCTAAAAGGGGCTGGCAGAGATTAGATAAAGACAGGGAGATCATATCTGTGCATTCGGCAATCTTTCTGTCAATGCCCAGCAGTGCCTCAGATGCACTTCAGGACACTTTCCTATGGAAGAATTTTAACAGGTCTCATGGGTGGACAGAATTCTGTTACCAATTTTTCTAATAAACTTGAAAATGGAGCATCCACAGGATAGAAGCCTGCATCCATATTGATAACAACAGCTGGGAGTTAGCAACGTGCATTGATGTAAAGAGCTCAGAGCAAGCCCAATTGCCAAAGACCAACACCAAGTTGGCTGGATGAACTCTGTGCAGAGAGCATTGAAACTGCCATCACAGGCACATGGAACAAGTTAAACAGAGCTTTCACCAACTTCCTGAACCCTCCAGGTGTTTGGCCATTCAGATACAATACAGATAACTCCAAAAGTCACATGAGGCCATTAAAGCCAAAGTAACACAGCCTTGACTGCCAAGCCTAGTACAGTTAGGAGAGGGTAGCTCCACTAAGGGCCAAACAAGTCCAGGCTTCATCAAGCCATGGAGAGGCTCAGCTGAGAATCTTAACAGCTTGGGAGGCCAGAAATTCTGTCCTGGAGCCTTCCACACCACCATCATAAATAGCAGACTTTGGGAAAGTCTGAAAACATTACAAGATTTTCCCAGAGTTCAAACAACCAAAACTTGTATGCAGCCACTACACCAAGGCCCCCAATGTTGCTCAAACTACAACTGAACTGGTGTTAGCAATGGTGGGAAACATTTGCAAGATGTCCATAATGCATCTCGTGCCATAAGGTCAAGAGAGCGCTCAAGCAGACCAGCACTTACGGGCATACTTGGAGTAGTTTTTAAAAATGACAGCCTGCTTCTATGCTAAAAGGGAAAAACCACACAATCAAAATAAAATACATCTAGAGTAAAATACAGAGAGGCCAATTCTTGAGAGAATTCCCCTGACAGAAGAACAAACACGGACACTCATTCTCTCCCATTTATTTGAAAAAGACCACACACTCCAGACCACTGGCCTGCTCCATGAATCCACAATGGGATAAACAGCTTGTCAGTGGTAATTCATGGGATTAAGTGTGGTCCAGCTCAACAACAACACAACATTGTTACCTTCTGGTGGCTGTTTAGTGGCCTGTGAAATGAACTGAGGGTTCACAATAGTTTCTAGGCTTTCACATAATTAAACTACACTCACAATTGGCACACATGTTGACAGTCTCAGTATGGAAATCCAGGGACTGCCTAAAGCATGGAGAATGGGCTCCCTTCTCACTTCTGGAGGTGGTCCCTCAAGAGCAAAGTGGAGGCATAAATGCCTCCATTACTGCCTGGACTTTACTATTCTGGTAACAAAGAACTTCAGTCTCCAAGCCAATTTGGCACTTTTCACCAGCACTAAATTTACTATTTAATTAAAATAGCCTTGTTCTCATGGAGTAGCCCTGGCAAATTGCAGAGTCTCCTTATCTGATTGATCAGTAGAAAGAAGATGCTGCTAGTATCTTACACCTGCAGTAAGGCCATCCTTTCATCCAAAGATCCTCTAACATAACGAACTCATACACAGTTTCTGTGAGGGATATATGATGCTTAGTTTACAGAGGAGGAAGGTGAGGCATTGAGATATTGCTAGTTTTCCAAGGTCGCAGACCATGTCCATGGCAAAGGCAGGAACAAAACTTCTGAGTCCTGACAGCCAGCCTCCCTAACTATTAGATCCCATTGCCACAGAACGACCCTTTCCTTTTTTTCTACCATAAAGGAGCCTTGCAAAGTTCAACTCACCCTCTTACTCAAGGAGACTATTTGATGGACAAGTAAAATATTTGTTTCTACATCATCATGGTAAAGGGTGAGCGAACAGATCTTTAGCCTGGGTTGGGACAATTTTACATGGCTTCTCAGAAGCCACATGACAAAGGTTCTGAATTAGAATGCAACCACTTGTTTATTTTCCTGTGGTTTTCCAGGATCTTAGTTTTTGCTGTTGACAGACACTGAAGATTTAGCCCTACAGGAGCAGTCAGCTTTCATCCTCTTGTACATGTGCATAGAGTATTAATGTTTGGGAAATGTGAGACACACAACAATGTTCTTGTCAGCACTTTAAAAAAAGAAATCCCATTCAACAAGAATGGAAGCGGGTTGCTTTTGCCCTTTCTATGAAGGAACTAAATTCAACAAGTGGCACAGAGTGGAGAAAGCTGCCACAGAGCAGCCTCCCCCTTATTTGTTATTTTTAGCAATTTAGTCTGACAACGCCTGACAACTAAACATGCCGAGAATAGCGGGAGGGAGGGGATTATCAGATACTACCAGTGAAAAAACACAGCAATAATCACTTCCTCCACGCTGAAGGAAGAATCATTTTCCATGTCTTTATAACATAACAGAGTTTGGTCTTTTTAAAATGCCACATTTAAAAACAGAATCCATCTAGCCCTACAATGGAAACGGATAACATTTCCCGAAACAAAGCATTGTTCCACCCCAGCATATCATGTTTCCTTAAAAACAAGGGAAGAAAAACATTACTAGGTTTTTCTCTTAATACTGCACAAACATTGCTGAGCTAAAAAAGGGCCTGTGCTCATCCTTTTAGAATGCTTTCAAAATAGATTTCACACACACACCTAATATAGTTAAACATAACAAGAGAATTGATATTATCAAGGCTGGAAAAATCCAATTGCTACTGGTGAGTGGGAAGCTCCTCTTGCAAGTATGTGAGCACAGGGTATCAATCTCTGCAGAATTTAAGAGGTTGCGGGTTTTTTTATTGCCTTATGGTCCCTACCTTGCAAGCATATAAACACAAGCAGTCCCACTGACTTCAGTGGGACTATGCACAAGTGTAAAGTTAAGCACCTTAAGTGTTTACAGGATTGGCCCCTGCAATGGCAAAGATCATTTTCAAATGTCCATTGAATGTAAAGTGCCATCTTTGAGTTTTTGCACATAGAGGTCTAGTTCCTCTGCAACTGCTCACAACTTTGCCATGCAATAGAGATACCTGAAACTCAATAGTTAAAAAGAATCACAGCAATTATATGATACTGCTACAGAGAAAGCTAGGAGCAACATCAGACGCAGGCCCTGGAACTATTCACGGGAAAGCAGGACCTACCATAATGAGGAGAGAGAGAAGTAGAATAGCAGAGACCTTTCTTTCTCCCACTCAATCCTCGCAGCAGTATGGAGGCTTTAGAGAGGCAAAAAAAAAAAAAATCTCTTCTTCCTTTCCTGCAGGTCAAGGGGTTGGAGCGACCTTCAAGTTTAATCAGATATCTACTACCCAGGGACAAATATTGGAGATGGATCTAGAAAACACAGTTCAAGAACAGCACCTTGGTACAAATCCCAGCTCACCCCAATTCTTGTTGTTTGTATCTAACCCTGTCTAATGGGTGTTTATGAATTTTTTGAGAGCTGGGTATTATTCCACCATTTTTCAGCACCTTAAGAACTGCATAATTTTTCTTTATACAAATGAATTTCAAGAGGCTCCCTGCAGTGCCCCTAAAGGTGGCTTCCAATGCAGCTGAGTCTCAAAGCCATTTACAGGGCCAGCCTTGTTATTAATTCCATTTTGACTGAAGTTATTATAAAGGTAGGCAGTTTTATTTTTTACTCAAGACTGGCCAAAAATCCTTCAAAGTAACCTGCAATTTATTATTTTAACTGGGATTGTATCCATTGCTAATAAAAGCAAAAATAGGGCAAACAAGTCCTGAAAGAGAAAGTTGAGTTTTATATTGCAGGCTCAGTGTACAGCAGTTCACTATAGCAGTGTTGGGATTGTAAAAACATGCAGCTCAAGCCTCTGAAGAACACCAAGATAGTGATTTTCAGAAGTACTCAGCACCCAGCAGCTCCCACTGTGACACCTATGGCCAGATTTTCAAAAGAGCTCAATAACCAATGGGCACCCAACATACTGAAGACCTGGCCCGGCTTCCCAGGGCTGAACACTTAGGAAAGTTCTGCCCTACGTCAGCAGCATACATCTCATGCTGGCCTGATAACAGCTCTGCAATACTAATGTCTCACACAACAAACTCCCAACAATGCACTGGATCAGCCCCCTTGAGGGTGGGATTTCCAAAAGCACCTAGAGGAACTAGGCACCCAACTCCCAGACTGTCAATGGCAGTTGGGCACGCAGTTTCAAAAAACACACTCAAAATGGGCACTATTTTTAGCATGCAGAGTGCTACCAAAAAGAAACACACTTCCAGGATTTTATAATTAATTATTAAGCGAGGCTAGGAGCACTGCCTATTATTAAGGTAACCCAACACTCAGTCAAGACTCTATTTTCAATTGCTTAAAAAACTTTGCAAACTTTGGACTGAAATTTTCCATGCCATGCCTCAGGCTTACTTGGGGGGGGAGGGGGCGAGCGGGGGCACACTGTAAAGCCAAATTAATTCAGCTATTTCCAATGTCATTGGAAATGGGTTGAGTTGGGTATCATTCCAAGCCCTTTCTCCCACAAACACAATGGTATCAAATATGACAAACATAGAACAACGATGTAAATATATATTTGAGAAAGTGTTAAAGTATAATTTTTAAAAAATGATTTTAAATATGCAGCTCTCACAAAGTTAAATTGTGGCCCTCAGCTGTGGGAGTGCATAGGCAGTGTCTAGGCAGCTGAATGCAAAGACAGCATCTTTACTGAAGCACTGGAGCTGTGCCACTGTAGTGGAGATGGGGAGGCGGTAAAGAAAACAGCAGACATTGTGGAGGTAAATCCAACCTATCTACATTTAATAATCTAAAGGTGGGGATTTTTAACCTCACCATGTTTCTCTCAGTCTGATATTTTCTTTAGGATGATCTAGTGGAATCACTAAGATCACGTAAGTTTCACATTCTTTCCTCCCTGCATCACTGGTTGGTTTCAGGACCAGAGAAATTCTCTCCCAGCTACTCCTGTGATAAGTGATGTAACTTGGATTCAGGTGTTTCCCTGGAAATCCTCAGCTCACAGGAAGCATCAATGTAAGACTTCAACCTTTCTCACAAGGAATCCCATGGCACTCCTGGAACAGCCAGCTTGAAAGGTGGTTAATAGTGGATATGAATCTTCATTTTAAACAAACTGTAGAAGCTTTAGGGAACCTGGCCCCCATATCAACGGTTAAAAAGGAGAGAGCAATCCAACTGGCAGCCACTTTCCCTCTCCCACCAGTTACTGACATCAGTCACTGCTTTTGTTACAGTCAATTCAGTGCCAATAACTGTTGGCCAAAGGCAGCTGTAAGCTTCAAAGGACAAAAAACAACCATCAAGTGGACAGCTCTGAAGCTCTGCCTAAGAAGTAGAAGGTTATAATTTACGGGGAACTCCACCCATTCTGCTTAACCCAGCAATCTGAAAGTTCAGAAGGTTAAGAACCATTTCCCACCAGGAACAGATGGAGACATGCAGCTAAAGGTTATAGTTGCTGAAAACTGACCACAGTCTGGCAAGACTAGCAGCCTGGGAGCCTAACACTCAGTAAACAAAGGCCTATCAACCAGATTCCATTTGGTTTTAAACACTGGGACTGCATCTAACCAGGACGTTTACAGCTGCCTTTGCAGCTACACCTGTGCGATCAATGGTGAAATGTTTAGTGTGTGGTAAAAATGCCTGTGTCCCGTCTACACTAGAGCTTACTCATCTTAAAGCACTACTATTACCAAAGAGGTTAGTCTGAGAGCGTGTGTAATTTTGTGGGCAAGATAATAAGAGAAAGTTAAGGGAGGTGTCATTTGATTCATAGAAATCTACAGAACCATAATTTCAATGTGTCCCCCTCTGCAGCATGGAGGGAGAACTCGCTGCCCCCAGGTCCCCACTCCAGGGTCTCCAGTTGGCAGAAATGTTCATAATATGTCGTCACTGGAAATAGGTCACATTCCAAAGCCCTAACTTGACCCTTCTCCCACAACCCTAAAACAATGATGTAGATATACATTTGAGAAAGTGTTAAAGTATAGTTTTAAAAAATGATTTTTAAATATAGGCATGTCAAACACGCAGCCCCTACAAAGTTAAATTGTGGCCCTCAACTGACAGCACTGTGTTATCAGTTGCCCAGAACATATCTGATTAATTTATTTTAATGTTACAGATTACTATAATGGAAGGAGCGCTTCAAATTGATTTGTCATCATCGGCAAAAAAGAAAAGGTTCAGTGGTACTGATTATTAGCTTGGTTTATTATGACAAAAGAGTTGTAATGAGGCACTGGTTAAGACATCAGCATGCAGCCAGAAATTACTGGAATCCATCTGCAAACAGTACACAGGTAGTTATATCATTATGTAACATATATATGATGTATGTTATTACAATCCCAAAGTAATTTAATACAAAAATCCTTGTTTTTTACTTTGGTCTTGATCATTTTTAGAAGTCTATGGGGAGAAGAAAAATACCAACTAGTAGTTGAATCTTTAAGCATACCCCTGCAGAGGACCTGGTTAAATACAACTGTTAGGATACAGATATTCAGGCCTGTCTGTAAAGGCCTATACTCTAAGAATTTAGGTGTATTCTTATCACTTGGCTAATTATAGAGGTATAAAAGAAAGAAACAAAATCACTGTCTGCTGGTGTAAGGGCCTTCTCTTACTGTGACAGTCTGAGGCCCTGTTCTTAGGCTAAGGCCTTTGGCTAGGCAGCAGAGGCAACCATAAGCTGGGAAGCGAACAGTCACATCCTCACATTCCAAACTAGTCACATTGAAATAAGGTGCTATTGGGCTGTTAGGCACTATCAGGACAGGATTGTATTCCTATCACCATCAGAGAAAGGGAAGTGCCTAGAAAATGTAAAAGGAAACTTAGTTTGATAGTATCCTGTCTGGCAAGAACTCACTTATCAATAGCTGGGATGTGAAATCCTCTTCTGTATTGTCTTGTCATTATAGTTCCCACTTTGCTATTGTTTGTCTGTATAATCTCTGTCTGGTTCTGTGATTGTTCCTGTCTGCTGTATAATTAATTTTGCTGGGTGTAAACTAATTAAGGTGGTGGGATGTAATTGGTTACATAATCATGTTACAATATGTTAGGATTGCTTAGTTAAATTTCAGAAAAATGATTGGTTAAGGTATAGCTAAGCTGAACTCAAGTTTTACTATATAATCTGTAGTCAATGAGGAAGTGAGTGAGTGGGTGTGTGGGGGGGGATGGGAACAGGGAATAGGGGTAAGGAAACTGGAATCATGTTTTGCTAAAGGGGGAAATGGGAACAGGGAATGGGAGTAAGGAAGTTGGAATCATGTTTTGCTAAGGGCAGGAATGGGAACAGGGACACAGGTGTAACGTTCTGTGGTGTCAGAGCTGGGAAGGAGGACACTAAGGAAGGAAACTGGAATCATGCTTGCTGGAAGTTCACCCCAATAAACATCGAATCGTTTGCACCTTTGGACTTCAGGTATTGTTGCTCTCTGTTCATGCGAGAAGGACCAGGGAAGTAAGTGGGTGAAGGAATAAGCCCCCTAACAACAACCCTCAGTTGCAACTTGCATGCTATAAGAAGCGCACCCAAAAAATGAATTTGGCAAGGTTGGAGGGGAAGTACATTGAGCATTAAGAAAAAGTCAAAGATTTTGGGACAGGTGCCAACTGTGGGTGAGACTTGCCTTATACTAGTTCCCATGGCATGCATTTAGAGAACACCTGCTTCTTCTGTGGTAAGCTGGAAGCCCGAAGGCATCCATTAAGTAGAGTTTCAAACACATGAAAAACTATGTAGCAGTCACTCTTAGTGAGAACGCTGCTCTTTCCTTGACAACCCAGAACTCTAACAAATTTCAAATGAAACATTAACTGTGCTTAGAATGACTTCCCCAGAAGTAACCAAGCACCATTTAAACTCATTAGGTGCTGTTAAATACCAAGAAGGAGCAATTTTAAAGCTACAGGTGAGCTTAATCGCACTGGCTCCCCATATCAGAGCTCATTAATATTATGACAAAAGCAGTCTTCAGTGATGAGATAGCTAAAGATGTCACTCAAATGGATACTCTGGGTCATGATTTGCATGAAGCCTCAAAACCCAAAGAATTATCCAAGGCTCTGTCAATCTATGGGATCTCATTAAGAAAAACAGACTAATGGTGTGCTCGAATGCAAAGAGGGAAGTCAGAGTGAAGCTGGCAGAGACTATTATAAAGCTAACTGCAGACAGGTTGTTGCTCATCAACTGGTCAAGTCCAGATCTCAGCAGGACGATCATCTATGAGAAACTTTGGGGAAGTATGAGTTCTCCATGATCAATGTTCGTATATGATGGAACAACCCATATGTGCCAGGCAAAAAACAAACTAATGCACATCTTGCATGGTCTTCCTATGCCAGCACCTACTGACAACATGACCAGTACCTTATGCCAGCAGAGGCCTTTCAGGATAGCAACCATAGATGATATGGCTAAGGTACAAACTGTCGAGAAACTAGAAACTGTTAACACCTGCCAAGATTTGGCTGAACACTTCATTATGTGGCTACGAAGAAAATACTGGATCTATCTATGACAGAATCCATCTCACACTTGACAAGTATGTAGGAGAATCAATTAAAAATATTACCAGAAAGAAGAGACTCCATTGTACTGCACTTGTCAAATATAAAATCACTGACTCCACGAACATCCCCAGTGCCACAGTGAAGAAGTTACTGTCTCATACTCACACGAAGGATGAGTTAACTGCATACCTTGTGGGAAAAATGCTCCAGCATGTGAAGAATTGCTCAAAGAATTTCATCGGTGTACGGTATAATGAAGCTGCTGCCTCACAGTGGTCAGTGGAGTTTCTTCATAGTTCCTATGAGGAAGCTGACTCTAAAATTATCTTGCATGCCATCAATGTCACAGAGAGAGGTGCTACTAAACTTCAGATTTTTCCACAAGACTCGGATGTTCCAGTGTTCTTTGTCAGACGCTACCCAAGACTTCCACCAGATGCTGTTTTTGTGCCTGCTGCTGTGGTACAGAATCACGATATAGACCTCAGAGATGTGTTCCTATCACTTGAACCATTAAAAACCACACACAGTCAGCTGGAAAGACCAAATTATCTTACTGGAAGGCATTTGATTCAGCCTCTGAAGATCCTGAACTTGCCCTGAAGGTGGTCAGAACAGCTGAGACAGTCATTGACGAACTCGTAATTGCACTGGAGGTGTTCCTATGCCCAGTTTACCACTTGAAGATCAACATTATGACACTTGCAAAGGCATGCAAGCGTATGTTTTCCAAGACGCAAATTGAGAAAAATTGCCACCAACAAGGGATGCATTTTTACCTGCTATCAAGAGGACAAATTATCAAGCAATGGAATGGCTTCAGGTTCAGAAAGTGCATTCAAATCAACCCTTTAATAACTGTTGAAGCAGCACGGGGACTCGTGAACATCACTGACATTGGGTTTCATCACTGACTGTCCCAGCCATGAGGTCAACCCAAGCACCTCGGCTCAGAAACGACAGCTGTAATTTGCAAGTGCATCTTTCACGTTATTCATGGAGAGAGAATTTTCTATAAATACAGTGTTAATGTTTTTCTCCAGAGTATAGGACAGCACTGTCCAGCTACACTGCCCTGGACTTCACAACTAAATAGGCACAGTCCCAGCTTGATCAGACCTGGCAACCCACACTTGCTAACGTCCAAAATGTAGTTAAAACGTTATCTTGCCTCATACATTAGCACAGCTGCCCCCATAGGCATATCTGTTCTCTCCTTTCCGCTGAAAACTGAGACCGTTAAAAACAGATTTTCAATGGTTAGGATATCTCCCTCACGGTGGATCCTACTTTTATTAGGATACTGTGATAACAAAAACATATCCCCACATTAAAGAGTTTGTCATGATGCCGT
The DNA here is from genome assembly GCF_965152235.1 of Eretmochelys imbricata. NCBI lineage: Eukaryota > Metazoa > Chordata > Testudines > Cheloniidae > Eretmochelys > Eretmochelys imbricata. The sequence goes on from NC_135579.1 coordinate 36,554,541, forward strand.
TATGGTTGCAGGCACATCTCTGTAGTTGGAGTGTGTATTACATTTCAAGAATATTATAGTTAAAACACCACAAACGTGAACAGCAGATACCAAGGAAATGCAAGCTTAAGGTTGTCCTATTCAAACACAACACCCAAAACTACTTTAAATCTGCCTCATCCTATCATCCGTTCTTTGAATAAAAACGCCTTTCACCACATTAAATCCTAAGTCTTTAAAATGAAAAACACCTAAAAATGGCACATTCTTACTCTTCAGATCTGCTCCCTGTGTCTATTCAGAATCATATCGAAGTACTTTATTGAACAAAATACAAGAACCTGATTTTCAAAAGTAACAAACACATACCACTTTCGTTGTGTTTAATGGGAGTTGGGGTTGCTCAACATCTCTGAAAATCAGGCCATACGTTTAAGACTTTTTTTTTGGTACACCTTTTAGGGCTATATAAGGCAGAATAGACTAACACTTGTCATATCTCTCTCTCACTTCATCAGCAGAACTGTTAACTAAGTTCTGCATGCAGATTATTTACTGCTAGAGATGCAAAAGACAGATGCCATCTTATCTTTCTGATTCTAGGTTGCCATTCAGGGCAAACAGAAGAAAAGCCCCTTTCTATTTACCTACTGATCTGTGGTCACTGAGTAAATATAGAACTCCACAGTGCCACTTTTCAGAGTAAAACTGCACTTTAAGCACTTCACATCGCTATTCCTTGATGCGAGCACACATGCACACACACACGCGCGCCTGCCCTGCCTTCCCTATTGTTAATTCCTTCTCCAAAGCTCACACTAACATATCAGACTGTTTGGTCAACTTATCATTTGCTTCCCCAAACACATTCCTAGAGGGTTATTTTGTTTTGTTTTTAAGTTCTTTGCTCAAGATACTAAGGGGCAGGGTTTCATATTATTCACATATAAGGGACATTTAAAAAAAGACATAATGGTAACACTTTTGGTGCATTTCTATTTGTGTCCCTCTGAAGAATTAAATGTAATGAGCAAAGCAAATGAACCTGGTTTGTATCCCCTGGACATTGGTCAAGATTAAATGGATACAATGTCCCATTTCAGCAATTTGAACTTGCAAAAGGACATTAACTGAAATTACTGTGCATTTCCTATATATTTCTGTATCTCTCAACTACTCAAAGTAGGTAATATGTCTAAATCATATTCATTACTTCTAGACTAGATAGGTATTTTCCTATCAGGAGGGTCAGCAGGATATGTATTGCTAATATTACTACCATGACAGCTGCTGCATTCTACCCAAGAGATAGCAATGTTTCAGCAGTGGATAGGAGTTCTAGTGTTTTAAGATCCTTTAGGATGAAAAGCACTATATAAATATACTATACATGTAAGGGATGCAACAAAGACTATCATGTTGAGTTTTTTTTAAGGTCCTACTTTCAATATCACCTTAATTCACCTAAAACTTACCTCAAGTTCTTTAATTTTCTCTTCTGCTATTTTTTGTTTTTCTAAGAGTTGGTTGTGAATTACTCCCTTGGACTGAAGGATAAACCTACAAGTGAGAAAGAAAAGAAAAGTCAGGCACATTTACTATGGTCGCAGAGAGCTAAACTACATCAACCAAATGTTACTCACTCTCATCCTGTGCTCTGTAAGGAGAGACTGCAGAGATTCATTTACAGCACAATAAAAGATAATGGAATTGATTACTCAATGGGCTGAAAAAATGGAGGTGATTAGCTAGTGAAAGTGGCCCAGACTTCACTCAATTCAAGACAAACTAAACACTTAAATAGGAGTAAAGGTTGACGCCAAACTTTTCTGCCCATGCGCTGTTACCAGCCTTCTGGATGGTCTTAACATTTAGAGAAGACACTTGTATTGCACAGCTTGCAGATGAAATACTGAAGATTTGAACCACAGAACATGTTACATAACTGTTCATGCATACAAATGGCTCATACTCTGGCACCACGCTAACCTTTAGGTTTCCATGCAAGTCCCATAATTTCGTTATCTCAGTTTAAGAGTTTGGATACAGAGATACACTAGATCTGTATTTCATGACTGTAGTAGGGTGGTTAGCCGCTCCTGCCCTGTGGGGCTTGAGAGCCAGGGCTGAGGGCAAGAAAGGCTAGGCTGATTGGGGAAATGGCTGCAGCTGGGCCACATCCCAATCAGGCCACAGCTGGGCCTATAAAGGGACTGACTGCTAGGCTGAAGCTTAGCCAGTCTCTCTCTGCGTTCAGAAAGAGAGAAGGGCCTGGCTGCAGGGACCTGAGGGAGAACCTAGACTGGAGCAGGGCTGAGGGGGAAAGGCCAGGGGAGCTCCGGCCTGGAAACCCCCAGGCTGCGAGGTCTAGGTTAGGGCCTATTGGGTACTGGGGTGCAAGGGGGCAGCCCACAGGTAGACAGAGGCAGCAGGTCCAAACCCCCTCGCCTGTGATGAGTGACTGATACACTGCAGTCTGCCCCGGGGAGCGGGGCTAAGCGATGACTGGCAGTAGCCAAGACTGAGGCAAGGTGGGGGTAGTGGGTGGGGGTTCCCTGGGGAGAGGAGACCCTCAGAGATTGTTGGGGTTTACTGCCAAGGGGCAGCACCCCAGTGGGAGGAGGCATCGGGTTCTGGGAGGGACTGGGGCCGGCGGTAAGGCGGATCACCAGACAGCAGAGGGCGCTCCAGAGCCTGACAAGCTAATTCCCAAGGACAACCAGCAGGCGATGCAGCTGGGCGAGTCCAGCTCTATTACAATGACGCTGGGATATTTCATGGCACATGGAATCTTTGCTTGAAAAGGGAAAAGAGACTGTCTTCAGTAGGCTATGTATCTAATCATGAATCATTACAGGATTTCTTCCATGGATTGTTTATGCCTGGAATATGACTGACCTCTATGATTAAGATTAGATCTGGCAAAAATTCAGGAATTTCCATTTCTGTGGGAAATTCTGCCATTTCAAAAAAGTTTTCATTCCGATTCAGAACAAAAACTTGAAATTTCAGTTTCCCACAGAAAAGAAATTCTGAAATTATTTGTTTTTTAAAAAAAAAAAAATTTCAGTTCCATTTTTCTAAATGAAACAGAGCAGCTGCCGCCACCTCCCAGGCTGCCTTCCATTCCTGGGGATGCCCTGGGATTCAGGTGAGCTCCCCACCACAGAGCAAGGATCCTAAAGCCCTGAGAGCCATGGCTCCAGCCAGAGCCTGATCTCGGGGCAGTCCACATGGCAAGGTTGCTCATGAGCCATAGACCGTTGAAGCTCTGAGGTCGCTGGCCTCAGGACAGTTGTCACGGAGGGGTCTTCCCGGAGCCAGAGGAACCCTACCTGTGTTTTGTCAGAAGTTCACTGAACCCAACACATTTCTGATAAATATTTCAGGTTCAATGAATTGGCATTTTCCAATTAACCTTGTCCCCGATCAGCTCTAGTTAAGAGTCAGGTATTAATATTTTGGTGGTCACAGAAGACATGAACCTGCGTAATGGCTGGGATAAGGCAAATCCTGGTGGTTCTCACTATGGAGACAGATTTATGCTTGTTTGGCTGCCCTTAACTGTGCTTTAACAGTTTCCATTGTTTAGGGCTTGTTTATTTGTTTAAAGTGAACTTTGAATTCCAATGCTATCTAAAGTTCAGTTTTGTTGCATTCATATTTTTTTAAACTGAAGCTGCAGTAACGAGTATCTATTTCTTCTTTTTCTCCATTTATAATCAAGTTATGAAGATAAGTTTCTTATGAATTACAGATGAAAGTAACAGCAAGCTTGTACAGCCATCATAAGAAAGCTGCCCCCAAACTGCTCAGAGCAGCGTTCTGAGTAATCACACGGCTCAAGGCTACTCTCAGAATATGACAGATAACTTGCAAAGAGGTAAAGGCTAACTGAGTTCAAGTAAATTTTAGGAACCTTACATAGCTTTCTTCATCCCCTCCTCTCACACACAAGGAATGCACAAGCAACAGATTAGCCTCTTCCCTACTTAGAAAGTCACCCAGAAGGATTAAAAGGAGCCTCCACAGCTCATACCATTGTGTTCAAGGTCTCTCCCAGGCTAACTAGTGTCTGGGACCATGTCTTCATGCCAGGTGACAAGTGATCAAGTTGAACAGCTAAAAGGAATAGCTTTAGACTGGGCAGTGCCAGACTACATGCCTCTTCTGCACAAAAGTTTGAATTCAATGTGCAGCATAATCTCCCATGACAAATGGATATTATTAACACATTTATTCAGGGCCTGGAAGATGAACAGAAATGAGGATCCTCCTGCACAGCTTGAAAAACGTACCCAACACCAGCTGCCTGAGGATTAAGCCTGGGTGAACAATACCTGGTGCCATCACAGCCCTGCAATTTATAACAACAGAAGAGTTGGGTGCTGCATTTAATTTTAACATGTTGCCAATTCATGCTCTCCTTAATGTGGTTCTCACACTTTACAGTGCTTTCCTTGATTTTTTTCAGAGTAACAGCCGTGTTAGTCTGTATTCGCAAAAAGAAAAGGAGTCCTTGTGGCACCTTAGAGACTAACCAATTTATTTGAGCATGAGCTTTCGTGAGCTACAGCTCACTTCATCAGATGCATACCGTGGAAACTGCAGCAGACTTTATATATACACAGAGAATATGAAACAATACCTCCTCCCACCCCACTGTCCTGCTGGTAATAGCTTATCTAAAGTGAGCATCAGGTTAGGCCATTTCCAGCACAAATCCAGGTTTTCTCACCCTCCACCCCCCCCACACAAATTCACTCTCCTGCTGGTGATAGCCCATTCAAAGTGACAACTCTTTACACAATGTGCATGATAATGAATAACTTCATTATTTTTGTTTGTCCATTTAAGAATGTACACTGATAGCAGCCAAAGACCCAAATTTTCAAATTGAAATCTTAAAGCTAGAAAATTACATCTACATTTATCCACCTAAGTGGCCTGACTTTCAGAGGTACCAAACCCTCAAACAACTGGGTTACTGATGATGTAGGTGCCTAATTTGGGGCATTCAATTTCAAAAATGTTGGCCAGTGTTTTCACCCAACTGAGGAAAAGTGTACCATTTATCTGAGCCACCAGAGAAAACAGGGAGGCCTACTCCATGCAGTCACATAAACAGCATTAGAGTAATTCAGCAATTAGTAAATTAGTAATTTTGTCCCAGATTTTGCCATTTCAATTAATCCAGCTAAACACTTAGCTAGAATGTTCATTGTTGAGTAGGAGAGAAATTAGGCAAGAATGTTTTTGTGCAGTACCTACAGTAGCGGGTTACACTGAATTGTATTGCTGAGAAACATATAGGTATTACATTTTGACATTTTAAGTAATGTCAAAGAAACCTAGAAAGTACACTAGATACTTTGGGGATTGGTCCTGCTCCTGAGGTCCCTTCCAACTCTGATATTCTATGATTCTATGCTTTCTTTAGTGTATATACAAAAGAAATTAGCTAAACATGTTAATTCAGTGCAGAGTATATGAAGAAGCTGAATAGCTGGTGACACTGCAGGGACTAGAATATTTAGAGTGTTCACTTTCACCTAGCATACAATATAATGTTTTGGGGTGTTTAAAAAGCAAGGGGCAGATTCTCAGCTGGTGTAATTTAAGTTAATGGACCTACGACAGTATATAAATGACAGGAAAACAAAGCCAGCAGGGCCCAGTTGCCTCCTTCGGAAGTGTGAAGTTGAACTTGTGAGATTAACCTAACTGATATGAGCTAGATAGGGTAAAAAGGCACTGAGCAAGCTTCCACCACACCCACCTCTAGTTTCCGCAAGTGAAGTTCCACCACTCAAGAGTTATTAATTGTAATTATGATGACTGGCATGTGCCAATGTGTGCACATTGTTGTACAAGACAAACACCATGGCAATCCCTGCTCCAGAAAGCTTTTTACCTAGACATGGATCCATTAGGGATTGGGATGAGGCCAAACTCACTTCACATGCTTCTTTCTTCAGAAGCAAAGCTTTCTACTCCTGATTACCCATAGAACCTTCAGAGCAAAAACCAATACACTCTGCAGCCAAACAGCATGAAACCACCACCCAGAAAGTTGTGAATTTTCCCTTTTCAGCTTAATTAGCTGTTAACTTTAAAGTCTAATAACTTTCACAGCTGCTCCTCATACAAGAAATATCCATATCTCATGTAGTAGGATAGATTCCTCAAGTACTGATGTTCCATTCATTTGAAAGGACAGTCCATTTAAAATAAGGTTGCGAGTTTTTAATAGAAAAACAGCTAAATGTTCTTTTGATGATTTGCATACAAAAAAGACTTCCTAAGGTCCCTAAAAATGTGTAAAAATGAGAAGTAGGGAGCCAGCTAGAATATATTAGGCTCTTCTGGTGCCATGTGAGAGATTCTGTGGATTGTTCAACAAAATCTGGGATGCCAGCAGCACAAGCGGCTCTTTATTACAGTGAGTGAGTATTTCTCCGAGAGAGAGAGAATGAATGAGTCTGAGACTCCTCATGACTGCTGGCTCTAAAGACATAAAACGTATTGTAGGAACAAAAAAGTAACAGTATTACCAAGGACAAGCAGAAAGAAAAAACACCCCAGAAAATCTTTCACAAATTCCCCCACTGATTTTTATATTCCTCCCAATAACCCTCTGTTAATCCCAAAGCAGGATTTTTGTTTCATGGAAACAGGGTGGAGGCTATATATTCCCCTTAGAAACCCAGCTGTTTGTTTCCTTCAGAGTTCCCTCCATTTCCAGATGTGAAATTTCTAGCATATGTCTTTCCATTATTTAAATCGGTACAGATAATTTTATGCCCCTCCCACTCCAACATGGTCTGCAGGATGTAGCTACTCATCAGTAATCCTATAAACTCTGTGGGCCCCTTTGTCACTCTCACATACTGGCGCAAACACCCACATACGGATGTTCACACTGAACATTTAATTCAATAACCCACAGTTTGTTTGTGCCAGGTGTGACAATGCTGCTCGTGGGAGCCAGCTGAGATCACTCAATTAGGGTGAACTGCAAACAAAACAGGGCAGACAAACCCCAAAAGCTGGTGGATATTCCAATACTTAGATTTACTAAGCCAGCACAAAACAGCTCCTGTATCACCTCACTGGTTACTCAGAAGTCCAAACAACGCAGTTCCCTTAAAGTGCTCCATCCAGATACACATCATGATGATGATGATTGAAAATCCCATCATATAAAAGAAAAGATTCTTCCAATCCCAAAGAATCAGCCACACACCCAGGTCACACCCAGGTCACCCACACACAAGAATATAGCCAATTCTTATTAACTAAGCTAAAATTTATTTTAAAAGAAAAGAGTTTTGGTTAAAAGATCAATATACATACAGACTCGAGTTCAATTCTTGAGGTTTAGATACATCATAGAGATGAGCTTGTAGTTGCCAAAAGCCCTTTTAGAAATAGTCCACAGGTTATAGTCCAATGTCCATATTCAGGGTGACTCCAGTCAGTGACTGGGGATCTCAATCCTTATGGCTTAAGATTTCCCCCTCTTGAAACCCAAAGCAGATCTGAGATGAAGAAGGATCACGGCCCAAGATTTTTATACATTTCCTGCAACCTTTTGGCCTGAGAAAACAATAGGCTTAATTTTCCTTCTTCCAAACACCATGGCAATTAGCACAGGATAATTTATCCATTAAACAGTTCAGATACAGGTTACCACAACCTTCAAAAGAGACATATAGATAATAATACTGTTTCACACAAGTGTCTTCCTAAATGTTAATATTCCTTTTTTGATCTTTGAATCAAAGCTATAGCAATAGACAAGACTTGTTTGCTTACATCACAAGACCTGAACAAACATCTACTCTTCTATCTCTAACAATGCAAACTTGCATTTCAAAGCTCTATCATTTACATATCTTCCTAACAGTCTTTAAAGTTTGGCCATGGGTCAGGTCAGTCTGAGTTAATTAATTCTTTCTGGCCCTGTCACCTTTCAATGGGATATTATATGACTGATAATGTCACACCAGGATTTACTATTTGACTTACAAAACAGTATTACATTGTAAAATATTTAAACTCTTGCTGAATGAGTTTATGGGGATACTTGTTCACTAATCAATGCAGAGTATACATTTTATGGCACACAAGTTATGCTGGACTGTGGTGACACCTGTATGTAAGTTTGCCTAACACTTTCCATTAGGAGCCCCTGATTTCAGTTGTTTATAATTTTGCGAATCTTTAACCATTCAGGCTGAAATTTTTCATGCCTCAGGCAGAATTTTTTTTTTTTTATTTTAAATTCAGTAGAAATTATTCAAGCTATTTCTGAGAATCAGATAAGGGAGGAAATAAGTAATTCTGCCAATGTTAAAAGTATTTTCTACCAGCTCTAGTGCCTCCCAGGTTTGGAGTAGGAACCTGAAAATTGATGCCAGGATAATCCATCTGCCAGAGAGATGCCTTTTGCTATCCAAATGAGAACCCATCCATATTTGGCCAAATTATAAACCTATAAAAATTACCATTTGCATATGCTGAGTAAAACCTGTTAGAGGTTTGTGACTCGGATCTCTGAACATTCTAGCCACACTGAGCATAACTCCAGCCCTGCATAACTTCCTAAATCCCAAGCACACGGAGCATGCTCCTGGGCTAGGGAAAGAACTGCAGCTGCCACCCCTTTGGCCTAGGAGAAGGCAGACGCTAAAGCAAGCAGGGGGGGCATACAGCTCTGCTTCCCAGTTTGGGAAAGCTCCTCTTTCTGCTTCGATCTGCTTTAATCACAGGGGCACTGGGCACCAGGAGGAGACAAGTCCTAGTTTCGCTCTTCCACTGGTGTTAATAATTCTTTACACTTCACAGCCCTTATTGTTGAGCAAAGCCTCACACCCCTACCTTAGGAGGTGAGCAGATATCACTGACCCTTACATATGGGGTAACAGCAAAAAGTCACCTCTGCCAGAACTATTGGTTTCAGAGTAGCAGCCGTGTTAGTCTGTATTCGCAAAAAAAAAAGGAGTACTAGTGGCACCTTAGAGACTAACCAATTTATCTGAGCATAAGCTTTCGTGAGCTACAGCTCACTTCATCGGATGCATTCAGTGGAAAATACAGTGAGGAGATTTATATACACACAGAACATGAAAAAATGGGTGTTATCATACACACTGTAACTCTTCTTACAGTGTGTATGATAACACCCATTTTTTCATGTTCTGTGTGTATATAAATCTCCTCACTGTATTTTCCACTGAATGCATCCGATGAAGTGAGCTGTAGCTCACGAAAGCTTATGCTCAGATAAATTGGTTAGTCCCTAAGGTGCCACTAGTACTCCTTTTCTTTTTGCCAGAACTATGAATACAACCAAGAGGCTGCTCTAATTTACTGCAGCCTTACCTGGCTGCCTATGAGCTACTCCAAAACCCACAATTGCTGTAGAATTCCACAAATCAGCCACTTCCTTTTCTTTCCTAGCATGTCCCTACATCAGTGGCTATGAGAGGAAAAACATGGGGCTGAGTACACTGGAGCACGGTAAAGGGGCCATAGCAAGGACTAGAATATGGCCCCAGGTCTCTAGTATGGTAGACCTAGTTCTCATGCATTTCGGCTCACTTTCAGAATCAATGTGCCAAATTTGTATTTGGCTGTGCTGTCTAACCACTAGGTCACACGCTACTCTCCAGAGACTGGAACAGAACCCAAGATTCTCAATATTCCTTTGCTGTCGAGCAAAGTTTTGTAAGTCACTGGCAAAGTATATGTCACATGCCTGTAGTGGATTGTCCACAGACAGGACAATAGCCTAATGCTACTACTAGTTACTCCTCAGACTGAAGTAGCAAAGGTCTGTGTTATGGATCTAAGATCCTGGATTCCAACCAGATCAATGATTCAAGCAGGAAGTCGATATGGTTCCATAAAATGGGAGTTTTGGTTATTCAATTCACTTTAAAAAAAATCTAAAAAGTTACAAGTAAAAATGTTAAAAGAATGTTAAGACTGCAAAGGAAAAGTTGGGAAATGCTAGAATTAACAACTTTAATTCAGTTTCCTTGTATGTACACAACCTTAATGTTCTTTTAACATAGCTTTCTGCATATAATATATAAATATATAATGCAGTAAATATATCATGGCATGCTGTGTAAATATATGTAACGTTCTGGCTAAAATGCTGTGCCTCACACATGTAATCCTGTAGGCCAAGGCTTTTTTCCAATCAGACCAAGCAATGTGAAAAGTTAGGCTAAGCCCAGTCATGCCCTCATCTATTTAAAGATGCTTTTTAATGCTGAACTCGTGCTGCCATTCAAGCTTTGAGAGTAACCCAGTATGGGATTAGTGCATTTTAAGTTCTGTTCAAAGCCAATGGAATAGAGGCTTCCAAAGGAGCTGATCTTGTTCCCAAACAATCCATCTTGACTGGAACAGAAGTTGACTGCTCAAGTTCACAACCACTCAGGACAGACCCCTCTCCCTTCTCTACATATGTCCATTTAAATTCTAATAATAATTTGTCTGTGTACTTCATAACAAGGTACTAGTTATACACTCAGCAAGCTTCAGTTTTAATTACTTTATCTAATTGAGAAACACCTACTAACCGTAAATTCCAATACAAGATTAAAAACAATATGGTAATTCATCATTGTACATGTTTTAAAAACACTATTTTATACACTCTCCCTCTTCATATCTAGATATTTCATATTTTGTCAGTCTGTTTTTTATCATCTCATTAAGCAGCTTATGTTCTTTGGCTGATGCATTTGAGTCAACTCATCTCAAGCAGATTAGATGGCAAGTTGTTCCTATGTTTGCTACTATGAGATAACAGGCAGCTAAAATCAGAAAATTCTCAACACGGTTAGACTCAACTCCATTTTTCTCCAATTAGCAAATATTTTGGAGCAAAAATTCATATAGTACATAAATCTCCCATTACAGGCTAACAAACTTTAGCCAAAGAAGTTTCTTAGCAATTCTCTGCATTTGTGGAGGCAAATCAAATTTTTAATTTTACTACTGTATCTGTATACAGCTAATTAGATTCTTATATGCATCAGGTTTAATGAGCCATTTGGCAGTTTTAGTTTAAGAAGTGTAGGTGCAATAACGTACACATTGTGCAGCTGTACCTCCGACATTTGACGGAAAAAAAGGATTAACTTTACTCTTATAGAGACAACAATGAAATTGCATAGATTAACATTTGCAAGTTATATAACTATTGACCTTCAAGGACAAAGTGAGGAACAGAAAATGCCAAACTACTTACATTTTCAAAACTATGTGTGGCATGTCAGGAACAAGCACACCTGCCCCTCTGATGAGAAAATGTTATTTGTCTTACACCTGTACCATGTTTACTTTAGCTTTCCCTTTATTTTGGATCTGTCAACAGCTCCAGCATATTACGTTACTTCATACAGAAATAGTATCACAGCTTCCAAACAGCAGTTTCTGCATTGCTAGACACTTAACTAGATGGTAGATTTATACCATTGTTCATACTTAGTTTCTTAAAAAAAGCAAGTAGTGGTTCACCTCTAAATTGGTGATAAACATAGTATGACCAAAAATAACGCTACAGTAGTGAGAGTCAGCTTTTTAAAGGGCATCATCCATTCTTTTCGAAGGCTAGATCAAGATTTACTGAAATTCCGACTAATTTGTGTCTTCCTGTGATAGGGTATACCAACCCCACACTGAACAGGCAAAGGTTAACGAACTGCTGTGGGCCCACTCAGCCAAATCCCACTGCACCTGCACTCACTGCCGGTAATGAAGGGGCAGTTAAAAGGAGAGAAAGAGAGTTCAATTACTGGCTGACCAGCAAGGAAAGCAGACCTTGCAGGTCCTTCGTGCCTGGAGGAAAGGACCAGCCCTGCACTCCTGCAGGGACTGTGAACTGTCAGAGCCCTTGGGAGAATGGGAGGCCTGGCACAGGACTAGTGAGTTTGTTTTGGACTATTCTTCTGTTTTTGTTTTTAAAATGTTATTGTTCCAGGCTGGGCTACCTGGCAGATACCTGAGACTGTTACAGGGGACCACTGCCCAGAAGGAGTACGGGGAAACTGCTTCAACAATCTCTTTCACCCTGTAGTTTTTCTTGAATCCTCAAGCGCATGGTCACAATTCCTTTCTGTAGTATGATGCTTGAGCAAACATTCACAAGCAACATCCAAAGATACATCCGTGTCGGAAGTGGAATGATAATTTCAAATATCATTGGCAATATTTCCCTTTCTAACAAATCATAGTCATGAATCACCCCACCCCAAGCAGTTCCCTAATCATTCTCTCTTCTAATTTCCTGTTTAACAAACAACATGAACAAACAATTTTTAGCTAGTTAAGCAGAGAAAAGACAACAGACCATAGAGTCTAACAATATGCCAGCGACATACTTCAGGTAGGTGTATGCAATATGGTTTGGTACAAACTTTCAAAACTGTATGCTACGGAGGCTGGAAACATGCACTCTTCTCCATAGGATAGATTTGACAATACTGTATAAAAAAGGAATTCACAGTGAACAGTCAGTCAGTGCTGCACCTGATTTGAACAGTGGGGGCTGGGATTACTAGCCTTCCCCACCGTCATTTTTAAGGTGCTGCTGTTATGTATCCTTTCTAACAACAGTAGGATCCATTTCATAAAATTTTGCACAATTTTCCAAAAACAGAAGTAAAACAACATCAATTTGTATAGCAGAAGAGCCTCTTGAAATTAAAAGACTATCAGCCAGGAGAAAGAAAGGTAGCAAAGACTAAGATGAATGCCCCCTCATCAGCACCTAAAGAGTTCTCTTGAACACTGTTTCCCATGAATTAATATATAATAAATACTCATGTGATGGAAAGAGAGAATGAATTTGAGAGAGTAAAGTAAGTATTTCCATTCCACTGCCACATTTCCCCCTCTCCATTTAGGCAGTCCTACACCTACCCAGGCCTTCAAAAAAACCATAATGTTCCTTACACCTATAAAAACAAGTTGATGTTTCATTTGTTGTGCATCTTCTGGAGAGCTACACAGAGCTTAAACTGAAAATGTGAGGCATAAGGACAACTATGCAAAAGACCACAAGTGAATAAAAACCCTGGCTTTTTATTTGCCAATTTTGGAACGCCCTTATGTTGCATAGATTTTGCTTTTACGTACCATAGAAATTGATTTCGTGATACAAACAGAAAATCATTGTCAGGTAAAAGCATGGGAGGAAGTAGTACTGCACAACTTATTGCAGATGTAGAGATAAATATTAAATGTTCTTTTGACTCTAGAATGCTAACCAACATAACTGATATATAAGAGGTGGTTAATTACCAGAAGAAAACTATAGAGCACTAAAACAATCACAATCTACGTACTTAGTAACTAAAAAACAAACCTAGGGCAAGAATTTGTTCATTAATATCTAAAAAACAAGACTAAGCACTTCCTCCATAGTCAACAATCAAGATATATCCCAGGGAATAATCATGCAGGTGACAACTGAGGAAGAAGAAACTGATTCATAAACAAGGATCCAGAGTAAAGAAATAGCTATTTTTGACAAGATGACATTCCTTGGGCAGCTGACAAATCTGCATCCCCCAGGAATTCTGTGATGCTCAGAAAAAAAGCCTTCAGAGCTTTGCCATTCTGTCTGGTACATGTGTGTGTTCCAACAGAAGTGATATTTTCAGCTCAGAACTAAAAATCCAGTCAGGAAGAGACATACACTGATACTGTTGCCTGTTCTCCATGTTGCCAAATGGCCAAAAATGGACAATGATGTCCAGTCACTTGACGGATGTATTTCTGGACACACCTGCATCTTTGATCGTGTTTAATTCCTTTAATGGAGAGGTCAGCTTTGCGACCAGGAAAAGAACGAACTCAAGAACAGTTTGTATAAAAAAAAAAAATTGGTGAAGTGCTCTTTATTCTCGAAAATGTGAAGGCTTCCTTGGTCTTCAGGCCTTTTGTGCAAATGACAAGGGTGGGAAATCTATTCAGTTTTTCTAAGAGAAGCTGGATAAATGTTTTTAGTTATGGTGATGGTTTAGATGCTTCGAAGCCTAAGGGGCTAAGCAAAAACCATTCCCCATGCTCCTGTTTTAAATACCCTGAGAAACCTTCTATGACATACTACAGCAAAGACAGCAAAAGACCTGAAGCAGGAACATTGCAAGGTCAGAAGTTTAGAAGAGAAGCTCACCCAATATTTCGTGTTTGTTTAACCACATATCTTAGAGACCTCTCTGTGCACGACTGCTACAGCTCACACCAGATGAGCTGCATTTGATGACAGCCAGCAGATGATGGGCATAACTGGGGACTGAGATAAGGTGAGGGATCCAATGCTATGGAACTTGCTTCCTGAAGTAGTCTACCACTGGATTGCTGACCTTCGAAGTATAAGGCAAGACATCTTTTTGTGTTCAAGCATTTACATGATAATACACTGTCATTGGACTACAGATGATCAGGCTGTTTACTGAACACAGCTTATGCCACAGTAGTAGAGTTACAGTGTGTCAATAAATTAACTTGGAGAGCTACACATGTGGTGTAAAAAGCATATCAGTTAACTTGCTGCAACTTCTCTCACTGCAAGCATGGATGGGAGAACCTGGAAGACAAGCTTTTTTGTAGGACTGGTAGAAATGCCTATTACTAAGGTTACCTGACACTTTCTATTATAAGACCCTGATTTTAGTTACTTATAACTTTGCCAAACTAACATTTGGGCTGAAAATTTCCATGCCACATGTCTGCCTCAGGCTGAAATTTTTTTGAACTTTTAGTCAAAATGGTTCAGCCCTTTCTGCGAACAAAGGCTAGAAGAAAATACTCTGTTTTCCCCATGTTAACAAATGCTGGTGACCTTTTATTTAATGTTCTAGTGCCACCATATTTTGGACCTGGGACTCAATGTGATAGAGGGTCTATACCCATCAAAATCTGCCTAAATTTGGCCAAGTTATAAACCTTTGAAAAAATATGTTTCCACATACTCGAGAGACTTGCTAGAGCTGAACAATTAAGACTTTGAAAAGTCCTTGGCTCCTAATGCTGACCACACTGTACATGCACCATCCCCACATAGCGACTGAGCATACCCCAGCCCACGGCTACATGAGTTTAGAAAGGCTCTCTCTGTAAAGGCTTCTCCAGAATGAGGTAGGCGGGCCATTCATCTAGTATTAAACCAGACAGTCAGACTTTTCTAGTGTTTGTCCCCCATCCAGTACTATGAAAAAACCAGACATGCTTTTGTCCTGTATCAGGTGGGGGATGCCCTTTTGAAGAGCACACCCCTTTGCCCCCACCAGCATGACCTCGCACACAAAGTCCTGGAGACAGAGTGGCACACTCTTAAAAATGACACCCCCACATCTGGTGTGACCTTGCATGCACCATGGGGGCACACTCGGGGGGGGCTCTTAAAAATGGCACCCCCACACGCAGCATAACTTCACCCACACCATGCGTCCAATATCATGCCAACACGAGCAGATCCATGCTGTTCTAGGAAGTACTGGAATGTCTGGTATTCCAGGACGAGGTGAGTGGCCACCCTAAACTGGGGTCAAGCCAGGCACTGGGAATGAGAGCAGGGAGCCTATTTCCCCTGCTGGCATCCAGGTAGTGCAGAGGAGGAAGGAGCCTCATTCTAATACAGAGGGGCAAAAAATGGACCAGGGAATGGGAAAGGAGGAGACTGGGACAAGTAGTCTGGTGAGACTGGGTTGTGAGGGTGAGAGAACCTGGGAACTGGAGTGGGGATGGGATGCTGGGACTGGTTGGGCAAGGAGACTGGGCCAAGAAGCCTGACGAGTGCAGACTGGGACTGCATAGGCAAGGAGAATGAGAGTGGGGTAGGGACAGTTTGTGGGAGATGGGGCAGGAGGGGCTCAAGCCTGGGGGAAAGGACAGAAGCGTCGGTAGACAATAGAGCCCACATCTCTCCAGAGCTTGGAATGAAACCCAGGATTCCCCAGCCTCACCATTCTTTTGCTGTCTGTAAATATCCATGGACCTTACATCCTCCTGTGGTGCTGGACGACAGAGAGGATGAATATTGCTATCAGTTACACTATTAGTTCAAGGGGCAGAGGGCTGTACAGTAAATATAAATGTTCCAACCCTCCTGATCAGCCGAAGGGGTGTCAATATGCTGCTACACAACAGAACTGTTCTTTTTTCAGTTTACTTTTTTAAAACCCTAGTAAATTACACACACACAAATCTATGTTAAAACCGCAAAGTCAAGCACTCGGACGTTTGGACAGGCCAGAATTAAAGTTGCCTTTGCAAACTTAATTTGGCAGCTCTGTGTGAATGCTTGATAATACAATCTTTAATTACAGGATCACACACTTTTTTCCACAGGACCCAGGCCTTGTTCAGTGCACAGGATGGATGGTGCTCACTAAATGAACAGTTATTCATTAGTTTGTTTTCTCCTCGTTGTTTAATGTGTGGCCCTAGGATTTATTTACAGTACACTGTTCAGACCCTTCTCTGAAGACAGAATTATTAATTTCCTCAGGCTTTTCTATGGCGCTCATCACTGTGATATCCAATTGCTCCAGAAACATGAATTTATCTTCACAAAATCCCTGTGAAATGAAGGGGTGGTATTATCCCCATTTTACAAAGAGGACGCTCAGGCACATCAAGATTCTGATAAAAAGTATCAACTAATTTTAAGCGCCAAATCTGATATTCAGGTGCTTATCATTATATAGCACACACTTCAAGCCACAGCTCCCACTGACTTCTATGCAGTTGTAAGAGCTCAGCACTTCTACAGATCAAACCCCAGGCTCTCAAGTTGGGCACCCAGAAATTGAGGAACACACAGTTAGTGACCACCGGTGAAAAGGTTGGTTTAAGCAACTTGTCTATCATCATACAGGAACTTTGTGGCAGAGGAAGGAATGGATTCTATTTCCTCAAGAGGGCATTCAACCGTCTTTAACCATGAGACCCTCCTTTCTGTTCCTGCAGTCCCCTGCCTCAAACACAATACACCTTCCAACTTCTGCAACAAATGAAGCAGAGGTCTTACACACTACAGTATGCCTTACCACACAACCCTGATACATCCCCAGAGCAAGTCTGCCCTTTGCATGGATTGCACCAGGGTGTTATGGAAAAAATAGCACATAATCATATTATTGAAGACTGTATAATGACACCTATGCACAAGAGGGCCCAAATTAAGGTTACACAGGCAACCTTAATTCCGACATTTCCCAGCTTTTTAGTGCCTGACTTTACAATCTTCATGTTCTTTGAATGCAAGGGGTTTTTTGTGTAGTACACCGGACCCTCGCTAGAACGTGGGATTTGGAATCCATGCCAAGTACTGCGTTATAGCGGGGACCATGTTAAAATTAAATTACTGTATACAGTAAATGTCACATCCATTAAGTATAGAAAACCTTAGAAAATAAACTACTTCAAGGAAACAAGAAAAAAAATGTTGCTTTATTAGAGATTTAAAGTAGACATTACAATAAACTAGTCTAGTTTTTCTTTAAAAAGTCAGTGAGTTGCTTTTGCTTCTTGCTGCTTTGCTGCTTCCACTTAGAAAACTGCAAAAGACTACGTAGCTGCATAATTTTTATAGGCTCAATGTCTTGCATCTCAAAGCAGTCTCTAAGCCGGGTACAGTCACAGTTGACGTTGGAACTTCATCTTCCTCTTCTTCTTCCACAGTGGAGGCCAATTCTTCAGCTTCTGGAATGGTGTTTGGTTGTACTGCCTGAAGAATTTGGTCATCCGTTACACTTTCAGCAACGGGACAAAATTCTTCTACTTCATTGTCGCCTCTTATCCAGGACTCGATATTTTATGGCAGAACAGTTACCCCGAGCCTGGACAGTTGCTGGCACAGCTCCTGCATCCATTCCATGTCTGTTCTTCCAACTTCCTCCTCTGTAAATCCCTCAAAGTCAAATTCCTCATCAGACTGTGATCTGCTTTCTTCATTTTCTTCCAGGAGTGGGTGGCCAAACGACTCTCTCAGTCCCACCATCCAACAGCAGTTTATCGTTTCAGCGCGTAAAATTCCAGGAATCACCGCCAATGTAAAAGTCTTTTATAGTCAACTTCTTCAGAAAATCGGTGACAGACAACTCGCTTTCTATCATTTGTCATACCAAGTTCCATCAATAGTGCTGCTTAAAAATGGTGATAACACCTTGATCAAGCAATTCTGGAAGTCCTCTATTTAGGTAAGTATTCAACCCATATTTTACCATCACGGGTTCTGAGTCTTTCAGCCAGAGAATGCACTGGACAGTTGTCTAGCAAAAGAACGGCCTTTTCTTTTAAGCGTTTTGCCTGCAAATGCTTCGCACAGAAGGGACAAATTTGGTGAAGAACGATTGTTCAAAAATCTCTTGTCATCCAGGAATTTTTGGAGTTCTTGTACGAAAACGGCATGCAATTCACATTTAAGTGATGAAAGCACCGAGGCATGCGAGACTTTCCAATGCACAATGGTTTTAATTTAAGCTTGCCTGTTGCATTCACACAAAACAATGAAGTAAGGTGATCTTTTCCCTGTTTATAGCCTTCTTTCTTATGTTCATCTGTTCTGACAGCCAGGGTTTTATCAGGCAACATTTTATAATAAATTCCTGTTTCGTCTGCATTGTAAACCTGTTCCTCCGAGTAACCCTCTGCCTGTAAAATTGCCCTCAGCTTCGCAGGGTACGATTGCGCAGCGTTGGCATCAGCAGAGTGTTTTTCTCACGAAACTGCAATCTGAGAGATTCAGTGACTTTTCTGAAATCGCCTTAAAATTCCTGAATTCACCATTAAGTTCCCGGTTGAATTTTTCCACTTGCATGGCTATAAGCGGACCAGAGATCGGAATGCCTTTCTGCTGTTCTTGCACAAACCACATGTACACTGCAGAATCAAGATTGGCATCACTCACTAAATGGGCTTGTTTTCTTTGAAGGCTATGCTCTTCATCCAGGTTATGAACTTAGTTCCGAGCTTGTCAGCATTATTTAGCCATCCAGAAAAGGTGGACTCGTTAATGCCAATATCGCGGCTAATCTTTGCCTGGGTTTCACCATTTAAGTCATTTGATAGCTTCCAATTTCTCCTGCACCGAGTAAGCCTTCCTTTTGCCCAACATTTTTGACAACTTTCTAAAGATAAATACAGTACTGTACCTGTAAATTTTTATTACATTACATTTGTATGGCATTCTAGGCCTACAGCAATCGTTTTAGGGCTTGTCTACACTACCATGCGGGGTAGATCTAAGATACGCAACTTCAGCTACGTGAATAGCAGACGCTCTCCCGTCAACTGTGCTTGCACTCCTTATTCTGGTGGCGTACTAGAGTCGACAGGAGAGCACTCAGCGGTCGATTTATCGCGTCTATGCTCAAAAAAATTGTACTGTACTTAAATTTGGGATCCATGGCCACAACCGCGTTATATCCGAATTCACGTTATATAGATGCGCGTTCTAGCGAGGGTCCGGTGTATTCATAAAATCCTAGTACCTCCTGCATCAAGAGTATGAAAAACCTACTTATCAATAGCAAGCAGAAGTAGCTTGCCCTGGCAAGCACAAGTACCTTCAGCATCATTTTTTGCTGAAATAAAGCTATTTTATATATACACGTGCACACATAATACATGCACACTTTGGCATTACTTGGCAAGATGCCACAAGGCTGGGATATCTTCTAAGCAACGGAAACTTACAGTATACAGCAATTCATCACCTTCTACTATGTGGCACTGACTTTCCTTGTGTGACATAAAAATAGTTATAGTAGAAGTAAATCTAGCACTACTAAGCTCCCTGTACTGAAGAGAGGTGGGGTTGCACGCTACACATAAATTGCAATGAAGAAAAGCCAGGTTTGGGAATGACAAATTGACTTTCACACTACGATGATACAGAGAAGGCACCTCAGAGAGACAATGTGCTCATGTTCAGAGAAGGGAAAAGTAAAGACCACAATACTCATTCATATAGTGCTTGTGAAGAAGTGAAAGATTAAATCAGTTGCCCCTGGGGCCGCATGTATTTCACATAGGTAAAACCATATATAAATGGTTTTAAAAAGTTATGGTTGCAAAGTGACCTGACACAGGGGTATCTTCCTAACTACAATTCTCTTCCAATGCCCCTACTGCTGCTCATAGCTTATCCAAGCAGAAGAGTGAAATTAATAAGACTCAGGTCAGTTCAGAAATCCATGGGCAGAAGTGAAATTGATAAAAATCATGTCCACTACACCCTGCAGCTTGGGAAAGCTACCAACAATAGAAGCAGTAGGCACTGAAGTAGTTCCAAGAAGCTGAGGGAGTAGAGAAGAGTAGCAGACACAAAAACCTCCATGATAGCAGCCAGGAGTCTTAGGGTTAGGCAAATGGTAAATTGAGCCCTGCCTGTCCCTCAGCTCTTTGTGAAATGAGAATATACAGGTCACCGAGAAGAGCCAGATTTTGCTACTGTTTTGTTGGCAAAAAAAGATATGATTGTTGCTGCAGGCAAAAGTGTTTCTGTATGAGACAGAGACTTGTCTTTGCAGTTGCTGAAAATAGGGATCCTGCTAATTTATGACTTTTGACTCTCACCAAGAACAGCACTGAAAGTAGCAACATGGTCAAACCTCCAGGGAAATGGACTAGATTATCTAGGTCTTTTGCACCTCTCAATTCTAACATCATTTTTCATTTGTGTGGTTAAAAAAACAAACAACCCACACTTCAAAAATCATGGTCAAAATCAGATTATTATTAGTTGCCATGCAGACAGAACATTTCTTGGGCATAAGCTTGAAAATAAAGTTGTATGAGGTTATTGAATTTGTTTTATTTTTATAATCAGACTGTTCCTTGGGCATACAACTTCTAAAAAAGTGTCAGAGGAGTAAAACTGGAGACACATCCTAAATAACTAAATATCAATACATGACAAAAAACTTCAGTTTTGGCATCCCACAGCAACAAGAACTGCAGTGAACCCTATAGTGTGTCTGGTGTAAATAAATGTTTTCCCTTACAACTCTGACTGGATCTATTAATTATCTGAATGTTAGAAGTATGTAAAGGGAAAGGTCTCAAATATTCAGACAGAGAATTCTGTAGTTTAAACTTTCATCCTAGTTCTTAAAGCAACATGATGATGTCAGTTCACAAATAGCTTAAGCAGCCAAACTAGAAGTTGATGGTAGTTGTATCAGGCTACATAACAAGCCTTTCAAAAGAATATGAAGTAACAAAACTAAAATGTACTTGGCAAGATGCCACGAGGCTGGGATATCTTCTAAGCAACAGAAACTTACAGTATACAGCAATTCATCACCTCCTACTATGCGGCACTGACTTTCCTTGTATTAAATCAAAAATAGCTATAGTAGAAGTAAATCTAGCACTACTAAGATCATACGCTGAAGAGAGGTGGGTTGCACGCTACACATAAATTGCAACAAAGAAACACAGGTTTGGGAATGACAAACTGGCTTTCACATTACTATGATGCAGAAAAGGCATCAAAAAGACAACGTGCTCAAGTTCAAAGCAGAGGAGAGCACTGTTCCCTCTAAACTGTTTGCGCGCACACAGATCTTAAACCCCGCACACATGGCGAAACACCACGCACACTCCAGCTTTGGTGGCGGCATGTTTTTGTTTGTTTTTTTGCGCGCACGCTTTGGTGGCGGCACAGAAGAAATTTTTTGCGCACACCATCTGTTAAAAATTAGAGGGAACATTGGAGGAGAGTAAAAACCATAATACTCATTCATATAGTGCTCGTGAAGAAGTGAGAGATTAAACTGATTGCCTTCTGGGGCAGCATGCATTTCACACAGGTATAACCGAGATCTAGAGTAAAATGCTTTTTAAATCTCTAAGTTATACACATACACTGGGCAAACACTGAAAGATTTTTCTAGACAAAAAGTCAAAATACTGTTCTGTGAGTGAGCTGGGTTTTGAATTTATTAAAGCTAAGCATAGGAACAGAAACAGCCTACTTCCAATAATTTGGCCATTCATACAATTAGTCACAGGTGCACTGATGACATTAAAGTCCGAAACTGACTCTGAACCCCCACCCTTTCCGGGGTATGAGAGTAAAGGGCACCCAGGACCTTGATTTAGAGATTGTCCACACCTCCTTTGATAAAAAATTATTAAAGTAACCTACCACCCACCTTAAGACATGCAATATTCTAACCAGTGCTGAAGAAACCATAATGTGAAGCTAGAGAGCTCACAAACAAATTCCTCCCAATGTCTAAACTCCTTCATTAGCTTGCTTAGAAAAGGAAGCTGGCAAAAAACAACCTCTAATGCTACCTGACATTTCCTAGATTATAAAACCAGAAGTGACTATTGTAATAATCTCTCCATCATAACACAGGCCATAGGATTTCCCTGAATTAATTCCTGTTTCAATTGAAACACATATATTAGAAAGACATCCAATCTTGATTTAAAAGTTCCTGTGATGGAGAATCCATTACAAACCAAGTAAGGTGTTCAATGTTTAATTACCCTAACTGTTAAAAATTTGCAACTCATTCCTAGACTAAATTTATCTAGCTTCAATTTCCAATTGCCAGTATCCTGCATCCCTTCCAGTCAGGCTTCAGGCCAGACACATCACTTGTTACTCTGGCATGTAACTTCATCTGTCCATAAACAACGAAAGTACACCCATATTCCTCCTGCTGAATATCTCTGTAGCGCTCCCTACAGATGTTCACCAAACATTGGTGGCTCAGCTCCAAGAAGATGCAGACGTGAAATGTAATGACCTGAAATGGCTCAAATCAAACCCAGACAATTGTAATTTGCGGGGGTGGGATAGCTCAGTGGTTTGAGCATTGGCCTGCTAAACCCAGGGTTGTGAGTTCAATCCTTGAGGGGGCCGTTTAGGAATCTGGGGCAAAAATTGGGGATTGGTCCTGCTTTGAGCAGGGGGTTGGACTAGATGACCTCCTGAGGTCCCTTCCAACCCTGATATTCTATGATTCTAGGATAATGGGCAACTGTTTCTCCACGTCCAAAACCTTCACCAGTGTGTTCACGCAAGATTCAATTGTCTTCATGTTATTCCACATCTACACGAACCTGGTGAGACAATCCAGGCTGAACTGCCAACAGCATGAAGATAATATCCAGCTATGTCTAACATAACTTTTATATCTAACATAAGCAGCGCCTGAGCAAACAATGTTTGGCTAAAGCTAAAACCAAGCTAGACTCAGGTGATATTAGTAGGAAGAAGGAATCACTCAGAAAAACCTGCCTCCTCTGTAACATCCCCACCTGTGGAGGATATTTGTCCTCATCCTGAGACAGTTACGTTAGTGTACAGCTTGGAGCCTGTTTGGATCCCCCGATGCTATTGAATGTCAAACCATGTATACTTCCTAATGAAATCAGCCAGAAGATCATGCCCCTTTTGATCAGACACAGACCTGGCGACAGAATGATCCACACTCACAACCTCCAAGCTTGATTACTGCAATTCATATCTAGGAATGAAGCAGGCCAAAGCTCCAAATAGTACAGAACACAGTAGAGTAGCCATGCTAAGCTCATCTGGTTAGCAACACAGGTCACAGTCCACAACATCCCTTTACTGATAGGCGGCAGTAGGAAACCACAAATCGTCATGAGGCCTCGCTCCCTCTTACATCCAACAACTACACAACTAAACAAATGGAACAAATACAACTATTTACAGTAGAAGCAGGTGCCAAGCAGACTAAAACCTCAGGTCTTGATCCCAACTCACAAGAACACAGATTTAGTCCAGAATTGGAGGCGTTCCTGACAGGTGTAACACAAGATAGATTTTTTGTTGTGGTGGTAGAGGGGGAGATTAAATCCCACTATAGCAGTCTCAGATTTTACCATTTCAGAACAGTTTTTTGTTTTTTTAAAAAATAGCTCCTCCTGGCAAAAGTAATGAGGAAAATAAAGGAATCCACCCTAAGGAGTCTGAGCATTAGAACTGCCTGGGTGTTTGGTGACAATGTTATCTAGCCTAGAGCTATTGGAAAAGGCAACCAGATCACCACTTTGCAAACCACTTCTGCTAAAGTCTTCCTCCTTCAAGTGCATGAGTGTAACGATACCCACCGTCAAGTAATTTGTAAGAATTGAACCAGGATGTCTGTATCTAAAAGCATGAGTCTCTAATGCTTGAGCTAAAGGGGCAGGCCCCACTATCTCTGAGACAGCAGCAGACTCAAACATTCATACAAGCCATTAACATGAGGATTACTAAAGTGTTAGTAGGTTACAAGAGAATGCTAGTGGTTCCTAGTGGAATGAGCTATCAATTATCATCCATCCCAAACTAAAACTACCTTCCATTTTACAAGCCACTACAATACAGTGTCAAAACTCCTATAACTAATGAAGCATAGGAGAGGTTGAGATCCTATTTAAGGATGAAGACAGGATCATAACTCTGGAAAGATTATTCTGTATAAATAAACCAAACAAATTCATTTGTGCTCTGCCCCAGAGGGCACACTAGAGCAAAAACCAACTACCGTACTTCTGATTTAAAGGGACTCCCCATCAATATTATCACCCTGAAAAATGTTTGCCTATTATTGTTACAAGTAATAGGAGAGATTATGCCATGAGAGATTAGAAGTAAAATTTCTCTTTTTTCATTGTCTTTTCTTTGTGCATTTGACAGTGCTTGTCTACGGACAGTCTGTGTTGCTATTTCCCCTGTCGCCCCCTTATTTGCATGGGTTTTTTACAAACAACGACAGTGAAAGAAAAAATATTGCGACAATATAGAAGATGCAACTGTGAAACCATAAAAACCCAAAGTGGGACTCAGGGCCAGGTGCAATACCTGCAACTATTTAACTTTTTTTCCCTTTTCTATTTAAATCTGATTAGATTTCAAGTTGATGGTATCCCTTCACATAAAACTAGGTGAGAAGGAAAGAATCATCCTCAGGACCACTTTCTCCCATCACAGTAGGGAGGCAGTACAGAACAAAGTTGCTAGTTCCTCTACGATAAAACTCTAGTATAGCATATTCCCAGGCAAATAAGAGAGTTCACATTATATTGCCCTTTAAAACAACAACAGACATGATTTACAAAATACTGCAGGCTCAAAATTCTGATAAATTACAATTCAGGTCCCAATGCCAACCTTAGCTGTACTCCTTATCTTCACTCCTTATCTTCACTCACCTCTACCAAGCCCTGGTAACCACCAACTACCACAAGTCTATCCTCAATTTCAACAGCACGCTCTTTAGTTATGAGGATATAACCCATGCCAACCTTTCCAGCCCAAACTGGGAACACACCACACATCAAGGAGTGGCCAATGTGGACTAAAGGAAGATCTTTGTGTCATTGGGGTGTAATTCTCACACTGGAAAGGGATCCAAGCTTTGTCAGCATGAAAAACAAATTTCAGAGATAGCAGGTAGTTGGCCACCAGCAACATAGCAGAACAGGTGATATTGGTTCAACTAAATTCCCTGAGGATACATGAAACTGAACTCAGGGAATTAAGGGTAGCTGGAAGCCATTTAGATTGTAAACTCTTCAGGGAAGGAACTGTCTCTTATTCTATGTTTGCACAGTGGCTTATACAGGGCCACTGATCTTGGTTGGGGTTTCTAGACACTATTATAATACGGATGGTAATAATATAAATAAGATGGCACATGCATATTCTATGGTACAAACAGAGAGTCCAGTAGGGGCCAAACACCACTCTCTTGGTCATAGGTAGAGAAGCAGAAGTAAAGCTCGCAGAAAGATGGTTACTCTGGTGCCTGCTGCCCACAGGGTAATCAAGGGTGCACAGAGAGAAAGGGGTCTCTAGACTATAGGTGGAAGATGGACAAGAAAGTAAGCAGAGGAATTGATACGGATACTGGAACCTTAATTGCTTTTTACATTAAAGGGAAAAAAACAAAAGACAAACACTCCAGGTATTGTTTTAAAGGGCAATACATTTGCCATCTTATCTTTGTTTTAGTGTCTCACTGCTCTGAAGAAGAAACCCTTCTCTTGCTTACCTGCTCAGGGTCTAACTGATCATATGTGATGTCAGGAACTTGGCAGTGATCTTGGAGGTTTGCCTTCCCCTGCAGCAGGGAGTGTGGGTCACGTGACAAAATTATCTGGGTATATCTCACTTAATTACTTCACATTGTAGTGGACTCTGAGATTGCTGCATCTTGGTCCCACCTATTCTCTGCCTGTGGCCTATTAGTCTTCTGTGGCTGCAATATTTTGGTCTAATTTTGATTGTTGGGTTTAGTTTTTGGGTGTGTCGCTGGCCTGTGATAAGCAGGAGGTCAGACTAGATGATCTGCTACTCTGTTCTGGCCTTAAGCTCTATGACTTTGATCTGCCTACAGGCTGTATCATTCACTTCTCTGCCTCTTTGCAGGGGACTGAAATCAATTTCCTTTGAAGGTGCCAGTCAATAATACCCTCATGTAACACCTCAAAATTAAATTCAGCTGCATGAATAAAATACTTATTGGCAGTTTACAGAAAACAAATAAGAGACAGTATGTACAGTATACTGGACCCCTGGAAACGAGATATAGAACATCCCTTCAAGTGGGCCCAGACAATTTGTCAGTATTACCTGACACACTACATGAAAGAAAAACCTTAGTACTCCCAAACCTTTGTCCGTCTTTTCCTTTCAGAGCATTAAGCACAACACTTATCCAGTAAGAATACACTATTAGCTTAAAACTAGTTCATGTAGCCTTTTACAAGACAGTATCATAATTACAATAGGAAGGTATCATTAGCATTCCATCAAAATACATATTAGGTTTAGTTTAAGCCAGCGTTTCTTAGCCTGGGGTCCACGGTCATCAATTCAACTCCTGCTGATCAATTCAACTCCTACCACTCCCTCCCAGTGCCTCCTGCACACCGGGGAACAGCACTGGGAGGGAAGGGGAGAAGGGGGAGGGGCAGAAAGAGGCAGGGAAGAGATGGGGCAGGGGTGAGGCCTGGGGATCCGTGGCAAAATTTTAAATCAAAATGGGGGTCCTTGGGTTCCTAAAGTTTGAGAACTGCTGGTTTAAGCTATTTTTCTTTTGAAGACAGTTCAACGCAGAAAGGTTATATTTTCCTCCTTTCCTAGTATTGTTTTAGAATTAACATATGCCACAGTGCACCTGGACAAACAACTTTCTGGCATCCAGTTCGCTTCATTTGGTTCTCTAAAGATTCTAGGGAACATCTTTCATAGAACTTTAATTAACATGCTAATGAACAGGTCACCATTTCAGTTCCATTGGACAATGATAACCCCTGAATGAATACATTAAACTAGGAAACATACAATTCTTAGAGTCAAATACATATTTCATCAGGCAGTTAAAGTTGAACAGGTTTGTAAGGTATACAAGCTCTGCTGGTGGAGTCTATAAACTTTCATGAAACCCCAAATGTGACTGTAATCCGCATGAGCAAAGGTAAACAAAAATATATAAGCACTCTTTGAAATAAACTATGCCAGAAGACTGGTGAGTAGCAAACGTTGTACCTAGAAGGTTGATCCTGGGAATTACAGTGCAGTAAGTCCCTCTTACTGAAGATCCATTGAAATGATAATTAAAAATAGGATTATAAAACACCTAAACACAGTATGATACAAAAAAGCCAGAATACTTTTCATACAAATAAGTGACAATGAGAGAGCATCTGTCCTCTGCTGGAGGCCCTGTGTGCTGCTCCAGCAGCTTATAGGAGACACAAAAGCCCTGCAGACAGCCAAGGGAGAATTTCCCTTGTGTAGGCCAACACAGCTCTAACTGCCATCCTTGGACACTACATTCACACATACACACAGAATTATTATGAGGAGGAAATTAAAGTTTATGGCCCTGAAAGAAGATATGTTTTGAAGGAGGAGAGTAGAGGAATGGCAGATCAGAGGTATGCAAAAGGCAGCTAATATTTACAAACCTGACACTTTATCATTGACTAAAAAAAGAAACGTTTCAAAAAGTAGTATAATTTACTTGCCATTACAGCAAGTTTTATTGGCAATTTGGAAGAATGTGGCCATAATCTCATCATCATAATTGGTAAAAAGTTACTCACATTCTCCCTACACCTTCATACATGCGTGTCTCATCCACCAGAGTCATAATCTCCGTATCAGTGAGGTGTGCATGCTTTTTCGTCCTGTTTAGTTGCTCAATTTGTATATCTGCCAGCTTCACCTTTTGCTGTGTGTCGATAACCTTGGCCTGCAGTTCAGTAAAAGCCTAATGAAAAAAGCAGGCAAGTTACAATTATGGAAATTTTGGCCTTGAACATCATAACTTTTGCACAGGTAATTGAAGTTTTGCACAGGTAATTGAAGTCCAGGAGTAATAAGTAGCACTTGTGGACATGGTCCAGCTGTTTTCATTTTGGACTCAGAAAACTCAGCAACAGCTAACTCGCGTGCAAGGGTTTAAAAGTGAACTGCCTCTTTCAGCTATAATGACATTAAACACAGACAAGCTTCTGGGGACAGACTGTCAGATCAAGGATCTGCCCTCCTGTGTGGCGCACATACATGTTTTTAAGTTGTCTAGCAAAACTCATCCCTAGTGATTTGCCTCCCTTCTGGGGCACTGGACTGCTCCTCTTCACTGTGGATGCCTGGCCTGACTCACTTCTATCTGCTCTCCAAGCCTTCCCCTGCCACCTCCCAGCGCCCACTCCCTTCCCTAACAGCTCTAGTTCCCTCCAGGTCAGGGCTAGGGAAGCTCACCCTACCCTGCCCTGCCCTGCCCAGCAGCAATGGGAGGGGATCAGCCCTGTGGCCAGACAGAGGGCGAGCTTTGCAGGGAGCTAGGTCGAGTGTCTGTCTGGAGCCTGTGGGGGAGTCTCTCAGGTGCCCACGCTCCCACAGCTCCCCGGGCTCTCCCCGGCGCAGCAAGTCCCAGGCGGCGGGGCCTGGCTCCTGCCAACCCTGGGACACCCGGCAGGGCCCTGCTGCGGCCGTCTCTCCTGCAGCCACCCAGGCTATAGGGAAGGAGGCTCCGCTCACCGCCCCCCGCAGGCAGCGCGACAAACCGGGCCCGGCCGGTACCTTCTTCAGCTCCAGGTCCACGGGCGCCGCCATCTTGCCAGCCCCTGCGCGTGCGCATTCACGGCAGGGGGACCCATTCCAGTGCGCGTGCGCAGTGAGAAGTGCGCCTCTGCGCCCCCCATCACACACTGGACAGCGACCCACAGGGATTCCAAGACAGTCCTGGAGGGTTACCGGCAAGCCCACGTCCCTGTTGGGCTACTGACAACCAGAATTGCAGTACAGCAGGAATACCACCCAGATCCACCACCTGCTGCCATCTGAGCTAAAGGAGAACCACCCGTAGCTCTCTGCAGTATGGGGTCTCTGACACACAGTCGAGCAGTTCTTCTAACTCTACCCCTTGGAAAGTGGTGCCCATATATGCTAGCCAGGCCATTGCAGAATTGTATTTGTGGTAGACCCAAGCTTTGCTCACTGAGATGAATGGCTGAAATTGCAGATTACAAACCCTGCAAACTATCAATAGACCAAATAAAACATAAAGGATATCTCATCACACAATGTGAGTGGTCATGTGTCCTGTAGTTGTAGGTCAACCAATCAGGGACCAGAAACAATATCATGTGACTGTATGCATTGTTATTAATAAGCATTATTACACTACAGGTATGTTTGGCATTTCACCAGCTAATACAAAGATAAGGCCCTTGCCCAAGGAGCTGGGTGTACAAGGGATTATTCCTGTGAAAGTCAACAGGAGTGTTGCCACTGACGTCAGGGGGTAGGATCTGGCTTAAATAAACTGGAAAACTTCACAGGAATGACAAGAGGGGTGAAACAAAGAGAAGCCACTATTGAGAGAGTCTTATTGACAAGGAATTCAGATCAGTTCACTCGTGACTGTTGTGTGTTAATTCTCATTGGAGGTTATGATGCAGTTTTATTTGCCCATAATCTGAGCCACAAGTGAGGGAGCATACAGTACTAGAGCATACATAGTGATCAGTTGCAATCTGAGCAGTAGGATTTCATTTGAATGGTTTGTGATACTACTTCTCAGTAGTTACTTAATGTTGGTGCAGTGCTTTAAACATGGAAAGCGATGCTTCTCAATCTTTCCAGACTACTGTACCCTTTCAGGAGTCTGATTTGTCTTGCATACACCCAAGTTTCCCCTCACTGAAAAACTACTTGCTTATAAAATCAGACATAAAAATACAAAAGTGTCACAGCACACTGTTACTGAAAAATAGCTTACTTTCTCATTTTACCATACAATTATAAAATAATCAATTGGAATATAAATATTGTACTTACATTTCACTGTATATACAGCAGTATAAACAAGTTGTATTAAATTTTAGTTTGTACTGACTTTGTAGTGCTTTTTATGTAGCCTGTTGTAAAACTAGGCAGACATGTAGATGAGCTGATATACCCCTTGGAAGACCTCTGGTTATCCCCAAGGGTACACATACCCCTGGTTGAGAACCACTGATGTAAAGCATCACGGGGCTAATCTTGAGATGTTCCAAAATCCTGTGACTTCCATTTATTTTAACGGAAGCATTGGCCAATGCCTGATCCATCTAGGTTCTTATACCCCAAGCAAGAGAAGATATAAACCACCCATAATGCACTTGATAATTTGTGCAATACTACACCACCCGGAGAAATTTATTCCTGACCAGGCAGTGATTAGCTTACATCCTGAAACATGAGGATTGACAGCTCCTCTAATTTACTGTAATTGCAAACGTTATTCATAGAAATGGCTGTTCTTTTTACAAAGTGTCTCCCAGCCTTTTTGAAAACTTACCTAACTACATGCATCAGTTTAATGGGCCATCGTATTAAAGTGTATTAGCCTTTATCCATTTAAAATTTCACTGAAAGGATCTCTGCCTCGCTGTTGCAGGCAGCCAGCAACTTTCTTAATTTAAAGAAATAGGGAGGTCTTAATCTAGTTCCCTGTGGACAGGTGTCCACATCACAGAAACCACTGCTATGGTAGGGACAAATTGCCATTCCTATTGGTAGACTCAGCTGAGAGCCAAGAACTGAAAAAGTCACAGGGATACTACTTAAAGGAGGCCTTCCAGGTCAGGGTCAAGGCTCTTGGCATGACAGGGCTGGAGTGTTTGCCCTCTGCTGCCCACACTATTCAGGTCCTGTGCAGGGTTCTCAGCCCAGCACCTTTCACCAGCAGTATAGCTGCATACAAGTGGGATTTTAAAAAACTGAAAAGCCTCCCAAAGAAGTACAACCTCAGAACTAGTCACTGAACACTCCCCGCCTTCTATCAATGAACTACAGAATTGCTCATTGCTGGGCCAAAGCACATCTTGTCCAGCAGGGCAACTGCAATGTGTGTGGTGATTACTGGGAAACAGTGGAATACTTTTTTATAAGAGTTGCTCCCTGCCTTCTCAGGGGGGGTTGACATACTGAGCTGAAGAGTCAAACGTGGGAATCATGTGGCCATATGGAGTGACAGAGCTCTGAAGCGGACTCTTGATCAATCAGTTTGAATTCCTTGAAGGTGGTGTGCAATGCAAAGAGCCCTGAAAAATAGTTCCCCTGTGCTGAGGACCAGAGCTGCTTTGTTTGAATGTTGTTAGCAACAAAATTCCTTTTTGATAATGGTGACCAGGTGAGGCCACCTCTAGAAAAATATTTAGACCAGGAAGGGAGTTATTACTGACAAACCCCGATGAGGCTGCTCCTAGCCAGAATGCTGGCACTGGATTTGCTTCGCTTTTTAAGTAAACCACCCTTTCACATGCCTTAGGGGGAGCATTTGCTATTGATTCAGATGATCTAAAGCTGTGTAACAGACACGGCGCAGTATGACATGTGAATGTGAGCTGTTTGTCTCATTACTCACCAGGGAGAGTGAGGGCAACCAGCCAGTCCCAGAGAGAAGATCCCTATGGCCAGAAGAATATGTGCAACTAAGGCAACAGGTCAAAAAGTAATAACTGTAGCTAAAAACAGAGGCAGACTGATGATGATTATTAATACCTTGCAGTTATACAGGGCCTCTCATCCAGACAGATACTGAAGTGCTTTACAAATGACCCCTGCTGGTGGCTGGCTGAAGCCCTGAAGCATGAGCTTTTAGGAACATAAGACATACATCAGAAGTGAGCCCCAGGGCTTCTGAGCCCTGCCCCCCACCATCACAAGTAACCCCAACATACAATCACACTCAGAAATGTATCCAGCTCTCTCTTGGATATGAATATAGTCCAGCCATGTTAAAACATACATAAGGAAGAATACCACATCCTATAACCCCAATAGATACAGTGGCCTACAACATGGTTATGATATTTTCTTTCTGTCCACACGGTAAAGGATAAATCATAATAAGGCTGGGCCATTAGCATGTTATAATGGCCTGGTTTATACCTGGTTATTTTTGCTGTGTAGATATGGCCTAATGTATGAATTCCATAGATCTTCTGTCCACACTACAGTTTGGATGGGAATCTATCACCCTTTCACTACTGTCAGTGCAGCTCCACTAGTGATAGCAATGACAAGAGCCCTAGTGTGGACATGGTGCAGGTGCTTTTACCACTGTATCAGCTACACTTGCTCAGAGCTAAATGCCAGCAGCTAGTCTCCACCAGCTCTCCCACCATTGCTATAGCACCAATACAGGCCCCCAGTGCTGGCAACAGAGGGAGATTTTTGAAAACAGCTCAAGATAGACGCAGCTTTTATTTTCCAGAAGACCTTTTAAACATCAAATACCTACACACCTGTAGATGCTGAGAAGGTACTGAGCTGGTGAAATAGACAACAGGGGAAGGATTTAATACCATGGGCCAAAGAGGATGATGGTTACAGAGGTAGTAGGAAGGAAGTGGCACATGGAGCACCTCAGGAATTGGTGTACCTGGTCCTGTTTATCCAGATGATGAATGATCTGGAGAGAGACGCAGGTAACACAAGTGGGGAGATGAGCAAATGCGAAAGAAGCTCTGAGGAGGCCTGGAAAAGGTGAGAGAATGACATGCATCGTCATGTATCAAACACTGTAAGCAAGTACGTGCATTCCCTGTAAACTGCAGTGATCTCTAAGCTGTCCATCCGCAACTGTCAAACCCACCTATAACCTTCCCAATAACTGCTCCAACTTTCCTAGGTGCCTATCCCTGTTTCTCTATTCCCCATCAGCATTAGCTGCCTGTCCCTCTGCTACACTGCACAGATCCTGTTGTCTCCAGCACACAGTGCTTCCTGATGAGGAAAGGAAAACTTGAGCTGAATAGCAGGAAAAAAATTCTTGGCAGCAAATTCGATAACATTGTAGCATAGTCTCCCAAGAGAAGCAATAGAAACCCCATTGCTTGAGTCATGAGCAATTTATAACTGGACTGGACAAAAGACTGAAGAATGCACAGTGGGGAACAATTCTGCACTAGCCCCAAGGCGTGGAAAAGGTGACCTATCGGTCTTTTTCCATCTCTTATGGCTATGATCTGTGAAAAGCTCTGTGTGGCAAAGATGACTGAGGAGAGCACCAGCACCCTAGCTGGGCTGGCAGACTAAAGCCCTACAGCTGGCACACAATGGGCTGCCCAGCAATAGAAATGCCAGTCATAGGTTAGAGCTTTGAAGTCCTTTTCCAGATGAGATGACTGGTGAAGGTTTACTTCTCTCATAGGGTCAGTTCCTGGTCCCACTCTTGAAAACAAAGGGTAGAACTCCGAATGACTTCAATGAGAGCAGGATTTAGCCCTTAATGCTAATGACCATCCACTCTATGTGTGACAGCAATTAGAAGGCAAACAGAACATGGGAATGTATCAATAGGAGGAACCAAGTCTCACTCCCACCAGCTGTCCCCTTCTACCTTAGAATTGCTCTAGGCTTGGTTTCTAGGAGGCTAATGAGCTTCAGCTGCTAATTAACCCTTGGTTCCCCAGCCTGGGACCCTGTTGCTTTCTATTCCCACTACGCGCCACACTGTCTAGACCTCTGTGGTGTGATAGACTCTACTACAGAGCAATTCATAGCTCTCAGAGCTATTATTTCAGGCTGTCTGCAGACTCAGGCAAACATCTCTGTATCAGTTACACTGTGTTCACAATTTGAAGGTTTTGTTTGCCACTAAAAGGGCTAGGGCAGTGGTTCTCAAACTGTGGGTCAGGCTGGCTTAGACTTGCTGGGGCCTGAGCCACAGTGCCCAGGGCCAAAGCCAAAGCCAAAGCCTGAGGGCTTCAGCCCTGGGTGGCAAGGCTCAGGATGCAGGCCCCCTGCCTGGGGCAGAAGTCCTTGAGCTTCAGCTTTGGCCCCCTGTCTGGAGCGGTGGGGCTCCGGCTTTGGCTCCCCCACCTGGGGCAGTGGGGCTCGGGCAGGCTCAGACTTCAGTCCCCCCTCTGCGGATCGTGAAATAATTTTTGTTGTCAGAAGAGGGGCATGTTGCAAAGAAGTTTGAGAACACCTGGGCTAGGGACTTAATTTTTTACCAATGAAGGCTGAGATTCTGGAGCATAAGATAGCAGACACCAAAACCATACAACCGCTCCATCAGACTGGTTCAGCCTCTGATATCTGTAAGAGAACCTTCTGTTAC
Source organism: Eretmochelys imbricata (assembly GCF_965152235.1). Classification (NCBI taxonomy): domain Eukaryota; kingdom Metazoa; phylum Chordata; order Testudines; family Cheloniidae; genus Eretmochelys; species Eretmochelys imbricata. The sequence continues at coordinate 36,589,157 of NC_135579.1, forward strand.
TGCCATTAGAGCCCATTCCATACGTTCATTACCCTCTGCTACATACATAAACATCTCCTGGCCCTCCTTAGTGCCCCATGCCCACCACTCTCTTGTGTTAGGTTTGTTGCTCTTTGGTTTCCAAATTTTTTCCCCAACCAAATGCCTTTGTAGTATCTACCTGCTCTCTGCCCCTCTGACTTTTATACCCCTCAGCCATGTCTGATTGGAATCCCCTCTTTTCTAATGAGCATAACTTTAGTTTTCTGAACACCTCCTATAGAACTAGCCCTAAAACCCTGTATCATCCTGGTTCTCCATTTCTGTACCTCTCCTGGATCTCCCCACCTTTCCTCCCTGTGGTAGGCCAAATTGCCCTCCACTGCCAACACCCATTAAAGACCCCCACATCCGTGAATACTGCACGTGTTTAAAGGCAGGTCTGCCTCCTGTTAACGAGGTAAACATTTTGGAACCCGCTCCAGACCGTCTCCTGGTCATTCCTGGCCTCTGCACAATGGCTTTGCATTGCCGTGGCACATTAATGCTGTATTCTGCAGCCAGCTGGCAGTTCTACTGTAGCTTGAGAAATATTCTTAAACAAGTTTCAGAGTAACAGCCGTGTTAGTCTGTATTCGCAAAAAGAAAAGGAGTACTTGTGGCACCTTAGAGACTAACCAATTTATTTGAGCATAAGCTTTCGTGAGCTACAGCATCCAATGAAGTGAGCTGTAGCTCACGAAAGCTTATGCTCAAATAAATTGGTTAGTCTCTAAGGTGCCACAAGTACTCCTTTTCTTTATTCTTAAACAAGGGATTGTGTGAATGGATTTTTGTGGAACAGCTTTTATTGTTATTCATTGGACTATTAAATCAAAACCCTTGCAGGAGTTTTCCCCCCACTCATAGCAGGCTGCAAGATCCCATACCAACTGCCCCAAAACCAGGTGGCCTTAGGGGAGAATGTTAGCTGTATGTGCCATACAGAGAAAGAGGACAGCACTGGAGAGGCGTGGGCCTGGGTTCTAGTCCCCTTCCTTGGGGCTACTACTGCCTTTTGGCTGTTAGGAGGGAGGTGAAGGAACACATAGGAGGAAGGGACAGAGCATTCAAGGAGAGACCAGAAAGAGGGAAGGGAGCAGGGGCCTGAAGACAGCTCTTTTTACAGTCAACTTCGAGGCTGATCATGCCTCACCTCGAAGGGCTGATGAGACCCCGCAGCCTGAGGGGTCTGGCCTTGTCGGGTTGGTGAGGAATAGAGCTAATGGAAAATTTTCCAAGATAATGCTGATTTGATTAATTCTAAACATTTGCAGGAATGTATCAATTTTGTTGACATTTTCAATGGGAAAGTATCAAAATGCTTTATTTAAAAAGTATATTAATTATAATTATAATTATATTATATTATATTATCAAAATGAAATATGTCCGAATATTTTGTTTTGCAAATAATCCCGAGATTTTGACTTTTTGTCCTGATTTGGGACAAAAACAAATTTCGAAATCTCAGAAAATCACAGGACATCCATTCTGGTTTATGGACTTCTTTAGTGAGAAGTAAGACTGCTGGGGAAGCACCAACTTTTGGCCCAGCTAGCAAACTCATGGACAAAAGGAACATGCCCACTGTAAACAGCTAGAACTGCCCCATTGCAAGCAGGAAGAGGCAGGCATGGAGCACAAAATGGCATCTGAAGGCAGCAAAAGTGGACCCAGAAATCAGGATTTCTTGGCCAGAGGGTCCCAGGGTGGATTTCTGGGGCAGCTGCCCCAAATGCAAACTCTGCAGCCTGCAATTGCAGAATTCGCAGGACCCTGATCAGACACATTAATTTTAATGCTCCTCCCAGCACCACTGAAATGTCCTTGTGTTGTATTAGTGAGGCTCAGGGAGGCGGGGAAGGGAGTTCAGCAGCAGAGCTGCTACTGGTGGTGTTTTGTGGCTGTGAAATGAACAGTGCAGCTGCCTTATGAGAGGGTTCAGAGCTGCCTAGACATGACCCAGCCTGGTGTGGGACTGTAGTACACTGAGTACAGAAACCCGGGGTGGGGATGTCATTTTCTGGAGCATTGCCCTTTCATGAACCATAGAATCATAGAATATCAGGGTTGGAAGGGACCTCAGGAGGTCATCCAGTCCAACCCCCTGCTCAAAGCAGGACCAATCCCCATCTAAATCATCCCAGCCAGGGCTTTGTCAAGCCTGACCTTAAAAACTTCTAAGGAAGGAGATTCCACCACCTCGCTAGGTAACGCATTCCAGTGTTCCACCCTCCTCCTAGTGAAAAAGTTTTTTCTAATATCCAACCTAAACCTCCCCCACTGCAACTTGAGACCATTACTCCTTGTTCTGTCATCAGCTACCACTGAGAACAGTCTAGATCCATCCTCTTTGGAACCCCCTTTCAGGTAGTTGAAAGCAGCTATCAAATCTCCCCCTCATTCTTCTCTTCCGCAGACTAAACAATCCCAGTTCCCTCAGCCTCTCCTCATAAGTCATGTGTTCCAGTCCCCTAATCATTTTTGTTGCCCTCCGCTGGACTCTTTCCAATTTTTCCACATCCTTCTTGTAGCATGGGGCCCAAAACTGGACACAGTACTCCAGATGAGGCCTCACCAATGTTGAATAGAGGGGAATGATCACATCCCTCGATCTGCTGGCAATGCCCCTACATATACATCCCAAAATGCCATTGGCCTTCTTGGCAACAAGGGCACACTGTTGACTCATATCCAGCTTCTCGTCCACTGTAACCCCTAGGTCCTTTTCTGCAGAACTGCTGCCGAGCCATTCGGTCCCTAGTCTGTAGCGGTGCATTGGATTCTTCCGTCCTAAGTGCAGGACTCTGCACTTGTCCTTGTTGAACCTCAGCAGATTTCTTTTGACCCAATCCTCTAATTTGTCTAGGGCCCTCTGTATCCTATCCCTACCCTCCAGCGTATCTACCTCTCCTCCCAGTTTAGTGTCATCTGCAAACTTGCTGAGGGTGCAGTCCACACCATCCTCCAGATCATTTATGAAGATATTGAACAAAACCGGTCCGAGGACCGACCCTTGGGGCACAACACTTGATACCGGCTGCCAACTAGACATGGAGCCATTGATCACTACCTGTTGAGCCCGACAATCTAGCCAACTTTCTATCCACCTTATAGTCCATTCATCCAGCCCATATTTCTTTAAATTGCTGGCAAGTATACTGTGGGAGACCATGTCAAAAGCTTTGCTAAAGTCAAGGAACAACACGTCCACCGCTTTCCCCTCATCCACAGAGCCAGTTATCTCGTCATAGAAGGCAATTAGATTAGTCAGGCATGACTTGCCCTTGGTGAATCCATGCTGACTGTTCCTGATCACTTTCCTCTCCTCTAAGTGCTTCAGAATTGATTCCTTGAGGACCTGCTCCATGATTTTTCCAGGGACTGAGGTGAGGCTGACTGGCCTGTAGTTCCCAGGATCCTCCTTCTTCCCTTTTTTAAAGATGGGCACTACGTTAGCCTTTTTCCAGTCGTCCGGGACTTCCCCCGATCGCATGAGTTTTCAAAGATAATGGCCAATGGCTCTGTAATCACATCCACCAACTCCTTTAGCACTCTCGGATGCAGCGCATCCGGCCCCATGGACTTGTGCTTGTCCAGCTTTTCTAAATAGTCCCGAACCACTTCTTTCTCCACAGAGGGCTGGTCACCTCCTCCCCATGCTGTGATGCCCAGTGCAGTAGTCTGGGAGCTGACCTGGTTCGTGAAGACAGAGGCAAAAAAAGCATTGAGTACATTATCTTTTTCCACATCCTCTGACACTAGGTTGCCTCCCTCATTCAATAAGGGGCCCACACTTTCCTTGACTTTCTTCTTGTTGCTAAAGAAGAAACCTGAAGGAACCCTTCTTGTTACTCTTAACATCTCTTGCTAGCTGCAACTCCAGGTGTGATTTGGCTTTCCTGATTTCACTCCTGCATGCCTGAGCAATATTTTTATACTCTTCCCTGGTCATTTGTCCAATCTTCCACTCGACTCCTTGAGACGCTGGCTGGTGATCAGCAAACAAGGTCAGTTACCTGCAGGTGAAACTGAGGCCCAGAGAGGTGAAGGGAATTGTCCAAGGTCACACAGAGTTAGTGTCAAGGCCACTATTAAAACTCAGGCTTCCTGACTCCTAGACCCCTGCTCTAAGCTCTGCTTCCCGCCTGGCTTTTCAATTTGCCGGTTTCAACAGGAAATGTTGTGGCCGGTGACACATAGGAATTTTTGCTGTATTTCTGGCCCAGGCTGCATGTCCGGGGGGGCGAGCATGGAGCTCTGCAGCGTGGAGGTGGGGGGAGGTTGGAGTCTGCATTCCTGAAGGCCTCGGTCTGCATAGTTTCACAAAGCATATACGCTTGGCAGGCTCCCCTTATATTCAGCTCCTGTGCTGGCAGCCGGAGAGCGGGTGGGCGTCACGCAGACTGGAAAGGCTGATGAAGCGGAGGAGTTTGAACCCAGGCGAATTGGGAGCAGCCAGGCCAAGGCAATCAGGACAAACCAGGCAACTAGGCAAGACTGGCACCCGCATCGTCTCCTGTAACCCAAGAGCTATCTACTGCCTGGGTTTCTGCTGCTCTGGCTCAGGGTGCACCCTGGCACCTGTAGCTGTGCCCCCGCGGTGACCGTGCAGGCAGCTGTCCAGGTGACTCCATGCACCGGAGCCGCCTGGACATTCCAGAGCAGGGCTGGCTGCCACACAGCGTGGTCTGTGAGAGGCCAGCAAGGCCTCGGTCACCATGGAAACCAGACTTCCCATGGAAAGGTCACATATTTGGTGCGGCTGTAATCCAGGCCCCTCCAGAAATGGAACGTTTACCCCATTTTGATGCCACTGGCCCGTTTCCCAAGGACGCACGGAGAAAATCTGTAACGAGGGTGGCTTCTGGGAGCCTGCCCCGCCTGAGCTGGTGTCATGAGCACGGCCACAGCTCCCTGGGCTGAGCTCCCTCCCAGAGACAATGCTGGCATAGAGCAGGCAGCCAAGATCAGGCAGTGGAGGCATCGAAATGTGCTAGCTGTCCTCTGAATCTCCCTTGCAGCAGCAGTACTCCAGCACCCTCGAGAGGGGGCACAGCAGCACTCTCTGACGGCTTTGCTATCAAACACGTAGCGAAGTCGGGCTGGCGTTGACATTATGAAGGGTTTGATCATCGACTCCCTGCAGAACGCCTGCCTTCCCCAGTTATAATACAGCCATGGCACAGTGACACTGACAGAGGGTAAGAGTCTTAGAGAAGCCTTAGGGAGTCAGGGGACTTTCAATGGGATCTGGGCCCCTAACTCCCTCAGGGCATGTCTCCACTGCATCTGGGCAGCAGCCTCCCAGCCCAGAGCCACAATCTCCTGCTAGTGCTCTAAAAGGACCTGTACAGATGGTGCTTTGACACTGTGGCGTAGGCTCTGAATCCCCTCAGGATTCAGAGCCCGAGCCCCAGACCAAGCTGCTGCATCTCCGCTGCTATTTTTAAAGCGCTAGCGTTAGTCTGTGGGCCTGGGCTGGGAGGCTCACTCCCAGACGCATCATAGAGCCCTTAGGCTCCTTTGAAACATCCCACCCAAAACTGCTGCTGCCCCCTCGCCAGCACGGAGTCCCTCTTTTCCACCCCCTCCACCCCCAGAGACACCCAGAGCATGGGTCTGTGTCTAAGCGGTGCCTCATGCACTAAGAGCGTGCGGAGGAAGGCGCTAGAGCACAGAGGAGAGTCCAGTCGCTTACACGTGAGACGGAGCTGCTCAGTTGTGCACCCAAAACAGCACCCAGTTGAACAACGTAGCGGATGCAACTGCTCATTTGGGCCAGTACATGTGACATGAATTCCTAGGAAGTATTGGGGAGGAGGGGACTTCAATTACCCCACCTACGGCCTCAGCCTTCGAAGCTTCTTCCGCTGATGACCCATTACATAAGGTCAGACCCATTACATGTGTCCTCCGAACTGTAGAAAGGATGGACTACACTTTTCATGGAGGTTCTTGTTTTGGGCAAAAGGGAGTTATGAGCCTGAAACCCCAAGAACACCCTGAGCATGTTTTGAATGACTGCTCACCTGCCAGAGCCCATGTTGGAATTGGGGGATCTCAGGTAAACTTGTCCCGTGAGTGTAGATTCTTTTATTATTTTAAAAATATTTTTTCTGTATTGCTTTTACCTTAAAAACAAAATATGGGTGCTTAGGAAGAACTGTGTGGTAACATATATTTGGGGCAATTACACTATGTACCATGTCTGAGAAGAAACACAAAGCAGGCCTGCTTTAGCAGATTGTCTTTTGTTGGGAAAAACATAGTGAAGGCACGGAACTGTTCATCCTGGAAATACCCAGTCAGGAGGGTGAGAGACGGGGGTCGCCACCCAAGATCGGTGACCGGTGAGGAACCAAGAGCCTAGAGTGGGGGGAAATACAGGTGCAGTTGCCCTGCACTGCTCTCCTCATAAATAAACAGAAGAACCAGACAGATATGGACAGCAGCTAGTAAACTCAGGTGCTGAGGAAATGGTGACTGTGCCCCTGTTAACCATCTGCATCCTATGCCCACAAACACCCTTCCGTTAGCTGCTGAATATCTGAAAGGCTCCCCCCACCCCATAATGCCTCTGTTTTCCATGTTAAATAACAATTTTTGGTGTGTCCTGTGGCCAGGCCCAGGACTATGGCTTCTTGCCTGCTCTGTGAGCAGCTCTTAGGCTCATGACTCTCCATCCCACCCAAATCCTCCCTCCAAGTCCACTCATGGTAGAAGAAAGAGAGAATGCACAGACTTGATTCAGCAGTTCCCCATTGTTCTCAAACCCTCAGTGACTAACTCTGGTGATAGATGCTATCTCAACAGCTTTAGGGAGTGGAGCTATGCCCCGGACAGGTAAAGCCAGGCAAGCTTTCCATCTTCTGCTCCACTGTGGACACGGCTCAACCCTCACTCTAGAACTGACAGAGTGGTACATTCATTCCCCAGCCCCAGTCACTTCCCTGCTCAGACTGGCAGTAGCACAGGGAGTTTCTGTGACCACCACCTCCACCTTGCATGGGATCCAGTCAACAATTGCTTCTGGCTGCCATCAACCTGGGCTGGGTTTGTCCTCTTTAGAGAAAGGCCCCGTAGCCTATTACTAATCCTTGGAGCCATTCATTATTTCTCACCAACAGCAAACATTAACATTCCAGCTGTCTATAGAAAGAAAGACATCCTCTTGGCTACCCAAGTGGCTTCCCAGCCTGCCAAACACATTGTTCTTGGGGATGCAAAGGCATGGAGGAGGAAAAGTGAAAAGGAGGTGGCTAAACTTGGTCAGATAGGAAATCCTAGGGATGACCCTCAGGTCTGGTGCTCTGAGAGTGGATGTAAGCAGAGAGTTGGCTAACACAGTGGAAAGGAGGAGAGGCAGGAGTGGAGTGTTGGAGGGATCATTACTTCAGTAATACCGGAATGTCAGCCGGAACAAGAGAGGACAATGAGAATGAAAGAACTGGAGAGCAGCCTTCAAACTCCAGGCATTACCCAAAGGGGAACCCAAATGTTCTTCCTTCAAGGAGATATTTGGAGTAATTCTGAGTCCTGGGGAAGGCAGTAGGAGAACTTGTAACTGGCAGGCTTCCAACAGAATTTAACAAGTTACTTCTAATATGCTATTCTCCTCTTTCAGTCAAAGTGAGACCGCTCTGCTGGCCTCATTTTCAGATGTAGAGTACGAAGCTTTGGTGCTACATGGGAGTCCCCAAATCACTGCATAAGCACTTGAATGTGTTACTCATCTAAGGAGGGAATAAACACAATATTGGTCCAAAGTCTGGGACTTCACAACCAGCACCAAAAGGCCCTGTTAAACTAAGGAATGTCATTAGTATCTAAGATCCGGCTTTCACATGAAACATCATTAGAAAGGCACACCCAGAAAATTTGGGATCCATAGCTTTCCAATGGTATAGGGCTTTTATTTCTTCACCTGGCAAGTTGTAAGTTGTTGGGCCTTCACATTATGTCACCTTTTAGTACCGTTTTACCCTTTTCCCTCCACTTTGCTTGTGACATGATTTTAGTGGATCTTGAGAATCACTAGAAATTGCAATTATTGCTTCATACCCTGCCAATTTTATAAATGGCATAAACACATTAGCATTTCATAAGAGATCAGCTGCAAGGATTTCATCTTAAATGAAGCAGAAGAAGAAAAAGCAGAAAAAGCTAGATGGCAATCAGCATGTGATTTTAAGGACTGATACCTCATGCTCTGCCAGAGCTAGACTTTGGCATGATCAGTACAAATGCTTTAAAGGACTAGAAAATCTTAGAATCATAGGACTGGAAGGAACCTCGAGAGTGCTCCAGGGACCTCGAAGTCATCTCGTCCAGTCCCCTGCACACATGGCAGGGCTAAGGATTATGTATACCATCTCTGACCATAGGCGCCGACTCTGTGGGTCTTCCAGGGCTGGAGCACCCACGGGGAAAAATTGGTGGGTGCTTTGCACCCAACCAGCAGCCACGCTCCCCGCCCCCCCCACCCTAGCTCACCTCACCTCACCTCTGCCTCAGCCTCCTCCCCTGAGCGCGCCACATCCCCACTTCTCCTTCCAGCACTTGCTGCTGCAAAACAGTTGTTTCGCGGTGCAACAAGCTCTGGTAGGGAGGGGGGAGGAGCGGGAACGTGGTGTGCTCAGGGGAGGAGGCGGGGCTGGGGCAAGGAAGGGGTGGAGTTGGGGCAGGGACTCTGGGGAAGGGGTTGGCATGGGAGCAGGGCAAGGGCAGGAGGGGGTGGGGCAGGGGTGGAGTCTGGGTGGGGGCAGGGGGTTGAATACCCACCAGCACTAGCAGAAGTCGGCACCTATGTCTCTGACAAGGGTTTGTGTAACCTGCTCTTAAAAATCTCCAATGACGGAGATTCCACAACCTCTATAGGCAATTTGTTCCAGGGTTAACCACCCTGACAGTTAGGAAGTTTCTCCTAATGTCCAATCTAAACTGCCCTTGATGCAATTTAAGCCCATTGCTTTTTGTCCTATCCTCAGAGGTTAAGAAGAACAATTTTTCTTCCTCCTCCTTGTAACAACCTTTTATGTACTTGAAAACAGTTATACCCCCACTCAGTCTTCTCTTCTCCAGACTAAACAAACCCAATTTTTTCAATCTTCCCGCCTGGGGACCGTTAATCATTTTTGTTGCTCTTCTCTGGACTTTCTCCAAATCTTTCCAGAAATGTGGCGCCCAGAACTGGACACAATAGTCCAGCTGGGACCTAATCAGCACAGAGTAGAGTGGAAGACATACCTCTCCTGTCTTGCTTACAACACTCCTGCTAATACATTCCAGATTGTTTGCTTTTTTTGCAAGTGTTACACTGTTGACTCATATTTAGCTTGTTATCCACTAAGATCCCCAGATCCCTTTCTACAGTACTCCTTCCTAGTCAGTAATTTCCAATTTTGTGCGTGTGCCATTCCTTGTTCCTTCTTAAGTGGAGTAGTTTGCATTTGTCCTCATTGAATTTCAACCTATTTACTTCAGATCATTTCTCCAGTTTGTCCATATCATTTTGAATTTTAATCCTATCCTCCAAAGCACTTGCAACCCCTCCCAGCTTGGCTGCATCTATAAACTTTAAGTGTACTCTGCATGCCATTATCTAAATCATTGATGAAGATATTGAACAGAACTGAACTGGACCCAGAACTGATCTCTGTAGTATCCCACTTGATATGCCCTTACAGTGTGACTGTGAACCACTGATAACAGGTTGGAAAACTGTCCCCAGAGAGTAGTTATGCACCCACCTTATAGTAGGTCCATCTAGGTTGGATTTCCCTAGTTTATGAGTTCATGCGAGACCTCAAAAGCCTTACTAAAATCAAGCTATACCACATCTACCTCTTCCCTCTATCCACAAGGCTTGTTACCCTGTCAAAGAAAGCTATTAAGTTGGTTTGACATGATTTGTTCTTGAAAAATCCATGCTGATTGTTACTTATCACCTTATTATCATCTAAGGGAATGTCTAAACTACCCACTGGATCAGCGGGCAGTGATCGATCCAGTGGGGGGTCGATTTATCGCATCTATTCTAGACGCGATAAATTGACCCCTGAGCGCTCTCCCGTCGACTCCTGTACTCCACTGGAGCGAGAGGCGCTGGCAGAGTCGACTGTGGAGCGTCAGCAGTCGACTCACCACAGTGAAGACACTGCGGTGAGTAGATCTAAGTACGTCGACTTCAGCTACGTTATTCACATAGCTGAAGTTGCATAACTTAGATCAATCCCCACCCCCACCCCGCAGTGTAGACCAGGCCTAAGTGTTTGCAAATTGATTGCTTAATTATTTGCTCCATTATCTTTAAGGTACTGACGTTAAGCTGACTGGTCTGTAATTTCCCCGGTTGTCTTTTACAGATTGGCACTATATTTGCCAGGACTAGAAAACAACGACAAATATTTCTTAGTGCCAAGATGAGCCCCCAAAATGTCGAAATGAGTGTGCGGACTTAGGCACTCCAGTCTAAAAATGAGCCCTTGTATAGTGCTAGAGAAAAGCAGATTTCCCATGGAAAAACAGCTAGCTCTCTCTGCTTTGACACTCCTGCTCCCGTCTATACATCACCTTGCTTTCAGGAGGCTTCCCAGCATAGGACTCAATGAACAGGAGACACAAGTGAGTTTGGGTTATTTTTATTTTGATTGTAACGTCTGAACCAGTTCTCAAAGCGCAGGATGTAACAACATGAGGATGCTCACTGCAGCCTCTGAAATCTGACATGCATAAGAACTCAAACTTCTTCTAATGCAGGGACTTCAGGAATCTCCATGAGGGAAGAGACCCCATAAGACTTCCTTGGGATCCTGAAGACACCGTAGAGAGTATCTTGAGATAGTTTCCCCCATGTTTGTCTCCTGCACCTTTGGTGTTTGGCCTAGGCTTTGAATTTTGAATGAATCCACCCCTTTTTTTCAGTCGCAGAGGTTGGAGTAAGCGCCAGTCGAGTTTCGAATAATAGAAATGTTTGGACAGTATAGGTCAGATTCAGCGGAGCTGCACTCACCGACAGCTGGCCTGAGTTTGCCCCCATACATGTGTTTCCCTTCACCTGCTGCTTCTCAGCAAGAAGGGAGAAGGGGACATGCAGAAGTGCTGAAATCTGGTATTTGGCTCATGCTGTCCATATTTTTCCCCTTATAGTGCCACATGAAATATTCATGGACAACAGTTAGTGAGGACACATCGTTCCTTATTAAATGACCATATTAAAATTATCTGACTCCTTTTCCAGTCATCATTAAATAATATCTAAACATTTGTAACAAAGTGTTAATTATTAGACCATTATGTTACACTTTAAAAAGTGAGGGCCCGATCCTGCCATCTGAACTCATAGTAAAGCTTCCCTTGATTTCCAGACTACAGGATCAGACCCTAAATAAATACTATGTACAGTATATCTAAAATAAATATATAATTTAACATGAAAAATATCTTGTTAAATAGTTTCCCTCCCCGTCTCCATCTAATAAAGCCGCAGTCAGTCTCCGCGGAATCAAAGTCTTTCACAGTTAGTTCCTCAGCATGCGTTTGAAGGATCCAAATTCAGGTTTGGTTTTAGTTACTCTCCAGTCCCTATCAAAGCTCTAAAGCTAAGGTCCAGTTTTCCATCTTCAGCAGGAGCCCTTCAGCTGAGACTCCTCAAGGAATTCCACTGCTTATTGGAAACCATCCAGCAGGAAGTCACCTCTCCTGCCACCTTCTTCCATTCCAGCAGATCAGGTTGGCTCATTGAGATGCGTGTTTCAGTAAAGCAATTCCCTGACACAACCCCCAAAAACAGATACTCCCCTTCTACTCCCTTTGGTTTTTCAATAGGTCCAATAAACAGAGTCTTAAGTTCCTATGTCTGGCTTCTTGGTGGAGGTAGAATCGCTTCACTGCTGAATCCTGAAACACAACACAAGGCTGGGTCATTTCACATCACGGCTTGTGCTTGTGTAAGGCGACGTGCTTTAGCGGTGGGTGCAGATCCTCACAGAACACCCCGCACCGATGCCTTGATTCAGGAAAACACTTAAGCCCATACGTGGAACTTAGGAACATGCCTAGGTCAAAGGAATTCAGGCACATGCGTGAATGCTTTCCTGAATCAGAGCCAGAGTAAGTGTCCCATCCATCTGGATGTGGAGTACTCTGAGCTCCCAATGACTTCAATGCAGCCTCTCAGACCTTGAAGGATGAGGGATGCAGGTAGGTATTAGCAATATGCCTCATCTTCACAGGTACTGATCACCAACAGCTCCCACTGATTCCTCTGTGAGTTGTGCCAGGATCAGACCCAACAACCTATATTTACCTTTTTGATAAAGCCTCCCCTGGAACACAACCCACTAATTAGTAAACCCTTCTACATATTAATTTACCCATCTGGGAGACATGACATTTTCCTAATTTAAAAACCTGGAAGCATGTGTGATATCAGCGTTTGGACCAGCGGAGGGGCATTTCCCCTTCCCAGCACCTGCCCACCACTGAAGTGCAGCTGCCTCTGGGGTGAAACACAGCCTCTGATTTCCAGTGCAACACTGGAAGAATACCACTACACCAGTGGCTGAGGAAGGGAGTATGGAAGAATGATGCGGTAATAAGGGAAGGACACATGGGAGCGAAAAGGTAAGGCTTTTTTAAGGCAAGATTTAAAGAAGGGAGATGACTCAGTGGGTCAGAGGAAGGGAGAGAGGCAGGGAATCCCAGAGAGACAGAGAGCAACAAGTGAATAAACAACCCTCTATTATGGAGAGGGGAAGCCATGACCAGAGGGGTGAGCAAGGGAGTTATGTGGCTCTGAGGTCAGAGAGACAGAGCAGAGGGAGCGGGTGGGTGACCCTGTGAGCAGGGGATTGGAGCAGCAGAGTGGGTTGGAAAGGGGGAAGCATAGAGGAGCATCACCCAGAGAGGGACTGGGCAGAGCAAGGCATCATTGGTCTTTGGAAACCAGCAGGGTGATTCAGAATTGGGCTCGGCCAGGAAGCCAGAGATGGGTACAAAGCAATCCGTTCACTTTAGGCCAGTGGCAGGGCCAGGAGACCCACTGCAGAGTCACGGATTTGCTCCTCTGGGGGCTGAATCAGAGAAATGGGGTTTGTTCCCTATCGGAGCTCAGGTAATAGGCACAGGCTATTGAGCTCCCAGTCTCAATCCAAGAAGGACACATTAGTCATTGTCAGACTGCACAAGAGAACAGAACTGGCCCAGTATGACAGACGTCTGCAGAACCCATCAAGATCCATGCCCACTAGCTGCACCTGTTGTTGCCCACAGGGCCTGGCCCAGCAGGGCCGTGTGCAGTCTTGCAGATGGAAGCTGTCCCTGCCATGCCGCAATGCCCATGCTGAAGGGTTACCTTGCAGGTCCCCCGATGCCATCAGTGGTTTCCGGTGATGCCCAACTTAATTTTCTCTTCATTTTCTACATCATAAACTCCTCTTTTGTGACATCTGCAAACACAAGCAGACAGACATTCACCAGCATGCCGCTGGTGCTCTGGTCAGGGTCACGAACCCACCTGCCGCAACAGGAGCCGCCTGGGGCCGTCACTGTTCTCATCTTGGCCATAAGATGCAGTGTCACACCTTCCATCTCAGTCCCTCCCCTGGGGAGAGACGCAAGAGGCTGGACATCTCTGATGTCTGGAGAAAGAAAGCAACTGCTTCCCATCAGCCCACTTCTCCCCAAGCTCATTTGACACTGCTGGATCTTCCCCTCAGAAGCCAGGGCAAAGCTGGGAACAAACCCACCCATGGGGAGCATCAAAAACAAACACTCAAGACAAGGAGGACAGAGAACTGGACAGCAAGGTGGTCCCAGGCTATAAATGCCATCGGCCACTGAGCCAGGGAGACCCCTGCTCCCGTACACAGAGGGCTTGATCCCCAGGGAACACCAGCAGTGGTATCAGCGGGGGCAGTTCACCCAGGCTGGGGTCAGGGCTCTGGGTTTAGGAGCAGGCGGGTGTATCCCATGCAGTGCGACCACAGGGAGCCTCCTTCCCTCCCACCCCCAAAGTTGCGGGGTAGGTCTTGTGAACAGAGTGTGGCAGCCCACTCCCCAGTACCTGAGCATGAGCAACGCAGCAATGATGACAAGACACAGAGAGGACAGCACAACAGCTACGACGGCCAATGCTGTGGTGTGGTCATAGCTGGTGGAGGGGTTTTCCACGGGGAGAGTGAGACCGTGGCACCGCTCGCCATGGTACCCTGGCTGGCATCTAGTTTTGGGGAGAGGAAAGACAGTTCAAAAGACAGTAGTAACAGGGAACTCTAGGAGCAAAGTTTTGCCTTGGGCATTAATTAACATCAGAACTGTTCTCCAGCCCCTTCCACCCATGTGTCAGAGAACATTTCCATTCCCCTCCTAGCTCTCAGGACACAGCATGGCCTCCTCCTCCCCGGTGAGACTCGGCCCAAGGCCCCGAAACTTCGCTCAGTGCTTCGATCCTTCAGGCCTGGCATCACCATTGCTGGCCTTAGCTGCACCCTCTCCAGGGCAGTCATCTCCCCCCAGGGACCGGGCCAGTGTCCCTGACAGGTCCCAGTATCGCCTATTGCTCTCTACTGTCCTTCCCACATCCAGTACAGCCCAGCACCCTGCCCAACCTTTTGGCATTGCTGCTGTGCACTGGGCTGGCATTTCCCAAAGTGAATCACAGTGGGTACTGGCCCAAGCATCAGGATGGGACTCTCTAGCCTGCCTGGATCCCCAGCAGGATGGATTCAAGCCTTCAGCATGAATATATTGGGCTCCATGCAGCTTGTCACATGGGGGTCTTCCCCATAAGACTTTTGAATCCAAGGGTCTGTGGAGACATTAGCAATCCCACAACATTTTCAGGGACCTTGCTCCAAAGTGCCCTGCTGACTTGCAGCGTGCTGTGATCCCTTTGGCTACCTCACTCCTCCCCAGAGCTGGCCGTATTTCACGGGTGAGTAGAACACTGAATTCATTCAGTGCTATGTGAAAAAGAAAGCGTCAGAACAGCTGCCCCGTGCATGATGGGCTCCCAGCTCCATCCAGTTCTGTTTGTCTGACCTGGACCGTCCAAGGTCACCTAAACCCTCCAGATCCTGTCACATGCCTTCCAGTGCTCAGAAGCAGGTGAGAGGGCGTGAGATTAGTGGGGAGGCAGGCTGAAGGGGTGGGACCAGGGGCATCACTCCACCCTGACCATCAGGGTCAGAGTTTTGTCATTGGGACACTCTTGAGTCATCCCAGCTCCCATTAGATACAGGCTGAAAGGAGGCCATTAAAATATGAGCTCAACTAAGTATCTCCCACTGCACAGAGATCCTTGAATTCTATTAGCACGTCAGGGACTTAGAGTTCAGCACTAGGACAAACCTCTTCAGCTCCCATTTTCAGAGCCCGGAAGTCCCATTTAAGGAAGCCAAGGACAGGTCTGACCTCGTGCTTGCTAACGGAGATGAAAGAGGTTTGAATGCCTCCTCTGGGGATATTTCTCACAGACGCACTTCTCAAACGGGAGCAAATGAACACTTGTGACACATGAGCCACCCACCTCTCCTCTGCCCAGGTAATTATTCATGTAACAGAAATAAAATCTGCATCAGAGCCAGGAGGCTAATTACCCAAACACCCCTTGCAGTGAGTCAAAGGAGAATCACGTAAACAGCCTAATATACACACACACACACACCCCCATAGCCCCGGACCCTTGCCAAGGCCCAATCAGAGAGGGATGAGCTTCTCGTCAAACATGTGGACGCATGCCAGACATCCAGATCAAGTGTCCCATGTTTAGATTGAGCGCCATTAAATCCAGCACATGCCATGTGTCAATGTCATCTTCAGCCTCCAATGCTCCCATTACACCAAGGGCAAAGAACCACAGGAGCTGAGGGGCCAGAAGATCTCCAGCAAACCCCAAGCCCTGTCCAGAACAAAGTGCTGCCAGTGCCCTCAGCTAACACCATAGTGTGCTACATCGACATGTTCTCCCAACCAGTAGGAATCAGTAGGATCTGCTGAAGATGCTAGCTGAGCAGAGCAGGGCTGGAATGCTCATAACCCCTCAGCTTTCTCAGCGGGTGGCTACTGGATACCAGCCACTGCAGCTGAGAACCTCGGACTCCTTTAGATCTCGTTAAAGGCCAGAGCAGTGGCCCCAGTGAGCCACGGCGGAGCCTCTGCTCTCGTCAGGGAGGAGGGGAATTAAGGCAGAAGAGTGCTGCTAGGGAAACTAGCTCATGGGAATGGGGCCTTCTGAACAGCGGTGTCTGCCTCCAAATGCTGAGGTCTGGATGGGTGAGCCTTAATCCAGCTTTGGCCTTGCCCTCCGAACACTTTCTTTCATTGCTGCCCCAAAGGCCTTGTCCCCACAGGAAGCAGTTCAGTCAGGTGCCTGACTGTCCGGAGAGTCCGTCCTCAAGCGCCTGCTGCGCTCCTGCAAGAGGTGTCATCGACCTCTGCAGCAGCCCAGATAGTGAGCTGCTTAGGACCCTGGCAGCAGAGACTGCTCTGCTGGCGGCTGCTGCGAGCATCATGTTTCAGGAGCCAGCTGCTCAGGCTGCTAGGAATTCCCTCAGCTGCAGCTTCAGGGCAGAAAACATTCAGAGGCTCCCAGAGCAGAACTCACTGATCTTCTCAACACCACGCTGCCCCACGTTTCCAATGCCAGAAGGTTACACACGACGAGCCAAGGCTCTGCGATCTTCAGCAAGTTCGGTGGACAGGCAGCGGTAGCTCAGGGGACAGGTTAAAGAGCACCACCAGATCAGTGTTCTGGGGAATCTGACAAGAAATGAACTGCGAGGTTCAGGCCAGTGTCAACATTGCAACAAACTCTCACTAGCTTCAGCTTCCCCCACCTGTGCAGTGGGCATGGGTGACTGATACTTCCCTACTTCCTGAGGGTGATGGCAGAGGGAGTCCATTCATGTCTGAAAGAACTTTGAGCTCCTCAGAGGAAAGCACCCAGGAGAGGCAGAGAATGATTAATTAACAGTAGTCCAGCCCAGGGAAGCAGCTCCAACACGGGGGTAAACAGAGGAATGGCTCACAATGGAACAGTTTCAACATGTTCCTGGCAGGCTGCCATGCACGGTGCCCTCAAAGCTGTTGTCTCCAACCCTGGCTACTTGGAGCTGGGACAGAGATAGTCTAAACACCATATTATCTTTCTGCTCGCACTACTGCACTGGTGCAACAGACAGGACTGTCACATTTGAAGAGGTGGATGAAGAGATTTACTTTCCCTTTCCAGCCCCCAAGCCCCGAACTGCTGCAGAAGAAGAGCAGAGCCCTGCACTAGATGGTCTAGGACAAGAAGGCCTTGAAGGGAGCTCCTCAGAAAGAGACCTCAGTGCTGGAGAAGACCATCTACCTCATCTGCATGGTGAGACAGTGCCAGACAAGCAGAAGTGCACATAAAACTCTAATGCGGAGGGAGAACTTGCTTGCAGCACTCACAACAAATACATCAGCTTAACAAAGAGAATCCTAGAAATCAGAGATGGAAGAATCCAGTCACATCTAGCCCCAGCTCCCGCTAGCCACTGTAAAAACCTTCCCTACAAGGTGTTCTCCAGGGCTTTTTTCTTCAGCTTCCACTGTTTCCCTTTGAAAAACTATTCCATGGCCTAGTGGGTCTCACTGGTACACGGTGTGTATGCCTAATGCTGAATGAAAGCATTTTTCAGTCTTTTCCTTTGAAGACATCAAGAGTAGGTTCTTGGTGTGGGAAGAATACTCAGTCACTCTGCCAATGTCAGAGTCTCCCAGGGCTAAGTGGATCCTTCCAGCTTCCCCGGTCTCCGTGACTCTTCCTCTATCCCCTCCCTACCCATCACCAGAGCTGCTACCTGCACAATACACCATGGGACACATTAATTAGATGGGCCCTTGGAAATAGGAACAGCCATGTTCAAGAGCAGCCACTGAGTTCAGGTGCCTCTGTTGCTGGGTGCCCAGCTTGAGACGCCTATGGTTAGATTTTCAGGAGAGCTCAGCTCCCTGCTCCCAGGGCCTGATCTTTAGAGGAGCAGAACATCTCAGCTCCAACTGACCTGAGCTGGAGTTGGGGGGATCCAGCACTCCTGAAACACAGGCTACACGCACCTGAGTCTGGGTTCCTAAAGTCAGCGCCCATTTCTGAAAGTGTGACTGCAAAGGGCTACCAAGTGCCCTGCAATAGACAAACACGCCACAAAAGGAAGTTGTGTCGTACTGACTTCCTGAAGGCTAAACTCCATGCTCACTCAGGGCCCACGGAGATTCACGTGGCATCCCTGGTATCAGACACTGGGGAATTTAATGGAAGGCAGACATGTGCAATAGAGGGACACACATCTGGACCTGTGTCTTTACCAAGACCCAACGGAGTCCAGGGTTGAGCACAGTGTGCTAAAGCGATGCAAAAACTCAAGCAGCATGTGACAACAGAATAGTATCCTCACAGAGTGAGAGTATGTGGAGCCCTGCAAATCCGCGGATGTATTGTTCACCATGTTTGTGGACCGCGGATTGGATGTGGATCCAAATTTTGTATCTGCACAGGGCTCTAAGAGTATGCACTAAAAATATCTCCTACACTCTTCCTGTGTGTGGTTCAGAGAATTCAAGGAACAATGACTAAGGTTTCCCTAGGACAGAGATATGCTGATAACTTACATGCAGGATGGAGCTTTCAGCTCTCTGATGTATTTGCATTCTCCATGAATACAGAAGTCCTTGTACTTTCGCAGACATGGGTCTCTCTTCTTCCCCTTGCCTTTGCCCTTCCTCCTTTTCTTTCCATTCCCTTCTTTTTTTGGAGTAACCAGACCTTCTGGCTTGGACAAGAAGGCAACTGGAAGACAATTTTAAAAGAAGAACAGAAGTCAACTCAACTGTATCCAGCACAGCATTTTTTCAGGCATCTGCCTCAGCTCTAGCATCACTGACAAACTATCTGCCCCCAGCCAGAGGTTTCACCATTTTTGCAGATTTCAACAAATATCAGAGCATTTCTGATTCATAAAGATGCTAAAGGAAAGAAAGGAACAAGTTAGTGGAGATTCAGAGAGAAAAACAGCACAGTACATATCTCACATCTTATTATTATATACACTGGTTTCCACTGACCACAGAGGATTAGGCACTGAGTCTTTATCTACCCTTTATTTCTCTGATTAGTCTGGTCTTTTGTAAGAGACTATTCATAGTCCTAATCAGGCTGATTTTCCCATGGTTACAATGATGGCTTGCACAAAGGACACATGCAGTATTACAGGGCACTGGCAGGTCAGTTCAGGCCCCAAATTTAGGTTTTCTGAAAATAAGCTGATGTAAACAGACACAGTCCCATGAAATCTGCCGTTTTTGAATTTCAGTGGAAACAATTTTGAAAGTCAAACAATGCCTCCCCAACCTGTGCTTGCAAATTACTCTGACGACAGCTACAGCACACCAGGCCATCCTGATGCTGAGCACCATGAATTCTGAGGGACCTCAGTGGGAGCATACAGCGTGCCTCATTGGCTTAGGAACAAAAGCAGGAATGAAGGGATGGGAACCTTGTAAGAGTTCTTCAGGTTTCCCACTCTATGGTGGTGTCAGTGACATAGCTAAGGAATCATCACCTTGTGCCATTACCACTCTGCATCCAAACATCACACTGCAAAATGATGTCAACTTTCAAGCCTTGAAAGCGGATATGTCATAAGCTACTGTGTCTCTTTTCCCACCCACCCGCACAAGGCCTGGAGGAAGTGGTATTCCTCACCGAAACTGGGACAGCCCCAGACAACATCACACATGTGGCAACCATGAGTCAACAGTGTGATGCAGTCACAAAAAAGACTATCATCATTTTGGAGTGTATTAACAGGTATGTTGTATGTAAGAAAAGGGAGGGAACTGTCCCCCTCTACACAGTACTGGTGAGGCCTCAGCTGGAGTACTGTGTCCAGTTCTGGACATCACACTTTAGGAGAGATGTGGACAAATTGGAGAGAGTTCAGAGGACAGCAACAAAAATGAGACAAGGTTTAGAAAACATGACCCATGAGGAAAGGTTAAAGAAACTGGGCCTGTTTAGCGTTGAGAAAAGAAGACTAAGGGGGGCCCTGATAATAGTCTTCAGATATGTTCAGGGCTGCTCTAAAGAAGACTGGGATCAATGGTTCTCCATGTTCACTGAAGATAGGACAAGTAGTAATGGGCTTAATCTGCAGCAAGGGAGATTCAGGTTAGATATTAGGAAAAGTTTTCTAATTCTAAGGATAGTGACGCTTTGGAACAGGTTACCAAGAGACGTTGTGGAATCCCCATTGCTGGAGATTTTTAAGAAGAGACTGGGCAAACACTGGTCAGGATGGTCTAGGTTTTCTTGGTCCTGACTCAGCACAAGGGTTGGGCTAGATGACCTCCCGAGGTCCCCACCAGCCCCACATTTCTATGATTAAGGGCTATGTTCCAACACCCTCCCTCACTTGGAGTAAGGCCTGAATTCTTCAGCACCCCTTGGTGGGCAGCAGAATCTGACCTCCAAGTACTACACAGTGTGGGGGGCCTGGCAGTACCGGCAGGTTCAGACTCCACCAGGGCCAGAGAAATAGAAGAAGGAGACACCTGGGGTACTGTAGGAGCTTTGCAAGTTCTCATTTCACGAAGAACCACAGAGACCACAAAACTCACAGGAACTGTGTGTGTCCGATGGGAGCCCTGCTGGTTTATCTCCCTGCCACAGGCGCTGTGACCTGCAGGGCAGAGGGTTGCTATCACAGGGAAAGGGGAAGGACGCTCAAAACTGCACCATGGTGCTTTCACTTCTCCCTGCTTGCCTCCCAGGCCCTTGCGCCTCTATCCCCTTCTCAGCAGATCAGAGATCAAGAAAACTCTGCAGGTGCAGGACAGAATCATTTGAGGGAAGCCATCTCACAGGCCTGTCGTTCCACTCTGGCCAGCAGCTGGCTGACAGGCACAAGAAGTAGGAAGGGTGTGGGGTAAGCCAAGAGCAGAAAATGATGGCACAGACCCCTGCATGCAGAGAGCATGTTCCAGACTGATCAGTGCCTCAAGATAGCTCAGGGACATCTCCCTTCCACTGGGTACGGCTGACACAGCAGCTAGAGGCATCAGGACAGATGGGGTTTGAAGGAGGGGCTCCCAGGCCAGAGAAGAACCGATGACCACCTTGAGCAGTGTGTTTCAACCCATCCACACTGGCCACCCTCATCAAATATTTTCACAATCCACTTACTTTGCTATAAAGCAAGGGTGGCAATGATCAACCTATGTGATTCATTTGTGTGTGTACTTTGAGAGGCTGACAGAGAACTCTTATCGCAGAGGGCAAGGGTGTGAGGGGGAGCCAGATCTTCTCTGCTTTAGACTTTAATAAAATTTCACCTTTGCAATCACTCTGACTGCTCTCCATGACCCTCCCCACAAAGGGTGCAACCCCCCCGAATGAGAAATGCTGCCCTAGAGAGTGTGGGGGAGGTGAGAACTGGTGACTACCACTCCCTGAAGTACTAGGGTCACATCCAAATATCCCACTCCCAACTGATCCTCTTCTCAGAGCTGAGACATTGGAGGCCTGTCAGCTCACCCACACTAGTGCGAGACACCTCTCTCCCTTCCAAATGCTCACTGCTTGCATTCAGAAAGAAGAAATGCGCACACCCTAAGAGGAGCAGAGAGATGTGGAGAAATGGAGAGGAGAGGGCAGCCCAGGGAGTGTGGGTGTGAGGTGGGGAGAACTGTGACAGCTAGTGACGGGCAGAGACAGGAAAGGAGGAAAGTTTATGGTGAGAACAGACAGGGAGAGAGGATGAGTCTCCGCAGACTCCACCCCTGTGGTGCAATAGATCAGCCTAGTTTTGCAAAGCTGATGGGCACACATCACAGATGGAGAGGAACCAGCCTGGAGAGGGAACAAAAAAAGAGGAAAAGCCACAGAGCGTAACAGGCAGACGGTGTGCGTGCGTGCAATCTGAGTGATGTCAGTGGAGTTGCATTGGTAACGCCAGGTCTGAATTTGTCCCTGTGTCAAATCCTGGTCACGACCAAGCTAACGCCCCCACTCCTGTGGTATTCAATGGGACCAACACTTCACCTAAAGAACGTCAGAGAAACCAAACATAAATGGACAGGCACAGCGGGGTGAAGGTGGACTCAGATGCCTGCAGCTCAGTGACTAACCCCTGGTTGGTATGAGGAGTATCAGTGTGTGGGCAGTGGGGTGTGACTCATGGGTGGTGACCACTCCAGACGGGGATGGCATGCAATCTCAACTGGATGTATCCACACGGGAGCGTCCCAGATGATATAATACAGAGAGCTCAACCTTTCTGTCGGCTTTTGGGAACCATCCTATAGAAGCGAATAGGGAATCCCATATATTTTATAGATTTCTACATAGGGGTGCAAAACACCCATGGAACGGATCTCCTTCTCTATTGAATGACATGAGGTTTTAAAGCCATTTCCACAGAGC
Organism: Eretmochelys imbricata; assembly: GCF_965152235.1. NCBI lineage: Eukaryota > Metazoa > Chordata > Testudines > Cheloniidae > Eretmochelys > Eretmochelys imbricata. The sequence goes on from NC_135579.1 coordinate 36,611,631, forward strand.
CCTCTCAGTGCCCTCACTAATCTAGACTGGATATTTTCCTAAAAGGCCTGTGGCTGATTGTAATGGCCCCTTCTGGCCTAGGAATCTATTAATCTATTCCGTTCTATAGGACTTTCCCACCAGAGAGAGAACATTACTTCAACAACTGAACAGTTACAGGACCCCTTAGCTACCAAGTCTCCCTCTCCTCCTGCTCTGGAGAGGGCTGTGCATTAAACATGCCGTCAATGACTGCACATGGCAAAGAACTGAGTGCTGGATCTGGGAAGAGTCCCCAGGGACTAGGGGTAATGGGGATGCAGTACTGGGTATTTGAGTGTTACAGGGAATGCAGCACTGGGTCTTGGCAGGGGCACTAAGGACTCCAGGGTAACAGAGAAGGCAAAGAGCACAGACAAGGAACTACTAAAAACAACTGAACGGACACAAAGCAAATAAGGCAGGAATTTCCGTGGGAACATTCTGGCCTGGCTTCCCCTCCCCCGTTGGATTCCTGCTGTCAGGGCTTTGCACACATCAGTCAACGACAGAACTGCCCCCTCAGCTCTGGGGCTTACCCCACTCCTGGCCTCTCCCACGGACACTCCTTGCCTTTCAGCGCCCAACAGGAACTCTCCCCAGAGTCAACCCCACTGTAGCTACAAAAGTTTCTCCCTATCCACCCGGCCTAGGCAATCACACCATGCTCCTCACCCCACAAGCAGCCCCAGGAACAACCTCCCAAGCCAGGCCAACATGTAAGCACCCCCTTAATGCCATGCCAGCTCAGCAAAGCAGGTGGTTAGCTTTAAGCGTGTTCCTTGGAAGCCAATGGGACATGCCTAAAGTTAAGCACCTGCTTATGTATTTTGCTGCATTTGACTTACTCCCTCTCCTTCCCCCTCTAGCCATGGTATCACACAGAAAATGCGACCTGTGACATTCCCCTGAGCAGGGAAAAGGTCCCCTGGCACCAGGTCACTTCCTCCCTTACCCAGGAAATCCCAGCGCTGCCAGAGCTAAATCGATTTCCCTTCAGCAGCCCGCTGTGCTTGTTCCTGAGCTGGGCTCCCAGCTTCTCACCGTGGATCCGAGCACCCAGCCACTGGGCAGCCCCGGATCGGGACCCGCGGGCTGCCCGCCCCCGCTTCCCACCACTGCAGGGGAGGCCACCTGGCGCTGCCCGCGGCCGGCGAGCCCCGCACACACGCACCTCTCGGGAGCTCCAGGAAATAATCCCCCGACGAGAACCCGCCGCCGTCCAGATCGCGCTCCTCCTCCAGCCCGCTCCCGAGCAGCCGCGCGACGGACCGGCCGCCGCTCGCCTCGTGGAAGCCCGGGCCCCGCAGCACTTCCAGCCCGGCTCCGGGCGCCGCCGCTGAACACCCTGCGGGACAGAGTGTGGCGTTCCTGAGAGGACAGCGCCGGACACCGCACCGCACCGCAGCTGCCCGGCGCTCGCCATAGGCAGCCCCGGGGCTGGGTACTGTATTTATAGTCACAGCCCCGGGCCAGGCCGCCCCCCGGGTGACCGAAGGTGCCACGCCCGCGGCAGCGTCCGCACCCCGGCAGGGCACCGGCCGCAGCGCCAGGCCGGGGGCTGGGAACGGTACAGCCGTGCCCAGCTGGCGGGAGCGGAGCGCTCGGGACGGGCTCCTGGAGGGAGGCCAAGGCGAGGGGCTCCCCCGCCAGAGGGAGCCCGGCCCCGGCCCGTTATGCAAGCGCGGCCTCCAGCACCTGGATACTGGGCGCGTGGACAGGGGGGTCCGGGCTGCCCGGCGGGCTGGGCCGCGGCGCCAGCGCACGGGCCATTTGGGGGAGGGGCCCGGGCAAGGAACAAACTTTGCCCGCAGCCGCCGCTCGGGCTCCCCTGCCGGACGGCGCCGGGCGCAGCTCTCCCCGCTCCTCACCTGCAGCCAGAAGGACGCTGACAGCCACGAGCAGCCGCTTCATGTCTCTCCCTGCCCGGCGCGTGGCTCCCCCACTGGCTGCTCCCACCCGCTGGCCGTGCCCGCGGCGCTCTGGGCTCGGCTCTGCGATCGCCCCGCTACCTCCCACGGCACCCGCCTCGCTGCGCCGCCTCGCGTTAGACACCGCTGGGCTCCCTCAGTCCTGCCAGACGGCTTGCTCTGCCCGACCTTCCCGGCTCACATGTGCCCAGCTCGCAGCACGAGCCCTCTCTCTCTCCAGCCCCAGTCTGTCCCAGCACCAGGGATAGAGGGTGGGGCCATGCTGTTGTGTACGCCACGCCCGCTGAGGGCGGGGGATGGCGTGAGTGTTCCGGGGACTGAGTGGGAGGGGGATTCCCTCTGTCAAGTTGGTGCTGGGTGACTCAGGTCCCCTTACTTTGGGGGTGAGACCGCCAGGTTTCTTGGGGGTGGGGCAATCTGCAAGTCAACTGTAAAAGTTTAATTAGGCAGGCCAAAAAAGAATTTGTAGCGCAACTAGTAAAAGTCTCAAAAACTCACCCAAAAAAAAAAAAAAAGGAGTACTTGTGGCACCTTAGAGACTAACCAATTTATTTGAGCATAAGCTTTCGTGAGCTACAGCTCACTTCATCTGACATCCGATGAAGTGAGCTGTAGCTCACGAAAGCTCATGCTCAAATAAATTGGTTAGTCTCTAAGGTGCCACAAGTACTCCTTTTCTTTTTGCGAATACAGACTAACACGGCTGTTACTCTGAAACCTGTCATTATCCAAAAAAAAAACTTTTTAAGTGCGGCTGAAGCAAGAAGCCTGCCAAACAATCAGTGGGCCACTGGAGATCTGGGTGCTAAAGGAACACTCAAGAAAATGTAATTGCAGAGAAACTAAATTAATTCTTTGCATGGGTCTTCACTGCAGAGGATGTGAGGGAGCTTCTCACAGCTGAGCCATTCTTTTTTTGGTGACAAATCTGAGGAATGGTCCCAGACTGAGGTGTCAATAGAGGAGAGTTTGGAACAAATTGATGAATAGCGATTGGTTAACAGGACCAGCTGCTATTCTGAAAGAACTCAAATATAAAATTGCTGAAATACTAACTGTGGTAATGTACCAGATGACTGAAGGATATCTAATGTGACACCAAAGTTTTAAAAAGGCTTCAGAAGCAATCCTAGCAATTACAGGCTGGTAAACCTAACTTCAGAACCAGGCAAATTGGTTGAAACTATAGTAAAGAACAGAATTATCAGACACATAGATGAACACTCTACATTGGGGAAGAGTCGACTCAGTTTTTGTAAAGAGAAATCATGCCTCACCAAGCTATTAGAATTTTTTGAGTGGCCCAACAAACATGTGGACAAGGATGAGCCAATGGATATAGTGTACATGGACTTTCAGATAGCCTTTGACAAGATTCCCCATAATAGGCTCTTAAGCAGAGTAAGCATTCATGGAATAAGAGGGACGGTCTTCTCATGGATCAATAACTGGTTAAATGTCAGGAAACAAAGGTTTGGAATAAATCGTCAGTTTTCATAATGGGAGAGAGGTAAATAGTGGTGTCCACCAGTGATCTATACAGGGACTGGTGCTGTTCAACTTAGTCATACATGATTTTGAAAAAAGGGTAAACAATGAGGTGGCAAAATTTGCAGACAATACAAAATTACGGAGGATAGTTAGGTACACAGCAGAGTGCAAGGAGCTAAAAGCGAATCTCACAAAACTGGGTGACAGGGCAACAAAATGGCAGATGAAATAGTGTTGATAAATGCAAAGTAATGCACATTGGGAAACATAATCCCAACTATACATACAAAATGATGGGATCTAAATTAGCTGTTACCACTCAAGAAAGAGATCTTGGAGTCATTGTGGATAGTTCTCTGAAAACATCCGCTCAATGTGTAGCAGCTGTCTAAAAAGCTAATCGAATGTTAGGAACCATTAGGAAAGGGATAGATAATAAGACAGAAAATAGCATAAAAGCACTCTATAAATCCATAGTACACCCACACCTTGAATACTGCATGCAGTTCTGGTTGCCCCATTTCCAAAAAATATATTGGAATTGGAAAAGATACAGAGAAGGGCAACAAAAGTGATGGGAGTATGAAACAGCTTTCATATGAGGAGAGATTAAAAAGACTGGCACTATTCAGCCTAGAAAAGAGATGACTAGAGGGGATATGATAGAAGTCTATAAAATCATGACTGGTTGGAGAAAGTGAATAAGGAAGTGTCATTTACTCCTTCACATAACACAAGAACTAGGGGGCACCCAATGAAATTAATAGGCGGTAGGATTAAAACAAACATAAGGAAATACTTCACACAACGCACAGTCAATCTGTTAGTCTTTAAAGTGCCACCGGCCTCCTTGTTGTTTTTGTGGATACAGACTAACACGGCTATCCCTTGATACAGTCAATCTGTGGAACTTGTTGCCAGGGGATGTTGTGAAGGCCAAAAGTAAAACTGGGTTCAGAAACGAATTGGGTAAGTTCATGGGGAATACATCCATCAGTGGCTATTAGCCAAGATGATCACTGATGCCACCCAATACTCTAGGTGCCACTAAACCTCTGACTGCTGGGACTGGACATTGGCCAGTATCAGAAGACAGGATACTGGGCTAGATGGACCATTGGTCTCACCCAGTATGGCCTTTCTTATGTGTGCTGATGGCAGCCACTCCTTCCACCTTTCCTCCCCAGTGTGGGGAACCCAGCTGCTCCCTCTTCCCCTTGGGGTTTGCACTTCCTGTGAGGAGCAGGGCCTCCCACACTGTTGTCTTCTCAGGGACTGGGGGAGGTTACAGAAGAGCTCAGGGTCCACCCCGCTGTGTGCTTTTCTCCACATTCTGAGTGCTTTTCTCCACATTCCTCATCTGCTCTTTGGAGCTGGCGCTGTGCCAGAGATCTATGCTTCACCAGGCCAAGCGGGCCCAGCTGCAGTCAGTGCCAGCGCCATGGGTGTGGCTAGGACAGCATTTGCATGCTGCGGGTTGGAGGATGAGGGAAGGACAGTGCCACTGGATCTGAGCTCTGACTCAGGGCTGAGTCTCCCAGACAGCTACCAGAGGTAGCTAGGTTGTTATCTGAGACACACCAAGAGGCACTAAATCTAGGATGTCCTCTAAGAAGAGGTTTAGACCCAGCCAAGGAGGGGAATGTCCATAGCAACATGTGCTGATCTGGTGATCACAAAAATTACTACCCTACTCTGGCACTTAGCATCTAGGACGGTGCTCAGATGCTCAGGTAATGGGCATAGTATAAGAACATAAACAGATGCCTTTGCTCCTTTCTGGAGAGCAGTGGCATTAACTCCGCCAGGCTGGCCAAATTCCAGCTCAGTTATTGAGACATTCTGCTGACCTAAAATTCTCCCTGAAGTTTCAGTTAATGCTGAGCCTGACTATCCACTGCCCTGGGCTAGGTGCAGTCATTACATTGGTGCAAATAGCTACCAAATCAGAGTGGATTTTGTACCCTCTTTGCCCTCGCTTTCCACCAATGCAAATGACTCCATAAGGGGCAGGGCAATGGAACATCAGGATCTCTGTGTTCTTCATTTCCTGTTGCGTATTATTTCTGTGTGCTGTTAGACAGCGGCAGTGCTCTACCCAAGAGGGAGCTGCATTTCAGTGGTGGGGAAAGTAAATTAATGCATTAATTAAATCAATCCCTTAGCTTTCTCAAAAGACTGTTATGAAGCTTAAATTGTTAGTCCCAGTAAAGTACTCTAAGATCTTTGCATGAAAAGATGCTAGAGAAGTACAAAATATTGTTAATGGCAATTCAGAGTCATTTTGTTGATAATCATAATACTTCCTCCAATAGAGCAGAAGGATGTCTAATTCTGCATATGCACAGGCTTTATGGGTAGCTGCTTCAGCAACGGGACCTGGGTACCTTTGTAGACAGCTCAGTGAGACCTCTCTGTTCACTGGGCAGCAGCAGTCCAAAAAACAAAGACATTAGGTTGCAGAAAGAATGGGATGGAGAACGACGGAAAATATTATGTCTCTATGTAAATCAATGGTGCAGCCTCATCTAGATACTGTGTGCAGTTCTGATCACCCCAGCTCAAAAAGACGTTGCAGAATTAGAGGGGTTCAGAAAATAGCAATGAATATGATTAGAGGCCTGGAAAAACTCTTCTATGAGGAGTTTGAAAAGATTGGGATTGTTACCTTAGAGGGTATTCAAATAAGAGAGGTTGTAATAAAAGTATATAAAATACTGAATGGTCTAGAAAAGGTAGATGAGGAGCTTTTGTTCCCCCATCGCAAAGGGACATTTAAAAAAGCTCAAGGTAGCGAATTTGAAGCTGATAAAAGGAGACACCTCTCATTTGGTGCATAATCAGAACATAGAACTCAAAGCCAGAGGGCGATGACAAGACAAAGAGGCCAGGAACCTAGCAAGATTGAAAGAGGGATTGGATGTGTCTGTGTATAACATTGGCCGAACCAGAGAGTCTCTACGCAAAAGAATAAATGGACACAAATTATACATCAAGAATTATAACATTCAAAAACCAGTCGGAGAACACTTCAACCTCCCTGGACACTCAATTACAGACCTAAAAGTCGCAATTATTCAACAAAAAAGCTTCAAAAACAGACTCCAATGAGAAACTGCAGAACTAGAATTAATTTGCAAACTGGACACCATTAAATTAGACTTGAATAAAGACTGGGAGTGGATGAGTCATTACACAAACTAAAAACTATTTCCCCATGCTAATTTTCCCCCTACTGTTACTCACACCTTCTTGTCAACTGTTTGAAATGGGCCATCCTGATTATCACTACAAAAGTTTTTTTTTCTCCTCCTGATAATAGCCCACCTTAATCGATTAGTCTCATTAGAGTTGGTATGGCAACCTCCATTTTTTCATGTTCTGTATATCTATCTATCTATCTATCTATCTATCTATCTTCCTACTGTATTTTCCACTGCATGCATCTGATGAAGTGGGCTTTAGCCCATGAAAGCTTATGCTCATATAAATTTGTTAGTCTCTAAGGTGCCACAAGTACTCCTCGTTTTTAAGACTACCCAGAGTTACACCAGTGAATGCTAAGAGAAGAGCATTGCATGGAAGATAAAATCTCGTGCTTCAGGCAATCACTGACTATGAAACCTAATCTGGTTGTCAGATCATTACGCATCTGCTAGGTGTTTTCACCTTCTGCTGAGGCATCTCACACCAGCCATTGCCAGAGACAGGCTATAGACTAGCTGGACCATGAATCTGATCGAGACTGGCCGTTCCTATCTTCCCCTGAACATTTTGACATATGTGTTTGTCTTGTCATTTTAAAAGTAATGTTCATAAACTCAGAGAGGCAGATTTTTTGCCGAGCCTCCCAAGAGGCACAGTCAGAAAGCATGGCCTGGGTGCAGGGCAAAGCTGGTTTTACACCACCTGTGCACTGCCCAGAATCGGAGCTGCTGTGGAGGCCCAACTAACCCCAGAGGTTGCTCTAATTTAGGGCAGCCTATCAGGAACTGGCTGCAGAATCCCTAAAGCACTGAATGCTACAGGTACGTCCCCTTACACCTTCAGCCACACCCCGTACACTGGGGCCCGCAAGGAGGCACAGCATAGGGCCCCATATGTTGGCTCTATGGTGCTCCTGCAGCAGAGAGTTCTTCCCTGGGCCCTGGGTCTTCCCCTGCCTCAGGGTCTCGCTGCAGTTTATATGAAGTATGCAGTTGGCACTTTGCTCACGTAAAGTCACCGAGTCATTTGTTACGCTGCTTGAAAACAAGGGACAGGACTCCAACGAGCATTTGTCTCTGAGGTCTCATGTCCATGATGCTAAGGGGTATGTCTTCCCCAGAGCCATGTGATCTGACCTGAGGAATAGGATTGCTGCATCTAAAGCCTCACTCTGTGGCACGAACTCAGCACATCAGGACATCGGGATGTTTGTATCAGTCCTGAAAATATTTCAGGTCCTAAAAATTGGGGCAAGTGGCAAGTCCAGGAGTGAGAGAAGCAACTGGCACCATATGGAGAAATGGTGGCCATTCTTCTTGCCAAGGGATCAAACACCTGTACCCAGCTCAATACCTAGATGAAGAGCCCCTTACACAGGGCTATCCACATCATCACCAATGCCTCATGTTTATCAGCCTGAGTCCAGCTGGCTTCTTTCCTTCCCAGGCCCGCCCTTTTCACTGGTTCCACTCTGCCACACACACACATTCAGGTTCACTGTGTTTCTGTGGATGACCCCTAGCTCTGTCTGGCACTGCCATGGATGCTGGTACTTTGGCTCAACCTGTATTTGGCCTAGATCCCATCCTAGGTGACTTGTTATTAAACACTGCTGAGGCTAAGCATTGGGAAAGCAGAGTGGCTTTGCATTGTTCTGAGTCATCACTGGCCCCCTTGGATTGTTCTTCCTGCTGAGTGGAATTCCCAGGCCCCAAAATCTAGGTGTCAGTTTCGGTGCAGAGAGGTCCATTAACAGTGTGACTACAAACCCCTTGGTTGCTGTCCTTGTTTCTAAGGCATACAGCCAGATTTGGCAACTCCTGTTCACACCCAGTTTCTTGCTCAGACATGACCGTTGTAATTGTTTGTTTGTTGAGGGCTGTTCCTTCCGGTTCCTCCAACCCTCATTAGTGCTTACAGACTTTGGCAGCCAGGAGTTAATGCATGGACAAAATGATTTTATCATAACACTCCAATTCTCACAGCTCCGCATTGGCTTCCCATTCAACAGGGCTTGCCCAGAAGAGGCTGCACTGTTTATTTCCCATGTTATGTAAGTGCTTCTGCAGAAGATCCTTTTCCCCAGCAGTTTGCTGCCATGTTCCACTGACATCCCAGTGGAACGTGTGACATATTTGACAGGTGGGGCTGTGTGGGAGGCGTGTTTGGGCTGCCTTACCTAGTACATGACATAGCGAGGGAGAGAGTTAAGGCACATGGGAAGCTGGCCATTCAATTGGCTGGGAGTGTTTTGCCTGCTCTGCTCCCCAGAACCTATGAAAATCCTGGTCTCTGTGTGAGAACTAGTGGCTCCACTCCTCATATATGTTTAGGCACTGGTTTGCTATGGTCACCGAGTAAAGAAAGTATTGTATTCTGGGGCATGGAGTCTCTGTGGGTCACACACCAGGCAGGTCAAGGATAAAATAACTGAGATGGTGCCATATTCTCCTTCTTTATAAAGTATAAAGAAGTCCAGTAAGGTTTAAAGTTGGTGGTTCTTTTATTTTTTTTTAAATCTTAGAAATATCAGGAATGGTAAGTCTTATCTTCTCTGGTGTTGGTGCTGGGCTCATTAGTGGGCTCAGAGGTGGACCGTGAGATTTGGGGTGCTGAATCTTTAACAAAGACATCTTTCCTCCCAAGTGTTCCATGGGTGTTTGAGTTAACAGAACCCAACAGCAAACCGAGAGTTTTAAAGCCAGAGCAGAAATCACACCCGCACTCCAGTAATCAGTTTTTAGCTCCCTGGTATCTCTGCTGTCATCATCGTTCCTAGCTCAACTCAGTGTTGGTCTCTGCTGGAGGCAGTCACCAGGAGTTATTTCCAGATGTGCCCCAAAGCTCGGGTTGGCTGTTTTTTCCACTTCCCTGCCTCCTGGGAAAGAACAGCCAATTGGAGCTACTCCGGGCAGCAGAGTGCTCTCTGCCCCTCCCCTCAGGAGCTGAGAGAAATGTTTGGGTAGGGGATGGGTGAGAGGGAGCAGCTGCCACCATTTTCACAGTGCGGGAGGGTGGAGCAGAAAGAGCCCAGCACCTTAGGGTGGCTCGTGCCGCAAAGCCCATCAGTTCTCCTTGTAACCCAGAGGCAGAACTGAGGCGCTGTGTTTCCTGGGCAGGCAGTCTCTGGGCAGAAGCCCAGGGAAGAGAGCTCTTGTCCCAGCTGCTGCCAGGATTTTGCCTCTGGTGTCCAGTACTGCCCCAGGGTGGCAGCGTGGAACGCCTTCGTCAGTGGCAATGTCCTCGCCTGTTCAAAAGGAGCGGGGTCAATCAGCTCTGGGTGCCTCCTCACACTGGGCAACTGTGGCCACCTGCCAAAGGTGCCATATAGCCCGGAGGGTCCCCGTCCAGTGCCCCGGGCCGGAGCAGGTCTGATGCTCCCTGAAAGCCTGGTGCTGTCACCAGGGTAACAAGCCCCAGGAACTGTGGTTCCTGTTAGATTGCAGCCTCTTTCTGCTGCTCCATCACTCACCTCATGAGCCCATGCATTTCCCCCTGGTGTGTGCACGGGGGTGGGGGCAGACTGGTACTGGGGGATGGGAAGAATAGGGGCTCAAACAGTCCATGGCAGGAGGGGGATGGGGGAAAGCCCAGAGGTAATGGAGAGCAGACAAAGCCTTTGCCATGGGGGCAAGGGGAGGGGACAGGGGATGCCAGAAAGGGTGGAGGTGGTCATGGGGGGGAGATTGGATGACCTGGTATGGGGGGGAGGAAGGAATGGGGGAGGAGGGAATAGGGGCACACAACCCTGGCATGGGGAGAATGGGGGAATCCAGGAATCCTGGTATGGGAGGAGGGGGAATGGGGCACACGCAGACCCTCTGGCCTGGGATATTGGGTGGAGTTGCAGAAAGTCCCTGCATTAGAGGGGATGAGAGGTTGGTGCACAGGGAGCTTGTGGGGGGACAGAGGGATGTAGGGAGCCCCTGGGGTGTACAATGACCTTGGCCTGTACAAGGTCAAGTGAACGACTCTCTCATGCAGATGGGCTCCATCTGCCCCCTCCAGCTCCTGAGGCCTCATCAGAGCAGGTGCCTCCCCAGCTGGGTCTGAAGCAAACTCCACGCAGTACAAAAGTCACCCCCTTCCTGGGCTTTGGGTTTCTTAGCACAGACCTTAACAATCCATGATAGCTGCTCCAGCTCTAGCCTCCTGACTCAGGACTTCTCATCCCCAACACTAGACCCTCTCCTTCACAGCCACTCCCCCTCCGTCTGTCTCCCCTTAATCCTTTGCCAGCAGGATCTGTTACAGAAGTGCTGTATCAAAGAGCCATTTCTGTACACAGATGTATATGGAAAGAGCAGGTTCAATAAAGCTGTTATGTGCTGCAGATGGCTTTCTGAGGCTGGCTCAGAACTGGATCCACACCTGCTAACCGGGTGTTTCAGAGTGATAAAAATGGGTTCCCTGAATCCCTATGACAATTACTGTGCTTTTGCACATGCGTTTTTTCTGTATTTTGAACTGTTTCCCTCAGGTTACTTTGTGAAAGACCCTACACAAACAACCGAGGAAACTGACTAACTAACAGATCCTGCAAGGAAACCTGTGAAACTGAGCATACACAACGTGCTGTCACATGCACTTAAGTAAATTGTAAAGACAGCAAGTTAAAGATCCAGCCAGTCTGGCAGCTGGCCTCCCTTGATCTCTGCCTCCTTGTGTGTATGTGTTACAATACCATCATTAATTCCCTGATGCCATAGTACTTCTACACAGGCCCCCTGCCTCATTCAGTGCACAGAGTGGACTGAGCACAGTGAACAAAGCAGCTGTTTAATATTTATACTTATCCTCATACACACTTTTACAAGTCATTTAGAATGAGGTAGGGCTCCTTCAGGGAGAGATTTGTCCCATTCAACCCTCCGCCCCCCCCCATCATATTCTGCATGCACCTACACGTTAAAAATGAAATTCCGTTCAGTTTTCTTATGCAACCCTATGCAGGGCTGAAAGAATGAATACTGACTGAGAAACTCCACACAACTCACAGCACATACCAATACATGGGCAGTGCCAATAGCCCACTAGAAGCACACTCCTTAGTAAAGCCATTTTATCAGAGAGCAAACACAAGCATGGAGTATGACTGTGGTTTGCAAAGACATCAAGGAGATTTGGATGCCCACTTCCCCATAGTTGAGGCAGCAGAAAGTAAATGCAAACTCCCCCTTTCAGATGCCTGCCACTGGTGCAGCGCTAGGAGGAGCTGGACAGGGAGGTCCAGGGAATGTGCTGATTGAAGGGAAAGAAGGATGAAGTGTAAAACAGGAGAGCAATATGTGAACATGATTGGATGGGTTTATAGTGTAAAATCTCCCCAAACCTGTCTGAGGAGCAGATACATGAGGAACTGCCAAGTGACAGCCAGGCCAAAGATCAAATTCCATAATGTACTGCACACCCAGAGGAAGATTCCCCCCAATTCCTAGTAGTCTGGGGTGTAGGGGGCTGTGTGGATCAGAATGCACTATTCCCAGAAAGCACTATTCCATAATCGATCAACCCTACTGATGGACCCAGGGGAGGTCGTGGGCAGGCCGGAGGCTGCTGGGGTGGGGTGCAGTTAGGGAGGAGGGGAGATGGCCCATGACAGGTCCCCTCTCTTACTGAGCAGTCCTCAGACTGAAAAGGCCTGAGCCATTGCAATGCAAAGCATCTGTTCCTTTGGGACACAGGCATAAAAGGAGTTCCTTTGTGTGCAGTGTTGTGGAGAGGCTCTCTCCTGTGGCAAGATGGAGAATTACAGTCTGGCTACAGCTGTAGCGATCTGCCTGTCACAGCTCTCTGTCACTGACACTGGCAAGTAAAGTCCAGCGCAGCCCTGTCACTTGCCAGTCCTGCTGTCTCGTGGCTTGTGCCAGCCTCAGATCACCTGTGTCACCTTTCTTATGTGCACTGTCCCCACCGCTGTCTCCCATCTCTGCAGCGCTGGGAGCCAAGGAGGAGAGGTCGCATTTGGGCCATTTGTCTAACCCAGCTGCCGAGTCACATCCCTGGAAAGGCCCAGTGAGCAAAGCGGCACGGTAACAGCAGCACTAGGAGCAACAGGTAAGCGCCGCTGGGACACAAACCTGCAGTGTGATATGCTGGGGGAAGCCACAAAGCACCAGCGAGGCCTGGGGCTGCAGAGCCAGAACCACCCTGTCCTGGAGCAGGGCAGGGCTGGGCACCGGAGAGCCCAGTGGTGGGATACCAAGAGCAGCTGTGAGCATCGCAGCACCACAAAGGGACAGAGAAATTGGTGGCACTTAAGAGACAAGCCCCAAAACAACACAGAGCCCCGGTCCCTGCCTGGGGCTCACAGGCGCTCCCATGACCCTTGTAACAAATCAGAATAAAGGAGAAGATGGAAATAAAGAACCATGAGTGTGGGGGTAGGACAGCTCCTGGCAGAGTGCAGGCCCTAGCCCAGGGGTTCTCAAACTGGGGGTTGGGACCCCTTAAGGGGTCACAAGGCCATTATATGGGGGGTCGTGAGCAGTCAGCCTCCGCTCCAAACCCCGCTTTGCCTCCAGCATTTATAATGGTGTTAAATATATAAAAACGTGTTTTTAATTTATTGGGGGGGGGGCTCACACTCAGAGGCTTGCTATGTGAAAGGGGTCACCAGTAAAAAAAGTTTGAGAACCACTGCCCTAGGGAGAGGCACTGCCCATGGTAGACCGAGGGGCTCTAGGTAGAGGTGTGAGAGGAGGCAGTATGGTCTAGCTGAGCAGGCCCTGGCATGGGATTCAGGAAACCAGGCTTCTAATCCTGGCTCTGCCTGTGACGTGCTGTGTGGCCTTGTGCTAGTCACTGGCCCTTTGCCCTTCCCACTTTGACTGTTTTCAGCATAAGCCAGGGACTGTCTCTCACTGCAGGTTTGTGCAGTGCCTGTCGCAATGGGGCCCTGATCTCAACCATGATCTCTACGTGCTGCTGTCACACAAATAAGAAAAAGCGTAGGACGAAGGACGAGCCAAAGAAATGGGGAAAATGGGAGATAGTGACAGGGATTGGATGTGGCCTCAGGGGTGTAGTTACAGAGGCAATGGGATCTAGTTATGTGGTAATGAGAGAGCTGAGGGTCTTTGCAGTAATGCGATGAAATTAAGAAAAGGGAAGCATAGGCTGAATAACAGGAAAATCTTCCTAACAGTGAGATTAGACGATAGATAAGGCTAAGTTTTTGTCACAGGTATTTTTAGTAAAAGTCAGGGACAGTTACCTAGAGAGGTGGTGGAATCTCCTTCCTTAGAGGTTTTTAAGGCCTGGCTTGACAAAGCCCTGGCTGGGGTGATTTAGCTGGGGATTGGTCCTGCTTTGAGCAGGGGGTTGGACTAGATGATCTCCTGAGGTCCCTTCCAGCCCTGAGATTCTATGATTCTATGACAGGTCACGGGCAATAAACAAAAATTCACGGAAACCTGTGACCTGTCCCTGACTTTCACTAAAAATGTCCCTGATTAAAGGGGTAGGCGGGTTCAGCACCCACTGCTGCTGGGGCTCCCATGTCCCCCATCGCTGCGGTGCATGGGAGCTCTGGGGTCCCCCTGCCTGTGGGGCTGGGCTGATACGGGGTCCCCTCTGGGGCAGCTGAGAGCTGCAGAGTCCCCCAGCCACTGGCCAGGGCTGGGCAGCTGCAGAGTCTCCTGGGGAGTCCTCACTGCCTGCCAGCTGGGCAGCTGCAGGGGGGTCCCCCCCACCCGCCATGGCTGGGCAGCTGTGAGATCTGCCAGGTGGCCGCCACGGCTGGGCAGTTGCAGGGGGGTTCCCCACACCCACTGCAGCTGGGAAGCTGCTTAGAGTCCCCCGCTCCTTGTGCTCCTCCAGCTGCCCAGCCGGCAGGCAACAGGGACTCTCCACAGCTGCAGGGTCCACCAGGCCCCTGCCACGGCTGGGCAGCTGCAGGGTCCCCCCACCAGGGAGAGGGCTGGGAATTGCGGGGGTGGGGCTGGCTGGGAGCTCCAGCCCCAGGGCAGAAAATCTCACGGAGGTCAATGGAAGTCACGGATTCCGTGACTTCCGTGACCTCCATGACATAATCATTGCCTTAACTATGGACCGTTCCCTCATTGGAGTGGCGGGAAGCCCTGCTCCAGGGGTCATTTACAAGTAGGGATGTGTCTTCACTGGGAGGGGGGCGATGGGTAAATTCCAGCTTGGGCTGACATACAACAGCTAGCTCTGATTTTTACAAGAAGTGCATCACTGCAGCATCACAAGCAGCAGGATGGGTCAGCTGCTGAGGTCATACCTAGTGTCTCAGACGGGATTGCCCTGAGGGAGTATATCTACATTGCAGTGTAAGCCTAGGGGATATGAATCAGCCCACCCTGGGTTAGAGAATCCAAGGCTTACACTGATTGTCAACCCTAGGTTAAACATTTTCTAACTTGGGCTCTGGCATCCACACTTCATATGTCTACACTACAGTGCTTTTACTCAGGTACAAGTCTAACCCTCCTCCCGTCTCCTTCCAGGCACTCAGGGTGTGGTTTACCCCAAGGTGGTGGGCATCAAACATATTCCTGAAGGAATTGCTGGCTTCACATAAGAATGGCCATACTGGGTCAGAGCAATGGTACATCTAGCCCAGCATCCGCTCTTCAGAGAGTGGCCAGTGCCGGATGCTTTAGAGGGAATGAACAGAAGAGGACAGTGATCCATCCCCTGTCATCCATTCCCAGCATCTGGCAGCCAGAGGCTTAGGGACACCCAGAGCATGATGCTTCATCCCTGACCATCTTGGCTAATAGCATTGATGGACTTTATCCTCCATGAACTTATCTAATCCTTTTTTAAACCCAGCTTTACATTTGGCCTTCACAACATCCCTTGGTATCAGTTATCCTTCATTTTCTCTACACCATTCCTAATTTTATAGACCTCTATCTTATTCCCCTTTAGTCGTCTCTTTTCCAAGCTGAAAAGTCCCCGTCTTTTTAATCTCTCCTGGTATGGAAGCTGTTCCATACCCTTAGTCATTTTTGTTGCCCATCTCTGTATCTTTTCCATTTTTCATGTATCTTTTTTGAGATGGGGCAACAAGATCTTCATACGGCATTCAAGGTTTAACTGTATTATGGATTTATATAGTAACATTATGATATTTTCTGTCTTATTCTCTATCCCTTTCCTAATGGTTCCTAACATTGTTAGGTCTTTTGCCTGCTGCTGCACAATGAGCAGATGTTTTCAGAGAACTATCCACAGTGACTCCAAGATCTCTCTATTGAGTGGTAACCATGAATTTAGATCCCATCACTTTATATGTATATTTAGAATTATGTTTTCCAATGTTCATTGATTTGCATTTATCAACACTGAATTTCATCTGCCATTTTGTTGCTCAGTCACCCAGTTTTGTGAGATTCCCTTTGCAACTCCTCATAGTCTGCTTTGGACCTAACTATCCTCTGTAATTTTGCATTATCTGAAAATTTTGCCACCTCACTGTTTACCCCTTTTCCCAGAATATTTATGAATGTGTTGAATAGCATTGATCCCAGTAGAGATCACTGGTGGACACCACTATTTACCTCTCTCCATTGTGAAAACTGACCATTTATTCCTACCCTTTTTTCCTGTCTTTTAACCAGTAACTGATCCATGAGAGAACCTTCCCTCTTATCCCATGACAGCTTACTTTGCTTAAGAGCCTATAGTGAGGGATCTTGTCAGAGGCTTTGTGAAAGTCCAAGTACACTACTATATCAGCTGGATCTCCCTTGTCCACATGTTTGTTGACCATCTCAAAGAATTCTAATAGCTTGGTGAGGCATGATTTCCTTTTATAAAAGCTGTGTTGACTCTTTCCCTACAAATCATGTTCATCTATGTGTCTGATAATTCTGTTCTTTACTAATGTTCCAACCAATTTGTCTGTTACTGAAGTTAGGATCGCCTCTGAAGCCTTTTTAAAAAAATTGGTGTCACATTAGCTATCCTCCAGTCATGTGGTACAGAGGCTGATTTGAGTGACAGGTTACATACCACAGTTAGTTGTTCTGCAATTTCCTATCTGAGTTCCTTCAGAACTCGTGAGTGAATACTATCTGCTCCTGGAGACTTATTAGTGTTTCATTGTTTAATTTATCAATTTGTTTTTTGAGAGAATGAGGTTTCCAAACTGCACCGAGTCTATTGCTGGGACTCCTGTGTCCATAGTTTGCCCTCCTCAAGGAGCTTGAGTCCGTAAACCACAAAAGACACTACTCCATTGCTATGCAGGCCCACATGTAGCACAGAGGTGATTTATGAATGTCAACATGGGCTACACTGTGAAAGTTCATGTTGTCGTGGTGTTCCACTGGTCAGAAGTCTACATTCGTGGGCAGGTTGGACCACTAGTCCCACCAAATGACATTGTCCTAAATGGAGTTACTATTCCCACTGTAATTCTGGGGACCCTGCATGCCCCCATTTACCTTGGCTTGTGAAACTGTACCCTGATCTTAAAGGCCCTGGCGAAAGACGGTGTAGTTAAACTCTCAGCAGGTGTAGAATGGTCGCTGAATGTACTTTTGGCAGATTGAAATCCCGTTGGCGATGTTTACAGACCCATTTGGATGCCAGTGTCATCCCAATACTGTCCGCATCACTGTGGCTTGCTGTGCTCTTCACAATCTTTGTGAAGCCAGGGCTGAACCATTTGCCCCTGAATGGGCCTATGACAGCGAGGGGCAACTGAGTCAGAACACTCAGCCAGAAAATGCCCCAACCACAGCTGGACCCGGGGAACAGAAGTCAGGAAAGCTGTGTGCTCCCACACTATGGACTTGCCTGGCCCAATGGAAGAGGGAGAATAGTACCTTTATGGATGTGCTTGTGCGGGTGGGGGGGCTGATTGCTTGGGGGGGCGTTCAGGGCTTGGGGATTGCCATGCAATGTACTATGAATGACCTGACTGATTATCAAGTGGGGCACAGGGGCGGTTGATTCACAGCATGGATTGATGCAAGGCAGTGATGGAAGTGATTGCTATAGATGACGGAACCAAGGAATCGCGTTTGCATACTAATTCCCAGTTGTCCCTGTCACCTTTCTTATTTGAAATACACAGTATGTGATGTCATGCAGTGACAGCAATAAACTTTCCTGACACAATAAAAAGTTTTATTTATAAACATGTATTAGAAAAGTACACCATTAAATCACTGTCCACCAGCTGGCCGTCATTACCACTGCAAACCAGCCGGAACAACAGAAACTCAAAAAAAAAAAAATGAAAGAAGTACATGAACACGTGCAAGCAGCAAGACCATCTGCCTGGCCCCCTGTTCTCCTTTCCCTTCCATCCACGTTTGCAGCACCCTTGGTGCCAGGGGAGGGGGTCAATAGGGAGGACTGCATGGGCCACAGTTGCCCTGCCCAGCCACAGAGGTGTCCAAGCTATTCCCAGATGGCAGCTCAGAGGTACTACAACCATGGTGCAGGTGCAGGAGGAGCTGGTACTCTCATGGCCAGTACTGACAGCAGCCACTCAAACAGCTCTGTTTTCCTCCCTTAGCTACTGTTCCTGTTTCAAGAACTGTGAAACAAACACCTGCTCCCACATATCCTCAAGCTATGCAGCCAGCCTGAGTCTTTCCTCTTATCTGGGATGTCCCAGGTCTTGTATCCTGGCCTGGGAGGCACCAGACAACTGCCACATCCTGGCCTCCATCCAATGTCTGCTGAAACCTTGTAGGTTGAGAAGCTAGAAGGACTATAGCCTCAGCCAAGGCCCCGCCCACAGGAGCCCTGATTGGAGGATCACCCAGTTCCACCTATTGGACCAACTACGCTATTTAAGCCAGAAGGAGGCCGACGTTGTTTGAGAAATAAGGTGATTGCCAGTTGTGGCTGTATTGGATCCTGCTTGTGCCCACCTCCTGCACCCAACCCGGTTCCTGGTCCACTCCTGGCTCCTGCCTATGCGCCTGCTCCATGGTTCATCCTTGCCTCTCCTCCAGTTCCTGCCCTTATGCCTCACCTCCAATCACTAGTGACCAGTCCTGGCTCCGACCCCAGCCTCTGACTTCTGACTCTGGCTTGATCCTTGGCTCCGGCATTTGCTATCTGACCTTGGCTCTGACCCTCTGCTTCGATTCCTGGCTCTGACTCTGGCTTGACCCCTGGCTCTGGTAATCAACAGTTGACTCTGATGCTGGCCCTCAGCTTTGTTCCCTGACCTGGACGCCCGCTCCAACCACTAGACCTGACTCCTGCTCTGACTTCTAGGCTGGCCTGCCTAAATCCCGATCCACAATATTGCCTCTCGGCATGCCATTCCTCTAGCTGTAAGTCCCTCTGTCTTTGGCACTGGACCTGCTTGTTGGCCTGTCCAGAACTTCAACCATAAGTTCATCATGGAAACATTTCCTCTTGGAATGGTCCCTGAAGGTCCATAGGACCAGGCTTCTGCTGCCATGTGGGCGAGCTGTGGAGATGCAGCAGCCTGTCGAGGCTGAGGGGCCTGGAACAGGACAAGACACAGAGGGTTATTGTCTCCAATAGCTCAGTGCAGGAGCATAGAAAAAATCCATGTGGAATTTCAAGGGCACAAAATGATACTTTTCCAAACTGAACATCAGTATCTTGTGAGAGGGATGCTCAGAGCACAGAAGCTCCCTGGACACAGCCAGGTTAATTGCAGCGAAAGAAGCACAGAGACAATGATACGTTACAAAAATCAAAGCTGCTCTTTATTTTTCCCCTAAAATTGCAGAACCACTTGGGGTTGCAGGGAGGGTGCCATCAGTACCGGTGCTACAAAACCACTGTCTGTCATTTCAGGCCTTCAACATTTTGGAGGACATAACAATTCTAGTGGTGCCCAATTGGCAAAGTGAGATGTTATTCCAAGAGGCAGGTGGTAAACCCATAGGGTATGCAACCGAAGTATTCAAACGTATAGTGACTGAACAGCACATCTGTGAGTGGAAGGGGCTGGTCAGCTACTGAGTTGGCCCTGGAAAATACACCCTTCCCCAAAATGTGACTGCCCCTCTAGAGTTCCTGTTACAGGAGAAGTTTGCAACTACCAGCACCTGGGATCAGGTCAGAATTCATAAGGGAATCATCAGGCTGCTGTGGTAACTTCCACAGGGCTTACCCTGTTATGGCTGCATGTGAACACACAGGACTCCCCAGCCATCCTACCCCACCCTGCCGGGCACATGGTTGGAGACAATTTCAAACGTCAGTTGTGTGTTGTAACCCATGGACTGTGTGGACTGCACATCACTGAAATGGACTAGATTTGTAAATGGAGCACATTTCCATCACTGTTCTTTGTTTCCCGGTGGCTTATGATCCCAGTGAGTGGTTACCCAGCAGCATACTGACAGGCATGGCAATGTAAGGTGGTTATTTTTAGGAAACAGAAATGGCTGTAGCAGAAATCTGCACCTTTCCAGTAAAATATGTCATTTCAAGACATTTTTTACTGTTTGCATTTCCTGGTCGCCATTTTGAATTCCACATGGTGAGGGGGGAAGGACACCAAGACACTGGCGCACAATCTGCCAGTAGCAGATACATGCTGCTACCTGGGGCTTGCAACTTTTGCATTGGTTTCCAGAGTGGAAATCCCTCCCATTCCTGTAGTAATAAACACAAACATAGAGCCAGAAACTTACCAGGCTTCTGTGTCTGCAGCTGGTTCCTTGGCTGGCTGTTCCTTGGCGGGGGAGGGTGTCCCTTAAACAGCTCCTCTGAGTATGGCCCCAGATTGTGCTGCTGGGCAAAGCCTCCTCTGGGACCCGTTTCAGGAACAATCACTTTGCTGAGCTCTCTCTGCACCTGCTGCTAGCTCCCATCAGTCTCATGCTGGATTCTGGGGCTAGCAGGGCATCATCTGGGCTGGCCAGGTCATCATGCACCACCACTGGCTCCAGGCTGGACACAGTGCCCAGCACCCTGTTTTCTGCGATGATGTTAGTGAGTTACTCGAGGTGCAGTTCTGGTCCGTGGTTTGCCAATATTTGCTCTTAATCCGCTCCCTGCACTGGTCATCTGGTCCAGTAAATTTCCAGCACTGCCAGCTTCTCTGCTATTTGCTGATATGCATGGTCATTCCTAGTGCTCTTACTAAAGTCCATTGTGCTGCTGGTCTCGCACCAGAGATCTAACAAAATCTCTCTGTGCTCCCGTGACCACAAAGCTGGGCCCTCTGCAAAGGGCTTCTGCTTGGTCTTCACAGCGAGCACAGAAGGTTCTTGGAGGCATGTTCACAGCTCAAAGGTCAGAAACCAATGGAAGGGTTAAGTGCTGACCAGTCGAGCTACAACAAGAGGGGTTTCAGAGTAACAGCCGTGTTAGTCTGTATTCGCAAAAAGAAAAGGAGTACTTGTCTTCTGCAGTTTCCACAGTATGCATCCGATGAAGTGAGCTGTAGCTCACGAAAGTTTATGCTCAAATAAATTGGTTAGTCTCTAAGGTGCCACAAGTACTTCTTTTCTTTTAACAAGAGGGATTGCATCTGTTTCCCTGGAGTTGACTGGTGCCTCTGGCGACAGAGAGGACAAAGGAAGCCGATCCATGGGAGCGTGGGATGCTTTTGGTGGACATGGGAGGCTGCATCTACGCTGTAAAGCAATAGGGCTTGAGCCCTGGGGCCCAACTTGACTTGAGTTCAAAGCCTCCTTCCCTGCAGGGTCCTAGGCCCCTAGGTCGGAGCCTGAGTGACTTGTGTGTAGATAGAAGGGGGCTGAGCCTGGGCTTACATTGCAGTGTAGACGTACCCGGGTGACTAGCACCTCCTGCTGCTTTTGCGGGCATGGCTACACTCTTTTTAGCATGCTCGCTCACTCAGAGCTAGTGCAGCATGTCAGCCCAACCTGGACACTACGCCTGTGTACAGGTGCAGTGGTACAAAGTGGGTAAGCTTCATAGTCTCCTAGGGAGAAGTGGTTAAATTCCATTTACCATGTTCACCCTTGTCTAGACTACTGACCTATATAGATACAGTTCCAGGGCAGACATGCCCTTCGTTGGCCAAAAACTAGAAGAACAGATTGAATGTACGCAGCAAGCCTGCCTGGCCTGGGAGGTGCATGGGTGGGTGAGATGGGAAGTCGCTCTAGTGAGACTTCCTCTGGGAACTTGCTTTTGATTAGTTTGCAGCTGCCCAGCTGCTGAGCAAAGTGCTGATCCTTAACCTGGGATCTCTCGCCATTGTACTGAATGAACAGCTCATTGTGAGGATCAAAAATTTTGCTCTAGTCCCTTCCCACTGTGGTAGAACCAGGGAACAAGTGCTTTACACTGGGACAGGTGCTTGCACAGCCCTGGCCTCATCTCCCCGCTTATTCCCAGCTGAGTGACAGCTGTCATGTCCCCCAGATTTCTTTCAAGCAAAGTTTTGGGCTTTGCCAAGAGGTGCTGGTATAGCAATTCTGCTGCTCTGGAGTTACAGTATCCTATACCCCCACCCCTTGTTCCCCAAATGAAACATGACACTCCACATGATCTTCCAGGACGTTGGCTGCACCCTGCCCATCTAGGCCGGCTGGTTACAGTACAAACAGCCTGTGTTTACTCATGTGTTGGGGGTGTGTTGCAGTATTTGCACTGTATACAAAGAGGTGGCTTGTTATCTTGGAGAAAACTGTAACAAAATGCCCAGGGAAGCTTTTTATGTCTGAGTGAGTGAGTGTGTTGTAACAACACGGCCATCTCCTCCAAAGCTGGCCTCATCTCCTGAGCACCAGCGTTGTGCTGTGCACTGCTACCATGCTAGTGACTGTTCCTCAACAGTCTAGGGTTACCATACGTCTGTATTTTCCCAGACATGTCCGGCTTTTTGGTTCTTAAATTGCCGCCTGGGAGGAATTTCTAAATATCTAAAAACGTCCGGGATTTTGCCATTATTATTTTTCCCCAAAGAAGAGTTGATCATTCAAGAAAGAAAGTGAATGTTGATCACTCGAGAGAGTGCCCACTTTCCCCCCCTAGCTCCCACTGCTTGCGCCGCAAAACAGCTGTTTCGCGTGGCTGGGAGGGAGAGGGGAGGAGGGGGAAACGCATCGCACTCAGGGGAGGAGGCGGGGCTGGGCCGGGGATTTGGGGAAGGGGTCCAATGGGGCAGGGATGGGGCGGAGTTGGGGCGGGGACTTTGGGGAAGGGGTTGGAATGGGGGCAGGGAAGGGGTGGAGTTGGGGTGGGGCCGGGGGTGGGGGGCACAAGCAAATCCTCCCCCTCCTCGTGGAGTGTCCTCTTTTCTGAATGTTCAAATATGGTAACCCTACTCAACACCCTGCTGGCCCTGGAGAGCCAGGGCCTCTCCACATCCCCCTGAAGGGGGACACATGAGCCTGCGTGTAACATTCATGCCAGCTCCAGCCAGTACAACTGTGTGGGCTGCTGCTTTCCCTCACCCAGGAGCCCGGCCGGTGGGGGAGCCAGCAGCTCTTTGCATTCCTGCCACAGGAGAGCCACTGGCAAGATGGTGAATTACGATGCAGCTTGGCAGGGTGCCTCCAGCCTGGCTGATAACTCGGTCAAGTGGAGCTCCAGCTGCCAGGGACTGCCAGGGTGGTAGAGACCCAGCAGGCAGAGAAAGCCCTGAGTACTTTCCCCATCTCCTCTCTCTCTTTCCCTTTCTCACTCAACCAGTTTCCCTCTGTCGGGGGAGAAATGAGGTTTTACAAGGAAAGCCTGGTGGTCCCTTCTGGCCTATGACTCCATGACATCAAAGAGCACAGGCAGGGCAATCCTGAGAGCCAGGAGAGAGTGATCTCGCTAGCTGGAGGTCATAGGCCCAGCAAGATGCATGGTGTTCTGCATTTCTCATGGACAGCCCATAGCCATGGGACAGACCTGACCCATACCTAAGCTCTGGGGTCTCTGTGCAGATATTCATGTGAGTTTAGTGCTGCTGCGGTGTCTTGGATCAACAGCCCTGAAGAACGGACAGGGCTGGGCCAACATTGGCAGTGACAGCTGCAGCTTCCTCCACATGGCCCTGGCCGTAGAGCTGCTCCCTGATCTGTCTGGACCAACACTAGGCATGAGAAGGTGTTTCATTGTCTGTGACCCGCTCAGGCTCTGGCATCTCAGTTCAACAAGGAGTCCAGTTGGTGCCGGTTGTGATGGCGGTGGTTGTAATATGGGCATCTAGATACAGGCTCTGTGGATTTACCACAGTGTTCCAGGCCAGTGGGGAAGGGATCGCCGATTGGTGCCTGTGAAGGGTGAGAATGAGGAAGATGGGGCGTTGGCAGGGAGAGGTGGGAAAGGCTTGCCCTCTGGAATTGATCAAATAGATGTTAGCTCAAAACACACTTAAGGGGGCATGTTTCCTGGGAGAAGAAGCTGCCTCATTTCGCCAGCTCCCCTTGGGGATTTCAGCCTCATGGGCCACAGACCGAGAGGGGAGCAGCCACGTCTCTCAGGCTTGTTTCCACAAACAAGGATATGGCAGCTACCCAGTGTTTACACACAACCAAAAGAGCGGGGACAGTGAGTTAGTGATGACTAAAGCTCTTGAGCTGGCAGGAGTCTTGCTGCAACAGGGAGCCCAAAGCAAGCGTTTACCTGCTTCTCAGTGACCAGGACTGGGGGAAATGTAACTTACTCCCCCAGGACAAAGTGCAAGGATCATTCCCTCACCATGCTGGGAGCACATATGCAATTTGTACATGCCTTGCATTAAGCCAGGGGTCACTGATCTGTGCAGTATCCCGCCGTGATCCTTGTACGTTTGCCAGTAGGGACCCTAAAGGTCTTGGCCAAGCTTTTCCTTAGTGGGGGCTTAAAGTTGACCACCTAAATCGCCATGGAGGTACTGAAATATGGGGTCTGGCTCTCAGAGGTGCTGAGCACTTTGCATCTCCCATTGCCAGCTTGGGAGCAGTGAGCACTCAGCAAACTTTACTGAGGTGCTGTATGTCTTTGCCTGATGTTAGCCTACATCTTGCCCAAAGTGTTTAGCTCTATGGGCCAAACCTTTGGTGCCTCATTGCATAGTGAGTTCCTGGGCCTGTTTGCAGGCGTATTGACCACACGTGGGGGCACAAATGTGGTGGGGGTGAGAAGGGGGGGTCCATGTACACATAGGCACCTACACTGCCAGTTATCTTCCCAGATCCCTTCATTGCTGAACATCCCAGAGGTAAAGCCGGGCTTATGTGGCATGCTACATGTCTAAGGTCTACACTAGGACTTAGGTCGAATTTAGCAGCGTTAAATCTATGTAAACCTGCACCCGTCCACACGATGAAGCCCTTTATTTCGACTTAAAGGGCTCTTAAAATCGATTTCCTTACTCCACCCCTGACAAGTGGATTAGCACTTAAATCGGCCTTGCCGGCTTGAATTTGGGGTACTGTGGACACAATTTGATGGTATTGGCCTCCGGGAGCTATCCCAGAGTGCTCCATTGTGACCGCTCTGGACAGCACTCTCAACTCAGATGCACTGGCCAGGTAGACAGGAAAAGAACTGCGAACTTTTGAATCTCATTTCCTGTTTGGCCAGCGTGGCAAGCTGCAGGTGACCATGCAGAGCTCATCAGCAGAGGTGACCATGATGGAGTCCCAGAATCGCAAAAGAGCTCCAGCATGGACCGAACGGGAGGTATGGGATCTGATCGCTGTTTGGGGAGAGGAATCCGTGCTATCAGAACTCCGTTCCAGTTTTCGAAATGCCAAAACCTTTGTCAAAATCTCCCAGGGCATGAAGGACAGAGGCCATAACAGGAACCTGAAGCAGTGCCGCGTGAAACTTAAGGAGCTGAGGCAAGCCTACCAGAAAACCAGAGAGGCGAACGGCTGCTCCGGGTCAGAGCCCCAAACATGCCGCTTCTATGATGAGCTGCATGCCATTTTAGGGGGTTCAGCCACCACTACCCCAGCCGTGTTATTTGACTCCGTCAATGGAGATGGAGGCAACACGGAAGCAGGTTTTGGGGATGAAGAAGAAGATGATGATGATGAGGTTGTAGATAGCTCACAGCAAGCAAGCAGAGAAACCGGTTTTCCCGACAGCCAGGAACTGTTTCTCACCCTGGACCTGGAGCCAGTACCCCCTGAACCCACCCAAGGCTGCTTCCTGGACCCGGCAGGTGGAGAAGGGACCTCCGGTGAGTGTACCTTTTAAAATACTATACATGGTTTAAAAGCAAGCATGTGAAAGGATTACTTTGCCCTGGCATTCGCGGCTCTCCTGGATGTACTCCCAAAGCCTTTGCAAAAGGTTTCTGGGGAGGGCAGCCTTATTGCGTCCTTCATGGTAGGACACTTTACCACTCCAGGCCAGTAACACGTACTCGGGAATCATTGTACAACAAAGCATTGCAGTGTATGTTTGCTGGCGTTCAAACAACATCCGTTCTTTATCTCTCTGTGTTATCCTCAGGAGAGTGAGATATAATTCATGGTCACCTGGTTGAAATAGAGTGCTTTTCTTCAGGGGACACTCAGAGGAGCCCGTTCCTGCTGGGCTGTTTGCCTGTGGCTAAACAGAAATGTTCCCCGCTGTTAGCCACGGGGAGGGGGGAGGGTTGAGGGGGTAGCCACGCGGTGGGGGGAGGCAAAATGCGACCTTGTAACGAAAGCACATGTGCTATGTATGTAATGTTAACAACAAGGTTTACCCTGAAAGAGTGTAGCCACTGTTTTATAAAATGTGTCTTTTTAAATACTGCTGTTCCTTTTTTTTTCTACACCAGCTGCATGTGTTTCAATGATCACAGGATCTTCTCCTTCCCAGAGGCTAGTGAAGATTAGAAAGAAAAAAAAACGCACTTGAGATTAAATGTTCTCCGAGCTCATGCTGTCCTCCCGCACTGACAGAGCACAGACGAATGCATGGAGGCAAATAATGTCAGAGTGCAGGAAAGCACAAAATGACAGGGAGGAGAGGTGGCGGGCTGAAGAGAGTAAGTGGCGGGCTGAAGAGAGTAAGTGGCGGGCTGAAGACAGGGCTAAAGCTCAAATGTGGCGGCAGCGTGATGAGAGGAGGCAGGATTCAATGCTGAGGCTGCTGGAGGACCAAACCAGTATGCTCCAGTGTATGGCTGAGCTGCAGCAAAGGCAGCTGGAGCACAGACTGTCACTACAGCCCCTGTGTAACCAACCGCCCTCCTCCCCAAGTTCCATAGCCTCCACACCCAGACGCCCAAGAACGCGGTGGGGGGGCCACCGGTCAACCAGCCACTCCGCCACAGAGGATTGCCCAAAAAAAAGAAGGCTGGCATTCAATAAATTTTAAAGTTGTAAACTTTTAAAGTGCTGTGTGGCATTTTCCTTTCCTCCTCCACCACACCTCCTGGGCTACCTTGGTAGTCATCCCCCTATTTGTGTGATGAATGAATAAAGAATGCATGAATGTGAAGCAACAATGACTTTATTGCCTCTGCAAGCGGTGATCAAAGGGAGGAGGGGAGGGTGGTTAGCTTACAGGGAAGTAGAGTGAACCAAGGGGCGGGGGGTTTCATCAAGGAGAAACAAACAGAACTTTCACACCGTAGCCTGGCCAGTCATGAAACTGGTTTTCAAAGCTTCTCTGATGCGTACCGCGCCCTCCTGTGCTCTTCTAACCGCCCTGGTGTCTGGCTGTGTGTAACCAGCAGCCAGGAGATTTGCCTCAACCTCCCACCCCACCATAAACGTCTCCCCCTTACTCTCACAGATATTGTGGAGCACACAGCAAGCAGTAATAACAGTGGGAATATTGGTTTCGCTGAGGTCTAAGCGAGTCAGTAAACTGCGCCAGCGCGCCTTTAAATGTCCAAATGCACATTCTACCACCATTCTGCACTTGCTCAGCCTGTAGTTGAACAGCTCCTGACTACTGTCCAGGCTGCCTGTGTACAGCTTCATGAGCCATGGCATTAAGGGGTAGGCTGGGTCCCCAAGGATACATATAGGCATTTCAACATCCCCAACAGTTATTTTCTGGTCTGGGAATAAAGTCCCTTCCTGCAGCTTTTGAAACAGACCAGAGTTCCTGAAGATGTGAGCGTCATGTACCTTTCCCGGCCATCCCACGTTGATGTTGGTGAAACGTCCCTTGTGATCCACCAGAGCTTGCAGCACTATTGAAAAGTACCCCTTGCGGTTTATGTACTCGGTGGCTTGGTGCTCCGGTGCCAAGATAGGGATATGGGTTCCGTCTATGGCCCCACCACAGTTAGGGAATCCTATTGCAGCAAAGCCATCCACTATGACCTGCACATTTCCCAGGGTCACTACCCTTGATATCAGCAGATCTTTGATTGCTTGGGCTACTTGCATCACAGCAGCCTCAACAGTAGATTTGCCCACTCCAAATTGATTCCCAACTGACCGGTAGCTGTCTGGCGTTGCAAGCTTCCACAGGGCTATCGCCACTCACTTCTCAACTGTGAGGGCTGCTCTCATCTTGGTATTCATGCGCTTCAGGGCAGGGGAAAGCAAGTCACAAAGTTCCATAAAAGTGCCCTTACGCATGCGAAAGTTTCGCAGCCACTGGGAATCGTCCCAGACCTGCAACACGATGCGGTCCCACCAGTCTGTGCTTGTTTCCCGAGCCCAGAATCGGCGTTCCACAGCATGAACCTGCCCCATTAGCACCATGATGCATGCATTGCAGGGCCCATGCTTTCAGAGAAATCTCTGTCCATGTCCTGATCACTCACGTGACCGTGCTGACGTCGCCTCCTTGCCCGGTATCGCTTTGCCAGGTTCTGGTGCTGCGCATACTGCTGGATAATGTGTGTGGTGTTGAATGTGCTCCTAATTGCCAAAGTGAGCTGAGCGGCCTCCATGCTTGCCTTGGTATGGCGTCCGCACAGAAAAAAGGCATGGAACGATTGTCTGCCATTGCTCTGACGGAGGGAGGGGCGACTGACGACATGGCTTACAGGGTTGGCTTCAGGGAGCTAAAATCAACAAAGGGGGTGGCTTTACATCAAGGAGTATTTCAGGCAGGACTTCACGGAGGGTTCCAATAAGAAATGGTGCACCTAAGTTATTGTTCTTATTGGAACAAGGAGGTTAGTCTGGCCTCTGATTGATACATGGCTAGATTTACCTCGCTGCACCTTCCCTGTGAGTGACTGCAGTGTGACCTAGAGGAATGAGTCCCCTAGACGGGGGAGGAGGCAAATGAGTACAAAACAAAACTGGTCTATTTCTTGTTTTGATCCACTCCATCTATCTTTTACATCTTTGGCTGGCAGCAGACGGTGCAGAAGGACTGCATGCCATCCACATCTCATGGCTGCTCGGTAGAAGATGGTACAGTACGACTGCTAGCCATCCTCATCTCTTGCCTGCCTGGCAGAAGATGGTACAATACAACTGCTAGCCATCCTCATCTCTTGCCTGCCCGGCAGAAGATGGTATAGTACGACTGCTAGCAATCCGTATCGCTTGTTTGCTCACCATAAAACGGTTCAATAGGACTGACTGCAGGACTAAAGAGAATGACCTGGTCAAGTCACTCCAAATTTAGTCCCTGCGCCCATGTCTGCCCAGGCGCTCCCAGCCGACGTGGCCAGGAGCACCTCGGACATGACGATGACGGCTACCAGTCATATTGCACCGTCTGCTGCCAGAAGGCAATGGGTTGCTGCTACTGTGTAGCAATGCCGTACCGCGTCTGCCAGCACCCAGGAGACATACGGTGACGGTTACCTTAGCGGGCTCCATGCTTGCCGTGGTATGGCATCTGCACAGGTAACTCAGGAAAAAAGGCACGAAACGATTGTCTGCCCTTGCTTTCATGAAGGGAGGGAGGGAATGGGGGCCTGATGATATGTACCCAGAACCACCCGCGACAATGTTTTAGCCCCATCAGGCATTGGGATCTCAACCCAGAATTCCAATGGGCAGCGGAGACTGCGGGAACTGTGGGACAGCTACCCACAGTGCAGTGCTCCGGAAGTCGACTCTAGCCTCGGTACTGTGGAAGCACTCCGCCGAGTTAATGCACTTAATGCACTTAGAGCATTTTCTGTGGGGACACACACACTCGAATATATAAAACCGATTTCTAAAAAACCAACTTCTATAAATTTGACCTTATTCCGTAGTGTAGACATACCCAAAAGCTCAGCCCTGTGGTGTAACATTAATACAGAGGTTGCACTGGCCCCTGGCATGTTGCCGCCCAAAGCTGGTTGATGTCATTGTTTCTATTGCGAAATTCTCCCAGCACCCCGTCCCCTCTGAAAGCCACTCTGAGTAAGCTCTGCACATCCCATCTGATAGCCCAGCTCCTGGGGTGGGCCCGAGCAGCACTTGGTGCTGTTTTACAAGGCTGGGGCTCTCTGCCCAGCTCCAGGCATAAACACAGAGCAGCCTCGGGGTTGTTCAACTTTGCACCAGGTGCTCAGGGCTGCTAAGGGCCATTCCAGCAGCCAGGAATTGCTAGAGCACTGGGCCCTGACTTCTTCCCCGTAGACATGCCCCTGCAGACATGCTGTGATCCATGAGGGACGTAGTACAGGATCCAGTACAGCAGCCCTGTGCCACCCACGGAGCTTCCCAGACCAGAGGAACCCTTACAGCTGTCTCCAGAGTGGCACCAAGCAGCCAGCCCAGAGGCCAGGATCTGTCTCTGCCAGCTGTTCACTGTTCTCCAGTTCACCTGAACTCTAAGTATCACTATTATTAGCTTCACTGTAGCAACTCCCAGATCTAGGCACCTTGCAAACACAGCAGTCAGAACAGTCCTTGCCCTGACGAGTTTACAGTCTGACCCCCCAACCCAGCTGAAGGGCGGTGGGGTGGAAAGCGCTGCAGCAGACAGGCAAAGGGATCAGGGTGGAGGTAGGAACTCAGCTCATTAGTTTCACAAGTGTTTTGAAGATTAAATTAGATGTGAGCATGGAGAAGCCTGTTTCTGATCTCAGCCTTGGGGTCCCTCTCTCCGAGACGGACAAGGCTGCTAGATTCCTGAGCTCTTTGGGTAACTGGGCCAGATGCCCTGACTGAGTCCTGGCTTGTACCAGCCTCCCATTCAATTGTGCCTCTAACCCACCGTGGAATGTGGACAGTGCTTAATTTGTGCCAGGGCTTGGCAGAATGGCAGTTGGGTAGGAGCAGTCTTCCAGGCAGGAGTTCACAATGCTAGGCACAGATCTATGGAGTATCAGCACCGATGTGCATGCCAGGTGTAGGGACCCATCGCTATTTCACAATGCCCTGAAAGCCATTCTCCTGCTTTGTCACAATAGCAGAGGCCAACATGCCCCAAGTTGCACCGGCAGGATCTAGTGCATGCCTGCCTCCTGGTGTTTACTGTGTGCAGCCCTGCTCACGTGCTTGACATCGCCACCTGAGCTTTGGTAACTGCTGTAGCATGTTGTAATGCTGCTCAGGGGTTTGCATCAGCATTCACTAGCAAACAGCAAGGAGGGGTTCAGCCATGCTGACAGCTCTCCATCCTGGCAAGTCTCTGGCTTCCTCCATGGTTTCGTTTTCTTTTGCTCCAGTTAATGCTTCTGCCCTGAGCAGTCCCTGGAAATCAGGCATCTTCTCTGGGTGCTTCTGGGAAGCTGCTGGGCTTAATCAGTGTGAAATGTGATCCTGGAATGGCCACTTTGACATTGTAAGCAGTGCTTAATTTGTGCCAGGGCTTGCCAAGGCTGAGCCCCGGCACCTCTGGGCTTGTCAAGTCAGTTATGAAAATAAAAAAATTGCTTGAGCCCCGGCCACTGTTTCATTACAAATTAAGCACCAATCAGCAGTAAATCCTTGATGGACTAGGATTAAAGTCTGTGCAACGCAGGTAGCTTTGGAACTGTTGTCATTTTGTTTTCTCTGCATTGTACCTTTAAATGTCAAGAGTTCGCACACATGTAGCATGTATTTGGGGGGGTCTCTAGGTGTGGTTTACAGCTACGCCAGATAAAAAGGGGGAGGGGGAAACCGAAGCACTGCAGGGAATTCCAGTACCCCATGGGAGGTCCCGATCATCCCCATCACACACACCATATGGTCCACTGGCCCGGATTCCCTCTGTCTGAGAAGTGAATCGCCCTGGCTGCTCTGTGGCCTCTGGCTGGAGTCTGAAGATAGGGGGCGGAGCAGGGTGGCCTCTGTGGGGAGCTGCACTGTGGCCTCTCCTGGGGGGGTTAAAAAGCCAGCTGTGGGGTCACAAAGGCAGGGTCTGTGTGTGTTGACTGGGGAGCATAGGAAGAGGGAGGAGACTGTAAAAGCTGCCGCTTAGTGCCTGTGTCTCCAGCGTGTGACGCCGGCAGTAGGTTTTGGATGGTGAACTCCCTGCCACGGGCACCGAACGTTAGAGGAGTACAATAGACAAAGGAATAGCAATGCCAGTAGACAGCCAGGCACCGGCCAGTGGCATTGCTGCCCAAAGGTCACAGTTTTGGCTCCACAGGGTGGCAGGAAATGGATTTCAAACAGGTCCCTGATACTGGGGCTGTGGCAGGCTGCCTGTCCTCTGCTGTGACCTTTCCTCCAGCTGGGGGCTAGCCGCTCAGAGAGTGCCAGCCCTGCCCTGAGGAGAGTGCCAGCCCTGCACCCGGTGGGTGATGAGGACTGGCAAAGGGACTGGAAGGAAGGGGAAGAGGTAAGAAAAGGGAGACAAAAGAAGTTGGGGGTCTATATTAGGAGTTTCGTTCCCAACAGGGTTCGCTCAGGGGGTTCTGGGTAATTGGAGACATCTGCTGAGCCTGACTCCTTCAGGTTCCTAACCTCTCCCCCGATGGGAAAGGCTCCCCCCTGTCAGGCCGTCAACGCCATGACCCCAAGGCTCAGGCTGCAGCATATCCGGAGCAGGCTGAGGTTTCCAGTACGGTACGATGGTAAACAAGCGTTTTGCAGACTCAGCCCTGAAAGCTGCCAGGCCGCCCCTGTGACGGGGCAGGCAGCATGGGGCGGCAGGAGCAAGCTGGGGCTGGTGCTTGCAAAGCTGGCCTCCTTATTTTGATAACACTGTTTGGGGCTGGGCTCCCAGGTGTTGGGCTGTGTCTGGCCTAAACAGGCTCAGGGCTTTTATAACGGCAAAATGCCTAGGATTGCCTGAATTAGTGCCCAGCCTGGAGCGTGGAGGGAACCCAGGGCACTGGCAAGGGAGGAGTCCAGGGATGGCCAGGGGCATTTGGGGCAGCAGGGACCTGACACAATGAAAGTGCAGGTGAATGAGGGTGTTCTCACTTACATGGAGGCAGATGCTGTTCCGGAGGCTCAGGGAAGCACCAACCCGACAGGCCCAGATGGGCCCCAAAGCAGAAACTCCGTGGCTATCTGTCAGGCAGTTGGCCAAAGCATCTTCACCTCCAGCGTCTCTTCAGCGGCTGGGCGAGTTGGCTTCCTGTTGCAGAAGGAAGAGGGGAAGGAAGCAAGCTGCCCAGTGCTGTTCATACAGCTCAATGAGCTGTTCAGCACCCCTGACGGCCTGCAGTGGAAGCAGACAGCCAGGTAAGCACTCAGGTGCAAGAGCTAGCCCAGAGAGAGGTGCATTGGAGACCACGTAACAGCGTGGTCTGCTCCTTTAAGGGCTCGAGGCCAGCCTGCCCTGTCCATTAATCAGGGGTGGCTGAGGAGGGGTGGCAACCCCAGGCTGTCAGGGACAAAGGGGCAGCAGAAGCAGGAGGAGGAGGAGGAAGGTCTTTGGTGGGAAGGGAGGCGGTGGAAACCTGCTGTAGAAAGAGGACCTTCAGGGAGGCAGTGCTCAGGAGAAAGAGCAAGGAAGAGGCCTGCAGGAGGGACCAAGAGAGGCGACGGGAGCTGTAGCCCAGGGCGGGCTGAGGAATCACGTTGGTACTTTGCCTATGTTGGGAAATAAAGTTGCCTGGAAAGAGACTATGGCTGTGGGCATGTGTCCTTCATGGGCTGGGGACAGGCCAACACTTTGCAGACCACCAGTCTGATATAGGAGCATGCGGCTTGCCAAAGCAGAGCAGAGCAATGCCCCAGGAAGTCTAGTCTGCTGCTGCTGGTGGAGACCAATGCAGGGGGCTACAGAAAAAGATCTAAAATAGCCATGATGCTCCTAGTGGTGAAATACTATCTCACTGGGGGGGAATTCTTCCTGGCCCCAGCTGGAAATATGCTTCCACCCTGACACATGAGGATTATTCCTGGGTATCCTAGCTTGAAATCAGAGATGTTAGGTTCCATCTAGTCCATCGTCTGAGGGCCAACGTGCAGGTTGTTCCTCAAAGGGCCTCCACCAACGCAATTTCAAATTACTCAGTCAACATGCAATTATTTGAAACTGAAAAGGCCACTTGCCCCAGCCATGTTGAGAGGCAGCAATTCCAGAGTTTGTACGTCGTTGAGCAGTGTATTGCCTTCTCTTTCCCTTTCTGCCTTCACTTTATATTTGTTGCCTTTCACATCCACTGAGCAACCTTTGTCTGTGTGGTTTGGGTTATTCTCTGGGTCCCAGTTTTGAAAAGCCACTGATGGGATCATGCCGCTGTGACGCATGCAAACTAAGCCTGAAGCCCACTGGCATGAGTGTTTTTGTGGTGACAAAAAAATGCCAAGTGGGTGAATAACGCTGAGGGCGGGGCGATCAGCTATTGTTCAGGGGTGGCGGCAGCCAAAGAAAAAGTAAAATATTCTGCAGAGCAAAACTCACTGGGCACATATAATGAGCTGCAAAGGGCGCATTTCCTTTTTTTGCTGTTGTTAGGGGGAGATTGCTCATTTAAAAAAATGGGTCCAACAGACCCTTTACTACCAACTAGGCTGTCACTGGCACATACCTGTGTCTGCCATCCCTTGCTGGAAACCATGTGAGGGTCAGGTGCTAGAACAGCTCCTGAAAAGGGCAGTTACGCCATCAGACTGACAGGCCAGGAAGAGGAGTTTAGTGGCAGCATGTTGTATGGATTGAAAGGGGTGATGTGTGGGAGACTAGCCGGAAGGATGCTGCAGTGAGGATGGGAAGGTGAAATCTGGCTGTGATACTGAGGAGGATGAAGTGGCAGGATTTGGAAATGGCCCTGATGAGTGGGGTGAGGAAAGGAAGGAGTCGCAAATAGTCCTGAGATTGTGGGCCCGAGTGATGGGGAGCCGTGGTGGGGTGAGACTGGCAGGGACAGAGAAGGAGGGAAGGAGAGTGTTTGGGAGGGAAAGGAAGGAGCTCAGTTTCAGGTGATGACCACACATCCAGGAGGAGATGTCAGAGCCACAGGCTGAGGTGAGTGGAGGGAAGGAGACAGTTTAGTGGCAGAGGGACAGATTTGCAAGTCATCAGCACAGAGATAACTGAACTCCTGGATTGTCACCAGCATGGATCCCTTAAACTCCAAGAGCAGAGTTCAGAGGGGATCTGTGAGTATCTGGAGGGTGTCTGAGGGAGTCCAGAAGGAGGCTGAACTGGAATCATGTACTTAGTGAGAGGGTGGGGAAAGGGGTACGCTGCCCCATCGGAGACTCATCGCTGAATCTGGGCCTTAGTCTGGTAAACTGGGACCAGTGCCCCAAGAGCAGGGGGTCTCTTTCCTGAGGGTACAAATCTGCTGCTGCTGGGCTGATCCTCCCCAGCTCCTGGAGCCTGGAACACGTGGCTCGGGAGTTTATGGGGCTGCAGGTTTTTCTACATTCAGAAAACAAGAAGAGGATCCCCAAAGCCTGGCCAATGCTGCCGCACTTATCTGGAGAAGTTCACCATATACCTGAGTTCTGGGCTGGGCCAGGCTCTCAGAACAGCTCGGGGCTTTCCTCTGCTGGATACACCGTCTCCAGGGCCCCCTGCACTGTGCATTAGCCAGGGAGGTCAGGGCCTGTGACTTCAGGGGAATGACTTGGCACTGTTCCCTCTGCAGATCACTGTCACTCTGTTCACATTTTGCAGCCTAAGCCGGCATTCGTCAGAGCAGCTTTCCAGATTGGCCTTAATACAAAGGAAGCCTCTGTGTGCTGTCGGAGTTTGAATGTTTGGAATCTGGCAACACGTGTGGGCATTGCATGGCGTTCCCAGCGGGCATGCTGGGACTCCCCCAGAGGGCGCTTAGAGGGCACTGTGCTGTCCTGTCCTGCTAAAGAAGGAACAGATAATGCCTATGTTTACAAGAGAAAAGCTAAGTTCAGTGCTGTGAAGAGGTGCCTGGCTAACAGCCCTGGAGCCAGCTCTGCTCTCTCCACAGCACAAGCAGCGTCTCTGCTCTGATCTGGAGGCACTTCGCTTTTGGTGTAAGAGGCTAGTTCAGTGCCCATGGCCCAGCCAGTCCTTGGCTTCCCTCCTGAGGCTCTGCCATTATCGACCCCCGAGCCATCCCGCCCCCAGGAAAGACCTGTGTGTGACTCAGCCTCTGATGACTTGGTCCCCCCCAGCCCCGTGCTGGCCTCTCGGGGCTCTGATGTCTGTTTCAGTTGGTCCTGCAGAATAATCTCTTTGGTCACTTCCCCCGTGCGAGTTGTGTGAATGGGACCCCATAGCTGACAGCTCACCTTCTTCCTGCACCCTACCTTGACAGAGCCACACACTCCCACTCTGGGAATCCCGCTGTGCTCGTGTGTGGATGTGTCTGCTCAGCCCTGGGCGTTTCTATCCCTTCAAACCCAGAGCGGCTCCGCTGACGGCCTTCTGGCTTTCTCTTTTCACAGGTGGATTAAGTTTGAGGAGAAGGTGGAAGATGGAGGAGAGCGATGGAGCAAACCCCACATCACGGCCCTTTCCTTACACAGTCTATTTGAGCTAAGGACATGCATCAAGAAAGGGATGGTCCTGCTGGATTTAGATGCTCACAGTTTGAAGCAAATAGTGGGTAGGTGGATAATGTGGGAAGGTCACCTCCCTGGGCCATACCCTTCCCTGGCCACAGGTTGGGCTCCTGGGAGCGCCTTTAATGAAAGTACTGACACCTGCTAGCAAGGTGCATCCCTGGTGGGCTTTATTCGGCTTTGCACTGCAGCAGCACCGGAGATCAGAGCCCCATTGCACCAGGTGCTGGACAGACACATTGTAAGGAACAGGCCCTGCTCCAAAGAGCTTTCCGTTTCAGTAGACAGGCCAGGCCAAGCATTGAGGATTATTATTGCCCAGAGGGGGAGCTGCCTGACACAGCTGTGCTCACCTGGCCCCCAGCACAGACCCCGCTATGGCGATGGAAGACTGCTTCCTGCGACATAGCTACCGTGCTTCGAGGCAGTGACGTCTCGGCACCAACGGAAACCCCCTTCGGTCAGCGTGTGCTGCACCTGTGCTCCAGGGCTGAGCCGGTGACATCGCTGTGCTAGTCCAGGCTCCAGAGCATAGACGCAGCCTGCATGTGGCTGAAGCCAGCAATGCTCTGATGCTTTCGTTTTGTGTTCAAGAGAAGGTGACTGCCACGCAGATTGATGCTCACGCCCTGAGGCCAGAGGTGAGAAAGAAGCTCACGTCTGTGCTGCTTTGCACCCCCCAGCACCACACCACCAAGTCCCAGCTGAGGATAGTGGCTGAGCTCGGTGCAGCGTGCTGCAGGGGTGAGTGTTCTCTGGGCTATCACCCTCGCTTTCCCTTTTCCCTGTGTAGTTAGATCACGAGGTCCCTAGCTCCAGGCTGCAACAGCACGGGACCCTGGGCTTGTAAAACATCTGGGTTAATATCGTCCAGCATGAATCTTCTGAAAAGGGATGAGGAGAGATGCAGGGAGCACTGAGGACAGGCTGCCAAACTGCAACTCCCAGGGACTCGTTCGAGGCTGTCTGAGGATGTCACAAATCCACAGCACAACCTAGCACAAGCCAAACTACCTGGCTGGCAGCCTTATCTTTGGGAGGCTCAGGCCTGGAAGAGCACGGGAGGCTGAAGGTCAGGCCAAGGTATTTGCAGAGCAAAGGAAGGGTCCACGGTGGAAAAGCCAGGGAGGGGATGCAGAGCTGGGTGGTGTTTCTAGGCCTGGAATAGCAGAGCGGGAGATGCATTAGCAGAGTCTGGTAGGGGCCCAGAACTGGCATAAGGGGTTGGGGTACTGTGGAGCTGAGTGGGGTTTCTAGGAATAGAATAGCAGGGGGTGAGGTGCAAAAGCAGAGCTGAATGGGCGGGGGGGGGGGAAGGTCAGCAGTTCCGGGGAGGTGCAACAGGTCAGGATTCAGGTCCATTGGCAGATCCACAAAAGGCAGTGTTACCCAGCACTTCCTGGCCAGTGTCTGAATGAAGCAGGCACTGTTACTTCCTTATCTCTACGAGCGATAA
Organism: Eretmochelys imbricata; assembly: GCF_965152235.1. NCBI lineage: Eukaryota > Metazoa > Chordata > Testudines > Cheloniidae > Eretmochelys > Eretmochelys imbricata. Next base: position 36,649,340 of record NC_135579.1, read on the forward strand.
GTGCACTTGCTGATTGAAAAGTAAATGTCAACGTCTGTGGATTTCCTCCTGCTAGAGAGTACCTGTGGGAGCAATTCTAAGCAGTGGGCACACGCTGGCTTTGATGTTAAAGCCTTGCAAAGCAGCATTATACGTCCCTCCGCAGTCCCTGATTTTAGCATGTCTCTCTTTGCATTGCAGACAAAGCTCATAACCGGTCGGATCCAGGAGCTGAGATTTCAGAGGCACCCCTCAAGGAGCAGGTATGGCAGGCCAGCTTTGGGCAAAGAACATAGGGTCGTTAGTAGAGCTGGATGGAAAATTATGACTTTTTGGTGGAAAACTGCAAGCTGAAATATATTGCTTTGGAGGAGATGCCACAGGGCCTCAGAGGAGTTGTGGTTTGGGTGCATCATGCTTCCCTTCTCCTCTGAAATAGTTCAGCCTTCAGGACTCAGTCAGACACCTTCCACCAGCACTGAATGTCCTTGAAATAGACCTTGGACACTGAATAGCAATCTGGGACCAATGCGAGCTCGGCCTGTCCTGGACTGAGGCTCTGTTTCATTTCAGCTAAAAAACCAATTCCAGAAGAAGATCCCAGCCGAGGCTGAAGTGTCCAACATTCTTGTGGGTGAAGTGGACTTCCTAGAGAAGCCATTTATTGCCTTCATCCGACTGCAGGAGGCCGTGAAACTTGGGGCCTTGACGGAGGTTGCATTCCCCAGCAGGTAATCATCACCAGAGATCACTGCACTGGAGCCTCTTCTTCCTTTTCAAGTCTCATCAGTTCCTTCCAGCATCACATAGTCACTTCCGTGGTTGGGAGCAAAGAAGTGAAGCTGAGGATTGGTGATACGGGATCAGACTTTGCTAGCTAAGTGCTTAGGAGTTCCCCAGAAACCATGCACCAAGCCTCCCCTGAATTTCCCAGGGACAGAGCTCCTTGCAGGTGCTCCTACCAGTAGCCTGTCAGCTGTAGCCTGTCAGCCAGTCACTGCAAAGATGCTCAGAGAGCCGCAGCTCCTGATCTGTTAAGTATAACTTGGTACACAATACATTGGTTCGGTTCTTAGAGTTCTCCTCTGTGCTGACTTGTTCCCCACCCGGACCCTGCAGGCACTGGGTCTGTGGTCCTGAGAAGTGGCTAACTCAGGGAGACCTGGGCATAAGTGCTTAGTGGCATTTCTGCCATCACGGTGCCTGCCCTCTGCCAATCCAAGAAAAAAAAATCAGAGCAAAGCAAACACCCCTTCATCCCAATTCTCTGTGTCCATCTCACTGCAAATGGCTAGTGCGAATGAAGGATCTGCCTGGGGGCAGCTGCTCTGGTGTCAGTGTCACACATTCATAGTCCACTGTGGGGCTGCTAAGGATCAGCAGCTCCAGGAGCTCCATTGACAATGCCATAGCACATGGACAAGTTGGGACGCTCTCCCGATGATAATCAGATCATTGCTGTTCAGATAAGCTGCGAGCCCCACCTACAATGCAGACCCAGAACTGCTGGGGGCTCCTAGCAGCCTGCATTTTGTCACAGTGTCAGAAACAGTTCTTCTCTTGTCCTTGCGAAGTGGGCTAGTGGAGATCTAGCGGGGCTTCTTCATTGCTGCTGGGCAAAGCCCTGGACTGTAGACAGTGGGAATAACCCTGCACTGGCCCTCAAGGGGGTGGACCAGCTGGGTTCTGATGGGGCATCCCCAGCATGAGTCTAAGACTCTACATCTCAGATTGCACTTGTCAGCTGGACTCTGGGCTGCGGCAGGAGACACCGTGGAGAGGGCTCCTGGGAAGCCAGCTGGCAGCACTGTGGGAGCTGGGAATGGGCAGACCCTGATTTAGCAGAATTTCTGCTGCTTTATCACGGCTGAGCCCCACACTGCAGGGGCTTTGGCACCAGCATATGATGAGCCAATCTGCTGCCTGGACTCTGGGATCTCCCAGTCATCTACATGCTCTCCGAAGACTGACACTTGCTCTGTCCCACCTCCCAACTGCTGTGATGGAGAGCCTGACTGCATGCAGTCAGCAGCGGGGCCCTTCCTGCTAAAAGGGGACATGGGCTGCAGGATGTGCCAGGTGGGGAATATCGGCACGGAGATGGTATGGGGATGGGAGCAGTGTAAACGCCTAGATGAAGAGACTGATCTAGTGACAAACCCCCTACTCTCAACAGTGTTGAATCTCGGTGCCTCACACCAGGGTGTCTTTACCTTGCACATGCTGAGCGTGATTTGCAAAAGCCCACAGCACTGGAAGTCAATGGCCAGCTGCTGCCAGCAACTTCACCATGAGTTTTATCATGAAATGACTGGGATGGGGGCGGGGCGCGTTTGCGAGTCCCACCGACTGGTCAGGGCAAGGCTGAGGCAAAGGGCAATATGTTTACCCAATCTCTCCAAGCCTTCTGGTACCACAGCCCCTCACTGACCCTGGGTGACTGAGCTCTTTCAGCCAATTTAGAGAGGTGGTGTGTCCTTGGCCCTCGGAGAGCTCACTTCAGAAGTGGGGGCATTTCTCACTGTTTCTGTGCTCTCCCTAGGTTTCTTTTTATCCTCCTGGGCCCCAGAGCCAAAGTGAAAGCCTACCATGAGATTGGAAGGGCCGTGGCCACGGTACTGACGGACGAGGTGAGCCCATGTTTCGGAGACGGTGCTGTGGGTGGGAGATTTAGCAGCTGTATGGAGTATCAGTATTAGACGTTGGCACCATCTCTGAGGAAAGCCAGGGGGCCAGTCTTCACAGGCGAAGCCAATAGGAGCTCATTCTCACCCCACCGCCAACCTTCTGATCCTCTTCTGTAGGTCCCAAGCTGGAAGGATGGAGAAATGGGTCAGCACTGGATCAGCCCACTGTTCTCCTTCGCCCTTCCCAAGGATTAGATGGCGATGGTATTAAGGCTGTGCTTTGCAGAGACTAAAGGAGTTAGGAGTCTGAATCCCAGTGAAATGCAATGGGAGTTGGGCCTGGAACTCGCTCAGGTTCCTTTGGAAACCCCATTTGAAAATCCCAATGGCGGGAGGCTGGCTTAGCACACAGGTACATAGGGTGGGAAGGATCCTTACCCCATCTAGCATTAGCAGAAACCTGTAATCAGTCCTAGCAGTTCCCTGTGCTGGGCTGAAGCATTTAGCGTTCATCTCAGCCAGTGGTCGTGCACAGGGATTCACTGGATAATGTAACTGCGTTTCCCTCCAGCTCTTCCAGAGGGTTGCCTGTCAGGCTCAGGACAGAGAAGACCTCGTTGCAGGGATTGATGAGTTTCTGGATGAATTGACTGTGCTGCCTCCAGGCAAATGGGACCCAACCATCCGAATCCCTCCCCCAAAGTGCCTGCCCTCTCCACACAAGAGGTACCAGAGCAGGAGAACCCAGCAGCTTTCGGGGGCTCTTTTACTAAAGACCAGAGCTGGGCCCGAGGCACAAAGCTGAGCTCTGGCTCTGAAATTCCCCCTCCTTCCCCTGGTGCAGGGCATTCAGATCCAGCCCCCGCTCTGCTGACGCTATGCAGAGCGTTCGGAGCAGCAGCAGTCAGTGACAGGGAGCTTCACACTGACAGTGTCATGTCCCGCAGCTGCCTCCCCGCTGCCAGAGCCTTTCCCCGCCGCAGGGAGCTGCCGGAGCCTTTCCCCGCTGCTGCAGTGAAAGGCTCTGGCATCGGGTAAAAGCCATGGCAGGGAGAGTCAGCGGGGAAAGGCTTCAGCAGCTCCCTGCTGCTGAGCTGTTCCCCGCTGCCTCCCCCTGCCAGAGCCTTTCACTGACCCATGTAACTGTGCCCCACAGTGTGGACGCAGCCTGGTTTTCACTGCAGTGTGTAGCTACACATGCCCTACATGCTGCTGCATGTGGTGTGCAGTATAGATGTAACCTTAGGGATCCAAGGTGACAGGGCTGACAAGGGAGCAAACTGACTGAAGGGCAGTCCAGAGAGTGGATGTGAGGTTGGCAGCCTCAGGGAGCATCTTGTGGGGGCTCTGCCTGCGCCATCTGTTAGGGTGAATGTCCACCCTTTGCCAATGCAGTCCTCACCACTGGGGCATGCTCTGGTAGCCTCAGACAGCAGCAATGGCTCTAAGTGTCTTTGCCCATCCAAAGTTGGGCAGGACATTATGGCCCTCACAAGTGCCCTGCCCTTTGTCACCTGCACGTGTGATTCCTCCAATGCACTCTCCATGGGGCTAACCTTCAGCTTGTGCAGAGGAAACACACCTTCCAGGTGGGGCAGGTCACTAGCAGCACATGGCACTGACACGCCAGGCTCTGCATTGGCTCATGTGTCAGGCACAGCTCCCAGGGTGACCCCCGCAGGTCTCCCAGGTGGAGTCAATTCGAGGTCAGTTCACCATCCTTCCAGCCCTGAATGGGGTGGGGTGGGACCCAGTTAACTGAGGTGCTCCCCCTCGGTCCCTGTATCCCATCCCCATGGCTAAGCTCTGCAAGGTTCTCTTGCTGTCAGGCCCAGAGCTGCGCTGCCCAGCTGGAGTGGCAGGGTGTTCTCAGCGGGAAAGGCTCTCTGCATCGCTGCAAAGTATTCCAAGTCGTGGTTTAAAACTTAAATGCTCTGCGTGGCCACAACCTGGCCTCTAGACCCTACGCTCCGCTCGATGATAAAACTAGTATCCCGCCACTACCTCCCATTTCTGTGTATTCCCTCTCCCATATATCTGGACCACTGAGATGCAGCTTCCTCTGGGGACGGAAGTGGAAGGATCAGCTGTACTGAGACTCCCAGAGAGCAGTGGGGTTGAGATTTCAATACCAAAAATCGCCCAAGGAACTAGGCTGGATTTCGTTAATGTGGATGGTTCTAGGCTGACACCCTCCCACTTTAAGAAAAGGAGTACTTGTGGCACCTTAGAGACTAACAAATTTATTTGAGCATAAGCTTTCGTGAGCTACAGCTCACTTCATCAGACGCATCTGATGAAGTGAGCTGTAGCTCACGAAAGCTTATGCTCAAATAAATTTGTTAGTCTCTAAGGTGCCACAAGTCCTCCTTTTCTTTTTGCGGATACACGCTAACATGGCTGCTACTCTGAAACCTCCCACTTGAGTTTCTCTTGTTGTTTCAGGATATCCAGGCACCTCCGGGAATGGAAATCTCACTGCAAAGGGAACATGTCTGCAGCCGACGACAGATATACCCATGGGCACCAGCCTGTCAGCGAGGAGCTGCAGAGAACAGGAAGGTAAGTGCCCTCCCGGGGAGGTTACAGACATTTGCCTTAAAGAAAATCAGCTAGAGTCAGCCCTGGCATAAGTAGTTGCAGTTCTCCTGAGTCAGTGGACTGGGGCCCGCTTAACCAGGGCTCAGTTTAGCCTGGAGCTGGGGGCCCTGTAGTTAGTGCTCTGTGCTGGCACACAGTAGACACAGGTGCATTCCTAGGCCTGGTTTCTCACTGCCAGATTGGTAGCCGCTGGCGGCTCTGGAGAACCGCAGGAGACACCTGAGTTGGGTTTCTGGCCCTAATCTCTTGTTTTCCGGACCCTGGGGTGGAGATTCTCCTGGCAGCACATCAGAGACCCAGAATACATTCCTAGGCCAGTGTCTCATCTTGGGGCTGCTCCAGACAGGCAAATAAAAGACCAGGGTTCAGTTCCTGGGGATATTTAGAAGATATGGAGCGAGGCATATCCTGACTTCATTTCAGTAAGTGAGTCTCCAAGCTCTGTAGGGCAGGGGCCAACCTCATGTTCATACAGTGTCTCGCACAATGGGGCCTGGTTCTGACAGGGTTCTTGAAGAGCAACTCGGTTACAAATAAGAAAGAAATAGCACTGACAGGGCTTGACAAGCTTTTCTTGTAGTCCCCAAGGTAAACAATGACCTCCGGTCAATAGAGATTGGCCTGAACCAAAACCCTGGATCCAAATTCTGTCTCCACCCTTGAGATCTGGTGCACACCAGAACTGGTGCGAACTAACAGTCCGGAACTTGGCATTTCAAAATATGGACCTGAATCTGAACCTCTCAGATTCCAGGGTGTTGGGGGCTGGGAGTCAGTGTTCATATCTGCCTGGTACAGCTGCAGACTCAGACCTGACCCTGGGATTCAGGGGGGCTTGGGCTCAGCCCATCTCTGGCATTTCTCTCTGGTCTGCACATCAAAAGGTGTCAATATCTGCTTTAAAATAGGCCCTCAAGTGGGCCAGCCACTAGGGGGCAAGGTAGCATTGGGTTTGGTAGCTTCCTTGAAGCTGTTGCTTCAGGAGAGAAAATAACTCTGTTCTAGGATTTTTCCTGCAGAGCTCTCTCAGGTCAGCCTTGGCTAAGCAGGGGATCTTGCTTGTACAGTATAGAGTGACTGGTGTGGAGGAGTCCTGCTCTCTGGCATGAATCTCCTTGTTTCCATGTTGGTCTGCAGGTTATTTGGAGGACTGGTAAACGACATCCGGAGGAAGGCCCCTTGGTACTGGAGCGACTTCTATGATGCCCTGAACGTCCAGTGCTTTTCGGCTATTCTCTATATCTACCTGGCGACTGTTACCAATGCAATTACTTTTGGTGGCATGCTGGGAGATGCTACCGATAACATGCAGGTCTGTGGTAGCCTCCAGCGTGATGCCCCTTTGCCTGTGCCATGGTGACGTGTCATCCCCTCTGTAGCAATGTCGTTGTCTTTCTTGCTCTGATGGACATTGTGGCCAGTGCTGAGTGAATCATAAGTAAACCAGGTGCCAGCTGCCATATTAATAACAGAGTGGAGGAGACGGGGCAGTTGGTGTTCAGTAATGCCAATAGGTAGCATTTAGCTAGAGCTTTTCATCTGGAGATCTCAGAGCACTTGAGTTCCTGATGGTGCCTCTGTTTTGAGATGTGGTCCACCAGTCTGAGTAGAGACTGGGAGCCACCCAATCCTGCTTCCTTAGGCAGAGCTGAAGTTACTGAAGATTTGCTGGGACTCTAAAGAGAATTGCACCACACCTGACAGCAAACATTTCTCCCGGTGCCAGCTGCTCACCAATTCAGACAAACCAAACTAGCACTGTGTGTAACACTGCCACCTGGCTACTGTAAAGTGACACCGGTCTCCTCTGACGGAACTCTTACTTTGTGCCTTTCTGAACGCCTCATGCTTCATGGGGTTTCTCCCTGTGTTTCAGGGAGTGCTGGAGAGTTTTCTGGGCACCGCTGTTGCTGGAGCAGTCTTCTGCCTCTTTGCTGGCCAGCCGCTCACCATCCTGAGTAGCACTGGCCCCGTCCTAGTCTTCGAACGGCTCCTCTTCTCCTTTAGCAAGTGAGTAAAGGCCTGTCTCAAGCCTGTCCCTTGCCCTGAATGGGTCCAGTGAGCTTTCTGTCCGCTTCAAATGAGACTTGCACCTCTTTGGATACTGACTAATCCCAGGTGTTTAACACTTTAGGCCTGGCTGGTTTTCTAAGGGATCTGTTGGGCCACTGGGGGTACTGCTGTGCTAGGGGAGAGGGAGGGCTTCTGCTGTGACTCTGGGAAAGAGCTAATCCTCCATTCGGCCCTGGCATCACCTGCAGGGAACCCCCTTGTTTCCAGCCTCCCAGCAAGACCAGCCCTCACCCCCGGCCCCCACCACTTGGTCAGTCTCCCAGTGAAGAGCCCAGGGACTCATATCTCACACCCCAGCACGGCCCAGTTCCAACATCACGCAAGAGAAATGATTCCTGCAGGATTCACGGCCAGGCCTGGAGCAGTGAGCTGGAGTTAGCAGACGTGCTGAGCTTGCCTCAGCCACCGCTGACCTCAGAATTGTGCTCCATATCTCTGTGCGATGGCCATGGCATTAGAAATCGCTCTGGGGACTCAAACACAGCCTCGGAGTGGGGAGAGCTGGGGTCTATTCCCAATCTTGCTACTGTTGCACAGTATCACCTTGGGCATGTCTGTTAGTGTTCGCTTCTCTTGGCTCTGTTTCCCAATGTCTTGAAGGGGGCTAATGATGCTCAGCTGCCTGACAGGCTGTCATGAGGTACTAACAGGAGTGTCAGATGTAAGACGTGGGAGATAATTGTCCTGCTCCAGTCAGCACTGGGGGGGCCTCAGCTGGGGTACGGTGGCCAATTCTGGGTGCCACATCTTGGGGAAGATGGGGACAAACTGGAGAGAATCTAGAGGAGAGCAACAAGACTGGCAGAAGGTTTAGAAAGCCTGGTCTGTGAGGAAAGGTTAAAAACTGGGCATGTTTAGTGTGGAGAAAAGAAGACTTGGGGGGCATGGTCGGTGGCTGGAGCCCCCCTTTGGGGAGGCTAGCCCCGGCTCCGCCCCTTCTGCTCACCCCCACCCTGCATCTGGAGCCCCAAATCTCCTGCTCCCCCGCACCCGAAGGAGCCCCAACCTCCCCCGCAGTGCCCAGAGGAGCTCTGAGTGCCCCCACCCTTGGCCAGAGGAGCCCCAGGCTGACTGAAGCCCCAAGGCCCCACTCCCACCTGCCTGGAGGAGTCCCAAGCCAGCAGCAGCTGCGCTGCACCTCCCCTCTCCAGACCCCAAGCTGCCCAGGGCAAAGTGTCTCTGGTCCGGAAGAAGCTTTTGCTATGCCCCATGCAGGTTCTGGGGCAGCTAAAGAGATGGTATTTGCTACTCAGTCCAGAGAGATTACTGATTACCAAGAAGCTGAATAACACATACCACCTCCTCAGCCGCCCCAGAACCCGCATGGGGCATAATAAATCAAAAACTTGCCCCCAAAACCCCGGTGGCCACGGCAGCACCAGGGGAGGCAGAGCCTCCCCTGGCCTAATATACCTGCTGCCCATGTTGGGGGGCCCTGATAACAGTCTACAAATCTGTTAAGGGCTGTTCTAAAGAGGATGTGATCAATTGTTCACCATTCCACTTAAGGTCGGACAAGAAGTAATAGACTTAATTTGTTGCAAGGCAGATTTAGGTTAGACAGTAGGAAAAAATTTCTAATTCTAAGGGTAGTTAAGCTCTGGAACAGGCTTCCAAGCCAAGTTGTGGAAACCCCATCACTGAAGGTTTTTAAGAGCAGGTGAGACAAACATCTGTCAGGGCTGGTCTAGGTTTCCCCGGTCTCGCCTCAGCGCAGGGGCTGGGCTTGATGACCTCTCAAGGCCCTTTCCAGCCCTGCATTTTTGTGATTCTATGAGCTCCATCCAGCACACTGAGGTCATTGGCCAGGTGGCACTAAAGACAGGCAGAGCATGCTGCTATTAGCGATTAGTAGGGCTCCGTATCTGTCACGGAGGTCATGGAAGTGATGGATTCCATGGCTTTCCGCGACCTCCGTGACTTCTGCGGGGGCCAGTGTGGCTGACCCCAGGGCCACCCAAGCAGCTGGATCCGGGACCAGCTGCTCAGGTGGCCCCCAAGACAGCCACACGGGCTGCTGCTGGAGTGTCCCTGGGGACAGCCACACCAGCTGCTGCTCTGGTGGCCCATGGCAGTTGTCCTGGGGTGGTCGGAGCAGCCACGGTCCACTGGTCCCGGCAGCGGTCCCCAGGAGGCTGGCCGGAGCAGCCATGGTCTGCTGGCCCCATAAGAGATCCCCAGGAGGCCGGCCAGAGCAGTCACAGTCCACTAGCCCTGGCAGCGGTCCCCGGGAGGCTGGCTGGAGCAGCTGCAGTCCATGGCTCTGGGCAGTGGTCCTTGGGCGGGCGGCCAGAACAGCTGCGGTCTGCAGCCCCCACCAGCAGTCCCTGGGTAGGCCAACCAGAGCAGCGATACTCCCCAGGTGGCCAGCCGGAGCAGCCATGGTCCACGGCCCTGGCCAGCAGTCTCCAGGCAGCCGGCTGTCTGGAGCAGCTGCGGTCCCCAGCCGGAGCAGCTGTGGTCTTCTGACCCTGGCAGTGGTCCCTGGCCAGCTGGCCAGAGCAGCCGTGGTCCACAGCCCCTGGCAGCTGGTGCCGCTGGCCCCGGGCCCCCGCACAGCAGGTCAGGGGCCGTGAATTTTTGTTTGTTGCCCGTGACCTGTCCATGACTTTTACTAAAAATACCCGTGACTAAATCATAGCCTTAGTGATTGGAGTTAAGTGTCATGTTCTGTGCGTGACTGATTCATTGAAACACTTGGACCCATCCCTTCACCAGAGACTACAGCCTGGATTACTTGGAATTCCGCCTCTGGATTGGCCTCTGGGTGGCCTTTTTCGGACTGATTTTGGTGGCCACCGAAGCGAGTTACCTGGTGCAGTATTTTACCCGCTTCACTGAAGAAGGCTTCTGTGCCCTCATCAGCTTCATATTCATCTATGACGCCGTGAAGAAGATGCTGAGTTTGGCGGGCAGCTTCCCCGTCAACTGGGATTATAAGATCAATGATGTCACCCTCTATGGCTGCATCTGTAACTCATCTGGCACAGGTAGGAGCAGGCTGGGAGGGTCCCTGCATCTCCGTTTGCCCGGGCGGCTGCATGTTTCTGTCAGTAGTGCTGGGACAGAGCTCTGTGCATTGGAACAGGTCTTAGAAAGCAGCAGTTCTGCAGTGCTTGTCCCCTCCGAAAAGGAACTGGTGTTATTATTCGTATTGTGCTAGCACCTAGGAGCCACGGGCACAGACCAGGCGCTAGGTGCTGTACAGACACAGGACACAAAGACAGTCCCTGCCGCAAAGAGCTGACAGACTGAGACAAGAGACAAGAGGCAGAATTCAGACTGACGGGGAACATAAGGAAACAACGAGACAATACTGTCAGCATGACAGGCTGGGTGGTCTCTGCATACCAGCCGACTGCCTGTTGTTAAGCCTTGTGCAGGCGGTACGGCAACGGAGAGATGTAAGGAGGCATTTGCAGGTGGACAGTGAGGTAGCTTTGCAGATGTTTATGGGGAGCACCTCCCAAGCATGAGGGCAGCAGGGGAGAAAGCACGAAGGGGCTTGTTTGAAAATTTAACCGGGGGGCAATGAAGCTTGGCAGCTTGGGCCCATCAGAGATGGGGGTGACCATCTCAGTGATGTATGAGAGATGAGCCGGAGTGTGGGAACGGGCCAGGAAGGGACTCAAAAGTAAAGATTAACATCTTCTATTGGAAAAAGAACAGGAGTACTTGTGGCACCTTAGAGACTTGCTACTCTGAAATCTTCTATTGGGTGTGGGGGAGAGAGGGGAGCCAGCAGAGAGATGCAAATTGGAGAGTGATATGGTCAAAGTAAAACATGATCTTTTTAGCAGTGTTTTGAATAGATAGGCGCAGGGCAAGGTTGCATTGGTCAAAGCCAAAGGAAAGGATGTTGCAGCAGGGGTGCTGGAATGTGGGGGAGGGGACCAAGGCCCCATCATTTTTTACTGTCCGTAAGGGCAAGTGATGGGGGGAAGGAGGCATAGAGGAATGAGTGGGGGCAGGGCCTTGGGGGAAGGGGTGGGACAGGGACTCGGGGCAGGGGGAATGGCAGCATGGGGGCAGGGCCTCAGGGGGAAGGGGTGGCGTGAGGGCAGGGGAAGGGATGGCATGGGAGGGCAGGGCCACTTTTAGGGAGCTTCCATAGCCCTGTGTTGCAGTAATCAAAACTATTTTGTCAGTGTCCTCTTTGAAGAAGTGAGTGAGCGCATGCAGAGAGAGAAGTGGAGGCAGGAGGGGGAGAGGGTTTGAGGAAGGTGTCAAAGGGGGCTGGGGTTGTGGAGTGAGAGTCAGTCAGCGTGGAGAATTTGAGGCATTTGGCTGGGAAGGCAGCAGAACTGGAGGAAGAGAGAACAAATCTGTAGTGGAGGAAGTCAGCCTGGTTCCGAGATTTTGGCCAGAGTTGCTCGGCAGCACGAGAGCAGAAACAGACAAGGTGGATGTTGGGGGTGAGCCAGGGCTGGAGGCTGGGAGGTCTGGGACCTTGTGAAGGGAGACGGGGACAAAAGAGTCAAGGGTGGACGAAAGTGAAGCATGGAGAGAATCAACAGTCGTATCTATGGCAGAAAATGCCAAATGGCCCCCTCTGATCAAACAGAGCTGCTTCCCTGGGCATATCAGTCACGCCTTCCCCATGCAGTGGCAAACAGTACAACTTCTTACTTGTGTGAGCCCTGCAGGCCAGCACCATTGCAAGGGAGGGAGCTGGGCTGTGTGCTGACTGGTGCAGCATCCGCAGTGCTGGTAACTGAGTACAAGGCTGCCTTTGGCTCTCAGGTGCCTGCCCAATGCCAGCAACAGCGAAGGGGCTGACCAAATGTCCCTGAGGGTAGGTCTGTATGGCAGCACATAACAGGGGGCAGAATCTGGCCTGCAGGATTTTTACAACTGACGATGGTGTATGAGAAGGACGAAACCCAGCTTGACTCTCCAATCCCAGGATGAGTGTGCAGGGCTGTCAGTTAGGGACAGAATCTCTTTACGTGTGAACTCAGTAAATGGGACATGGTTTCAGTGAGGCTCAGTACACATGGGACTGTCACTTTCTAGAGCAGACCCACACCTTGACATGGGTTAGACTGAGTTGGGTGAAATACTGATTGCAGAGAATTCCCTGAAGAATGTGGCTCTTGTTCTGTGTGTGAACCAGTCCTGAGTTTGGAGACTGTAGGAGCCAGGCCCGGGGAATCACCAAATAGTTTGGATGAACCTGCTTTCCAGCAACTGTGACTCTAGCAATGGGTCAGTCAGCCCCTCTGGGCTCTTGATTATCTCCTGAAAACTCCCATTCTCTGGGGGTCGGGTTATTACCAGAAAGGTGATGGTAGTACAGGGCATCCCCTCATTAACAGAGCCATCCCCTTTGTGTATCCAGCCCTGCCAACAATAGTACAGTCCCTATAGGGTGAGGCCTTCACTGTGGTCCATATGTGACTGGAGCAATTGTCCCATGGACACCTCCCTGCTGTATAATGTCTGTGTAGCAAACACAGCACATGTCCACATGGAAAGGGATATGAGGAATGTACTTGTGAGGATGCTCCTGCAGCACTTACATGGCCTCACCACTAGAGGGTGACAGAGAGCCATGCTGCATTGGCATGAGTCACATCCTGATGTATTTTTAGGACTCACTGCAGGCCCCAGATACAAGGTTGGGTGCTCAGACAGAGTTAAGGGGGAGAGTCGTATCAGTAACTAAAGTGTTACAGGCCCCAGCGCCAGGGTCCCATCTGCATGCAGGAGGCATCTCAGCCTGGGTGTGAGCTCAGCCGGAGAGCGCAGCTGTCTGTCCCCTGCGGGGATCCGGAGCAGGCACCGGCCTGCTCGGTCATGACCCTCATGGAAACACTGAACTCCAGCCCTTCCCCCCAGTCCAGTGGCAGTCTCCTGTGCACTGAGAGCAGGGGGAGTCAATGTGGTGATAGATCCTGAGTCCCATCAGAACTGTGCTGGGCTTGTTTTCTGCTACTGCTAATTTCTCTCTGCCTGTTGCATTGATCTGCCCAGTGTCTCCCATGGACTCAGACGTCCTTCGGGTCCATCCCCTCCATGCTCCCCAGTCTCGATCTGCCAGTTCTTTGTGGAGGAACACAACTCTCTGCAGGGTGGGTGTTCCTGTTCCCAGGGGGGAGAGGAGAATTGTCTGCTGTGGCCGTGTGAGGCAGGGGCTCAGCAGAACACTAGAGGCCTCGGTCCATTCCCCAACCCCTCAACCCCAATTCTATGGAAGCCAGGAACCTCCTGCTTCCCCTGCACCATCCCCTCCAAGCCAAACTCCTAGAGACACTCTTAGAAGGACCTATCTGTCAGCAAACTCCCAAAGACTGTCAAACCCTCTTCTCCCCTGAACCAGAGTGGGGAGAGGACACGGCTATTTTCTTCATAAACCTTCACTCTATTGTTTGTCTGGCTTCTCAGTACAGCTGTAGAATAACCCAGACCCCACGTGGCCACATGCCAGCCCAGGGAAATCTCAGGATCTGGGAAGAGCCCAGCTCCACCATTGTAGCTCTCAGCAACGGGACAAATTCTCGTGGTCTCCTGATGCAGGGATTTCCTTGCCCTCAGGTGTGTCTGTGACATAAGCCTGGGCATCCAGCCACTTTGCTCCCAGCGCTGAGCTACTGAGCATCTCCTGGGAAGACAAGCCAGCCTCCTCTCCCACTCTGGCGTGGCGCTGACCGCATCGCCCTCTTCACAGCTGGGCTTTGTGCTGAAGGGATGACCTCATGGTGCACAGCTGGGATGCTCTCCGTGCTTCTTCGCTTTGTCCCACAGTCAGGCAGTTTTTTACCTCCTCCACATCTTGATGAAAGTCCTTTGCTAGTGGATGGTGTGAGGCAGCCACTCCAACAGGCCTCGCAATCAGGAGGTGTGGGGCAGAAATGTCTCTAATTTTCAGTCTCTCCTCTGTCAGGTTGGTTGCACAATCACTTATCTCTGGGTTTCCATTGCACATGGGGTCTCCTACTGTCTTCTCCTAGTTTGGGATCAGCGAGCTGCCAGTCTTGTATGGCTCTGCTTTGATTTCTGGATTTCACGGTGAGAATCTGCTAGTGGAAAGGTTCTGATTAGAGACTCGTAGCTGCTTTTGATTTGTGACCCTTTTCCCTGGTTAATTTATTGTCCTTTTAGTTCTTTGAGTTGGGCTCACTTCTGAGATCTGTCTCTTGACTCTTCCCTGTCCCTCCTCTACTCTTATTCCTCCTTCCTCCACTCTACTCCTCTGCATTGAAGTCAGGCAGGGTCCTTCTCTTCCGTGCTGCAGCAGGAGGCACACCAAGCACAGAGGAGAGACAGCATTACATGTTCAGTTGCTCTCGGGGGACAGAGCATGTGCAGTCTGGTCAGCACATATGAATGGTGTGGGGATGGAGCGTGCTCAGTGCAGTTGGAATCCTTCGAGAATTTAGGTGCTAGACTCTAGGAAACCACTACTGAGCGTGTGTGAACTGTGATTTTCCCAGGACTTACAGAACTTGGGCCAACTTTGGCGGCTGGTAAAACACACCCGTTTCTGACACCAGGGCGACCCTCCCTGCCACATTTCAAGTCCCTGCTCCAAAGCAGAGAGCTTCTCAAGGAAACAGTTTTAAGAATTCTTAATATGGGCAAAACAAAGCGTTTCCCCCAACTTTATTCTCAGATATGGCTGGAGCATTTTAGCTGAACCCTTCCAACAATCGTCAGCCTGAGGCACGTGCCTGGCATGAAACATTTCAGCCCGATCCATTACAGTTTGCCCCACTTTAGAGCAGCTGAAATCCGGGTCTTATAACAGGAAGTGTCAGGCAACCTTACCTCTAAGCAGTGCTACCAGCCCCACCTCCAATCAGGGGACACCAAGAGAAGCCACTTGAAATGAGGAAACAGAGACAGCCCCATGTGCTGTCCCCACAGGCCACAAGCAAATGTTCTGTGGGGCACAGATTGGGAAGCACTGCTCTAGCACAATCCCCTGGGGCAGAAGCCCCATAACAGCTCCCACAAGCCGGGAAGGGGTAGAACACACCAGCAGAGGAACCAAGGTGATGGTGGCAAACATCCTGTTAGTGCCACTATATGGTTTGAGGGTTTCCATAGGCGGGATGAGCTAAATGGAAAGAAAAGTGCTGGGGGGAGGGCCGGGGAGGAGGGGCAGGTGTGGAGGGGAGCTGAGTGGAAGAGACTGTGCGTGTGTCTACACTGGAGCTGGTGGTATGATTTCCAGTGGGGGTAGGCACACCAGCGCTAGCTCTGATCTAACTAGCGCACTAGGAACAGTAGCACAGCCACGGCAGGAGGCACTAGCCACCCAGAGGACATACAGGGGTCTTGGACAGGATTGTGCTTCTCGCCCCGTCGTGGCTACCCTTCTGTTTTTAGGTGCTAGCCATCAGCGCTAGTGAGGGTGTATCTGCAAGAAAATACACCCTCGACTCCGATGTAGCCACACCGCCTGGGGCGGGGGGTGGGAGCGGGAGCCTGGATCAAACAGCCAGTCAGTATAGGCTAGAGAGAAAATTCAGATTTTGCTTGGACTGTCCAGGGGTCCCTCTCCAGCTGGCTGGAGTCTCTGGTTGCGGTAGCTGCTCTCTGCAGTTCTCCCCCAAGGCCTCAGGGTGGGCAGGAGGGAAGGCACCAGCTGGGTCCTCTAATGCCGTGGTTTCCAAACTACGGGTCGTGAGCCAGTACTGGGTCACAGAATGTAAGGCACTGAGTCGCGGCAGCTCTGGTCAGCACTGCCGACCGGGCGGTTAAAAGTCCCGTCGGCGGTGCTGCCCGGCTAAGGCAGGCTCGTCCCTACCTGTTCTGACATTCCACTGCGCCCTGGAAGTGACCAGCAGCAGGTCCGGCTCCTAGCCGGGGGGCTCACGGGGCTCTGCGTGCTGCCCCAACCCCAAGCACTGTCTCCGCACTGCCATTGCCCAGTTCCTGGCCAACGGGAGTTGTGGGGGGACGGTGCCTGCGGGTGAAAGCCGCATGGAGCCAGACTTGCTGCTGGTCGCTTCCAGGTGCAACACGGTCCGCGGTGCCAGGACAGGCAGGACGCCAGCCTCTGTTGCCCCGCTGCTATGCCGCTGACTGGGAGCTGCCTGAGGTAACCCCCCACCCCAATCCCCTGTCCCAGACCTGAGCCCCCCCGAAACAGGGAGCCCCTTCCTGCACCCCCAAACCCCTCATCCCCGGCTCTACCCCAGAGCCTTCACTCCACCCCAGAGCCCTGAGCCCCTCCTGTACCCCAATCCCCTGCCCCAGCCCTGAGCCCCCACCAAACCTAGAGCCCCCTGCTGCATCCCAAACCCCTCATCCCTGGCCCCATCCCACAGCCCTCACCCCCGCACTCCAATCCTCTGCCCCAGCCCTGAGCCCCTCCCAAGCCCCAAACCCGTCATCCCCAGCTCCACTGGGTCACGGGCATCAACAATTTTCTAAACTGGGTCGCCAGAAAAACGTTTGAAAACCACTGCTCTAGTGCCATACGAGCATGTGTGTGTGTGTGGTGGGGTGTCTCCCAGGGACAGTTCTGGGTCTAGAGGGATGTTGCGGGAGGGGTGGCCCCATGGCCCCTGCTTTAGCCGTTCCTGTGCCTAGCATGCCTAGTATAGGGGTGTGAGAGTCTTCTGTTTGGGGAGGCTCACACGTGAGTGCCAGAAACTCCCTAGAAGTTGGGGGGACACTGCTGCCTTGGACCGTGGCCCTGCTCCCGCTCCGCCTCTTCCCCTGAGGCCCCACCCATCACTTGCTCCTCTCCGCCCCCTTCCCCAAGGCCCCGCCCACTCGTTTCTCTCTGCCACTTCCCCCAAGATCCCACCCACCTGCTGCTCGCTCTCCTCTGCCTCCTCCCCTGATGTCCCCCATCCTACACTCGCTCCTCTCCACCTCCTTCCTGGAACATGGCAGGCCTATGCCCCCATCACCTTTTCCTGCCTTAGGCAAGTGACAGGAGAGGAGGAGACAGAGGAGCAAGCGGTGGAGGGGGGCCTCAGGGGAAAAGGCGGAGCACGGGTGGGGCCATGGTCTGGGCACTGGTGGCCACCCCCACTTCTATGGAGCTTCACTTTGGGCACTCCAAAGGTAGTGGCGGGCCAGCACGCCTCGAGAGGGGTGACCCATGCCACATCCACAGCATTTCCCCCCTACGTGGCTAGCCTTTTTGGGGGAGGCTTAGCCTCCCCTGGCCTCTTTTATGTGCTGCCCATGTGGCTGACTCTCAGTTAGCACCATCCCTAGGAGATGAAGCCTGCTTATCTGGGTTTAAGATTAAACTTGATCAGTTTATGGAGGAGATGACATGATTTTGGCAATTAATTGATCTTTAAATATTCATGGTAAATAGGTCCAATGGCCTGTGATGGGATGTTAGATGGGGTGGGATCTGAGTTACTACAGAGAATTCTTTCCTGGCTGGTGAATCTTGCCCATATGCTCAGGGTTCAGCTGATCGCCATATTTGGGGTCGGGAAGGAATTTTCCTCCAGGGCAGATTGGAAGAGGCCCTGGAGATTTTTCGCCTTCCTCTGTAGCATGGGGCACAGGTCACTTGCTGGAGGATTCTCTGCTTCTTGAAGTCTTTAAACCATGATTTGAGGACTTCAGTAGCTCAGACATAGGTGAGAGGTTTATCGCAGGAGTGTGTGGGTGAGATTCTGTGGCCTGCATTGTGCAGGAGGTCAGACTAGATGATCATAATGGTCCCTTCTGACCTTAATATCTATGAATCTATGAATCTATCCAACCACAGCCCGCTAGCCCCAGGCTCATGGGGAGGAGCCTTGCTGATAGCTGACATCCAGCACAGTCCACACCCCCATCCCCGACACTAATGACTGGGGAGCAGCTCCACTGTCTCACACCACCCACAGGCTGGAGCCCTCTGAAACCCGCTGTGAATGCTCAGGGAGACCCTGGCTTGGTGCCATGGTTTGGGGAGGGGAAGAGAAATGTCTGACAGTTCATCTCTTGTAGGCAACGCCTCCATGCTGACTGAGATGCTGCTCCCAGCTCCTGGCAGCACTGGGATGGTAAGGACCATTTTCTCCAGCCGCTGGGGTGAGTGAGGGGATGCTGAGGTCCTCGCAGGCGTGTTCTGGAGCAGGGCTCCCTGTGCTTCTGGCGCAGTGCCAGCATCACTGGATGTCTGGCTCCTTCCCAGGACCAGACTGTCTCAGCGACTAGGCAGTAAAGTGATGGTGCTGGGCCAGGCCTTTTACCCAGGGACTCTGCATAGGGGACCCTGTCCCCCTTACATAGGGGGACCTGCATGTTTCATGGTGACCTTGTTTCCAGGTGGTAACCCTGGGCTCCAAGGACACTGGCGTCAGCCTCATAGAGGGGCACTTCCCTTCCGCTAGGAGGGGATGTTCCTTCCATAACTGCTTCTCCCTGCCTGCCCTCTGGGAACGGCCTGGCACCCGCTCACCAATGGTGCCTCAATGACCTCAAAGAGCCGTGCACGTGGGCATGTGTCCACATGGCCCAGGAAGTTCCGCCGGATGAGCCCTGTTCAGGAGCAGGCCTGGGGTGCAATCCCTCAAGGCTTGTCTACAAACACGTGGCTCAGTGAGCCCGGTGTGAGCAGGGGACGGACGGATGGACAGATACAGACAAGCAAATGGTCAGCACGAGCAGCAGCCTCTAACTTTCATCCGCACTAGCCAGTCCCAAGTGTGCTTTCCTCCCCCACCCGTGATTGCGCCACCAAGCTGCAGGGTAACTGGCCATCCTCAGCCAGTGCCACCCACCCGTCATCTACAATGGTGCTGGCTTGGACTCTTCTGATCCCTTGTCTTTGGCCTGTGGGGTTTTCTTCTTGTCCAGCTGGCTGGCTCTCCTCTGCCTCTGAAATGTCTCTCTCTGTCTCCACAGCAGCAGGGTCTGGAGGCTGCAAACTGGTCCCTGCTGACCCGCACAGAGTGTTCAAGAGTGGGAGGCCACCTGGTGGGGAACAGCTGTAACTACATTCCTGACATCACCTTCATGGCCTTCATCCTCTTCTTGGGGACGTTCCTCTGCTCCATGACTCTCAAGAGCTTTAAAACCAGCCGCTATTTCCCCACAGCAGTGAGTGTTTCTCTTCCTGCCCCCTGCTCTGTCAGCATCGAGGGCATTGTGAGGAGGGTGCAGCTGTCTCTTCTTGTGCAAGGCTCTGTACATTTAGATGGCTTTGCGCAGACAGCTCCTGCTCCCCCTGCTGAGTGTAGGCACCTGCAGCTCTGCAGCTTCCTGCTGCGTTCTCTCCTGGCTGTGTGTATCTCACCCCAACACACATACAGGGCCTCCCCCAACAGGTCTCAGAGTGGTGGCACCAAGTGGGTAAGCAGCATTATCCCCATTTTACAGACTGGGAAACTGAGGCTCAGAGAGATTGAGGCCAACATTCCCAAATGTGCTTACTGCCTGCGGGCGCCCAACAGAACACTGCTGGCAGTTCAAGCTGGACACCTAGCAAAGGAGGCACCCAAAATCAGTGGCCCCTTTTGAAAATGTCGGCCAAGGCCACAGAGGTCGAGGAAGGGGAGCTGTGAATAGAACTCAGGGCCCCAATTCTGAATGGGGGCCAACACCGCTGCAAAGGACAGTGAGGAGCCCTCCTCAGTAACACTGGGCTTCCCAGCTCCCACCAGACAAGAAAGAAGTGCTATTTAGCCTTCCCTGGGTTCCTCTTTGGGGTTGGGGCCTCAGCTTCACCTTCATCCTGCCCAAGAGGAATTTAGTGCATCCACCAGAATTATTTGCCCTTAATCAAAGCTAGCGGCTTCCCCTGGTGGTGTGGTATACTGGGCACGCATGGGATACTGGCTTTATAAGGAAAGGCAGAGAGCCTGGGCCTTGCTGCTCACGAGCCACCAGACTTTATTCCACACTCTCCATAAATAACCTTCCGCAGCTTCCTAGTGAGCCTTCTGCGGGGTCATAGCCCAGCAGTCTGTCCTATGCTGCCAATTACTATCATCAGAACTAGCAGCAGGGGGCATTCAAAACACTTATTACCTCATCTCCCGCATTCCCTCCATCCGAGTGCAGGGTGTCACCAAGATCTCTTATGAGAACATAAGCAAGTGCTGGCTTCCTTGTGTGATGTCTCTTGCTTTACACTGTGGGGTGCTCCTGGAGGACAGGGCCAGGGGTATCTCTGGGATGTGCAGATTGCCCCCCGAGTGCACAACAATTAAGCATGCATAAAGCACAGCATGGCCCAGTCTGGGTCCCAGATAGCAAGTGGGACACCTTTTTCCCTGGGGACGGAGGGCTGTAGTTGCATATATAAGACAAAGCCCCTAACAGCAGGACAGTCCGGTAATATTGGGACGTCTGGTCGCCCTACCTGGGGGCGTCTGCTAAAGCCCTCCCAATGGCTTTCTTTGCTCCCTTAGCTGAGGAAGCTAGTAAGTGACTTCTCCATCATCCTGGCCATCCTCATCTTCTGCGGGATTGATGCCATTCTGGGGCTAGAGACCCCCAAGCTCATCGTCCCCAGCGAGTTCAAGGTGAGAACTGACTGGGTAATGGGTGGGGGAAAACAGAGGAACTGCTGGGAAGGGGACCTTATGGATGCCTGGGGAGAAGTGATGGAATGTGGGGAGCTGGGATGATATATACAGGCAGTGATAATGGATTTGTGGGGAAGGAACTGTACATGGGGCACCCATGTTAGATTCTGATGCAAACTATGCATCAGGTATGGAGGCTTTTTGCAGAGCCCATAAAGACAGGGCTGCCTGGGTGCATCTTCTCTGCCAGTTCAGGGATGCAGCCTGTGGCAGGTCCCAGCATGCAAAGGGTCATCCAGGTCCCAGTGGCCAGCCTGCAGTGCAAGCTGGGAACTGCATTCTCTAAAGGCCTCACCCCCACATTGACAGTGGAGATGGCTGCACTCTGCTCTGCTCCACGCAGATCAGATGTAGCCCTTGGTTTCCCGTGATGTTGCCTCTCATCCCTTGGGTGGGCGAGATTTGCAAGCCCTTGCTCCTGTGAGAGCCCTCCCCGTTTCTCTCTGGGCCAGAGCTGGAGGGTGTATTCCTGGATCACAGCCCCAAGGCTGACACTGGGGATCCACAGCAAAGCTGCTCAGTAGGCTGTCCATAGACCCACTGAGCAGTTAATTAGTCCTACGTTGCTTTGAGTTGGCCTGTTCTTGCTGCAAAGGATACATCATTCCTGCCGCTGCTCAACCCCAGGCGCTGGAAGTGCTGCAGGGCTCATGTTATCTGGAGACTGGATGGCTCAGGCAATGGTGCCCACAGGCAAAGACGAGTGATGCAGCTGCCTGGGGTCCCATGTTGCCCTCACTATATCCCTGCCTGCCAGCCAGAGCCACAGCCCATATCCCTCATCCCTGTTCTCCTCAGTGTCCAGGCATTGTTATAATGGGCCCCCAGCCTCGGGCCAGCCCTGGGCTCAGACAACTGGTAATGAAATACAAGGCGTTCCCCTTCATACAGCCTCGCAGCTTCGAACCCAGCTGGAATCAGAGCAGCTGGAAGCTGTTACCCTCTGATCACGGTGATCTGATCCTGATATGAGCTGAGTCCCTCAGTCCAGCATCTAGTGAGCCATCCACCCTACAAACTCCTCCATTGCAACTGGCACAAGCAGGCCCCCTTGTTGGAAGCTTCAGCAGAGAATCCTGCATGGGCCATGGAGAGTGAGGCCCCTAGCGAGACTGTGGGTGGTGATGAGTGTGACGCCAGCCCTGCTGCTGGCCCCACTCTCTGGATCTAGGGCACCACCCCATTCACTGTAAAAGAAAGGGATTCCATGCTGCCCAGTTGGGTGCTGCTCTGGGCCTGCCCCCTCTGCTCCAGGGTTTAGATGGGCCCTTGCAGGACCAGCTGCTATAAGGCCTGCCCATCTAATTCCCTGTACCCCACAGTCTTGTCCCATCTCCTTCAGCACTAGAACTAGAGCAGGACAAAGGAGCCCTTGAACCTGCTCAGGCCAGGAGCCAACATGCCAGCAGGGCTGGGCAGCTTGTTGAGACGCCCCTGCAGAGCTTGCAAACTGCCTGGGAATCCGAGGAAGCCCTCGGAGCATAAGGAGGAGCTCTGAAGGAAGGGGAGACCTTTGCTTGAACTCCCCTCCCAGAGGGCCGGTTCAGACTGGGTACCCCGCAGACTGGGAGTGTAGGTAGTAAGGGATCCACTGTCCCAAGGCCCCATGCTCTGAGGCCAGAAACCTTCTCCAGAATTTTCCAACCCATCACGGAGGCCACAAAGAAAGCAAGGGAACAAGAAATGGAACCTGGGAACTTCTCCTGGAGAGACCGTGCCTTTCCGGGCTGCGAACTCAGTGCCCCCTTCTGAGTCACAGCATCAGCTCCACCTGGGTGGCGCAGGAATAGGGGCCAGGTTGACAGCCCTGGGGACTGACCTCATTGAGTTAGCCATGGAACAAATGGACAACGGTAGGGCAAGCACCCTCCAGGTGCCAGCGTGCCCCACCCTGCCCAATCCTGGGCCTGCCGAGCCAGTCCAACCAGGGGGCAATCAGGGAAAGCTGCCGTGGTGGTGTCATGACACGAAGAGCTCTCCACTTACAACAGCACTGAAAAGTCCATCTAAGTTACAGGCCACCAGATGATAATGGCTTTCTATGGCCTCTCCCTTTCCCTCCTTCCCTCGCCTGGCCAGTCTATGGCAACCCTTCTCTTTCAAGGCCGGCTTCTCCACACTGCCCCTAGAGGTGACACGCAGACCTACTCCTCAGTTCCCCACTGGTTGTTCAAACCTCATTGTGCAAGCCAGAGCCATGGGGCTCCGTAACCCCTCAGCTCTCCAGCCCTCCACTCCTAACCGTGCAGATGGGAATGTGCGGGGCTGCGTCCCACCTCGTGCGTTCTCCCACATTCAAGTCAGCTCTTGAGAGCTGGGGTACGGAACAAATCCAGAACGTGCAATGCTGTGGAGCAGGGAGAATTTTGCCCACACCCCTGGAATAACTCCACTGAGTCCTCTGGGCTGACACCCAAGATCAATCTGGTCTGTGGGTTTTCCATCCAGCTCTTTCCCTTTCAGCACTCTCTGCAGTTGCAGGGCCAAGAGGGATCTGCAGAAAACTCAGGGACTGTGGGATTTTATAGCCCCTTAACGTGACACACACACACACACATCCAACTCTGCAGGGTGACTTCCTTTTGGAGCTGTTCTTAGGAAGGAGGAGGGGGGAAGCTCCAGCCAATCCCTTGATCTATAAATAACCTCAGCTTAGCAACTGGACCCAACTAAACAGTCATGTAATCATGCAAATGATGCCACAGCACGCAGCAAAGCAGGAGACACCAGCTCAAGTCTGGGCTTGGGTTCCCTGCCCCCCACCCCAGGCCTGGGTGTGGAAAGGAATTAGCAGAGGCTGCAGAGCTAGCATGCAGGCTCCATGGAGGCCCATAGCTCCCTGTCAGGCGGATTGTGCATCAGGTTAATGAGGGAGCCACTTGCCCATTCTCCAAGCTGAAGGCAAAGTGCCACCTGGCAAATGTGGGGGAAATGCCAGGGCTGAAAGGGGCAGGGCAAGGCACCCTGGCCTGAGCAGGGTGGCTGCTGTGACATGTTTTGGCTGAAGGCCAGGATGTATTAGGACATCTGTAATGATTAGGGCCCCTGGCAGCTTCCCTCCATAGATCTCAAAAGCTATTTCTTAATTAAAGCACACGCAGCACCCCTGAGGCCAGAAGGTCCTATTATCCCCATTTTAGAGATGCTTTAACTGTGGAATTATACGATTTGCCTACGATCGTATTTTGTCAGTGGAAGAGCTGGGAATGGAGAACGGGAGATGTCGCCCACACTCCTGCTCTAACCGCTGTCCCACGCTGCTCTCTATACATGCATATCTTTAAAGCACTGGGTCTTTTCGCATTCATCATCTTTTTCTGGATTCTCCATATCTACCTTCTTACCATGGATATAGGGCTCGATTGCATTTGCCCTGCTGGGCCTGGTTTTCAGACCCTCGGGAGACATGTGGAAATGTGAGCACAAATTTGTGCCTGATTTGTACCTGTACTGGTGCAGGCACCTGCATGGGTCTGGATTTGCGTGGACACACAGCCAGGCAGACATCTCCACGACATGGACAGCCCATGGGCTGTGAAAACTGGGCCCACAAAGGCTGCCGTGAAACTAGTGTTACCAGCGCTCACAATTGCAAATTTAGTATTTTTCTTCAAACCCAAGCTCCTGGAGTCATGTGAATAAGGGACAATCCCAGCTTTCATTTTAAAAAATAAGTGTTGCTAGCCCTCGTGGTAGCAAAGAAAAGCTTGAAAATGTGACTCAAAAGTTTTAAATCCAGCAGGCAAAGAAAAAGACCCTTCCCCCTTTTTATTATTTTCTAAAAGTCTCATGATTTTAAATCAATTTTTGTGGGCCTGACTCACGATTTCTGAATGTTGGGTTGGTACCAATGTGAAACCATGGCCTGGATCCCTCCCCATGCGCCATGCAACAGGAGCAGGTGACTGCAGAGGACTGGCCCCACCTCCCGGGGCAGGACTGATGCCCTTGCACAACAACAGGGAAGAGTGGTGGTTGGTTAACGTTAATCAGCTGGAGCATGGCCTGGAGTGAGCACAGATGGGGCTGTTCACAAGCATCCAGGGCTTGGTTCAGGGCTTGCTTACTGCCTCTCGGGGCTTGGCCACTGCCATGGTGCAGAGCACAGATCACCATTCCAGTTAGTCAGGAGAAGCATTTTCCCTCAGGTGCAACATTGCACAATGGCCAGGGGGAGGGGAGTGAGGGTTCCTTTTGCTCTGAAGCATCCTGTGTTGACCATTGCTGGAGACCTAGTGGAGAACTGTCTGGGCCAGTAATCTGACCTGCCCAGCCCACCCCAATGTTGCCCAAAGCACTTTTTGCCCATTAGTAAGTGCAGTGCAGGGTGCTAGCCCTGTAATGTACAGTCTGACCTCTTGCACTCCCCATGCAGCCCACGAACTCCCAGCGAGGCTGGGTCGTGTTTCCCTTGGGAGTGAACCCTTGGTGGGTTTGCCTGGTCTCCACCGTGCCTGCCGTTCTGGTCATCATCCTCATCTTCATGGACCAGCAAATCACCGCCGTCATCCTCAACCGCAAAGAATACAGGCTCCAGGTCAGTGCGGGGCAGGCCAGCCAGGGCATGGCGGGAGGCTGGCGGTGCTGGGGATCTGGGATCTGGGTATAGTGGGAGGCTGGCAATGCGGGGCAGGCCAGCCGGGGCATGGCGGGAGGCTGGTGGTGCTGGGGAACTGGGTATAGTGGGAGCCTGGCAGTGCCAAGCAGGCTGGCCTGGGCATGGCAGGAGGCTGGCAGTGCTGAGGATCTGGGTATAGTGGGAGGCTGGCAGTGCCAGGCAGGCCAGCCTGGGCATGGTGGGAGGCTGGCAGTGCTGAGGATCTGGGTGTAGTGGGAGACTGGCAGTGCCGGACAGGCCGGCCCGGGCATGGTGGGAGGCTGGCAGTGCTGAGGATCTGGGTACAGTGGGAGGCTGGCAGTGCGGGACAGGATGGCCTAGGGATGGCGGGAGGCTGGCAGTCCTGGGGATTTGGGCATGGCGGGAGGCTGGTAGTGCTGAGGATCTGAGTATAGGGGGAGGCTGGCAGTGCGGGGCAAGATGGCCCAGGCATAGTGGGAGGCTGGCAGTGTGGCGCAGGACGGCCTGGGGATGGCAGGAAGCTGGCAGTATGGTCAGGCTGGCCTGGGCATGGCGGGTGGCTGGCAGCATGGGGCAGGCCAACCTGGGGATGGGAGGATGGGCTGTTTTAGAGGGAATCACACAGGCTTGTGCAGCTGCCCTGTTCAACACCTTGTGGGTTTCCTTTATTCCAAGGAAACCATCATGTCTGCCCAGAAATTGGCAGCCGGTAGGTTAAATCCCATCTGTTCTAGGGGCTCTGAGGGGTGGGGCTAAAGTTGCCAACTTTCTAATTACACAAACCCAAACACCCTTTCCCTGCCCCCCTCCCCGCCCCGTCCCAAGGTCCCGACCCTTGTTTAGCCCTTTCTCCGAGGCTCCGCACCCCACTCACTCCATCCCCCCTCCCTCTGTTGCTCGCTCTTCCCCAACCCTCACTTGCTCATTTTCACGAGGCTGGTGCAGGGGGTTGGGGTCCAGGAAGGGGTGAGGGTGTCAGCTGGGGGTGTGGGCTCTGAGGTGGGGCTGCGGATGAGGAGTTTTGGGTGAAGGAGGGGGCTCCTGGCTGTGGGCTGGGGCCGAGGGCTTCAGAGTGTGGGAGGGGGCTCCAGGCTGAGGCAGGGGTTTGCAGTGTGGGAAGGGGTATGGGCTCTGGGCTGGGGGTGCGAGCTCCGGGGTGGGGCCAGAAATGAGGGATTCAGGGTGCGGGAGGGAGATCTGCGCTGGGGAAGGAGGCTGGGGTGCAGGAGTGGGTGAGGGCTCCGGCTGGGGGTGTGAGCTCTGGGGTGGGGTCAGGAATGAGGGATTTGCGGTGCTGGAGGGGGCTCCAGGCTGGGGCCGAGGGGTTAGGCATACAGGAGAGGGTTCCAAGCTGGGGCAGGTGGTTGGGGTGTGGGAGGGGTTTCAGGGTGTGGGCTCCGGGCGGCACTCACCTCGGGTGGCTCCCTGGAAGTGGTGACATGTCCCTTGGCCCCTACACAGAGGCATGGCCAGATGGCTCTCCGCACTGCCTCTGCCCACAGGAATTGCCCCCGCAGCTCCCATTGGCCGCCGTTCTTGGCCAACGGGAACTGCAGAGTCAGCGCTCAGGGCGGGGCAGGGGCAGTGCACGGAGCCCCTGTGGCTGCCCCTAAATGTAGGAGCCAAGAGGAGCTGTGTGGAGCCGGGTAGGGAGCCTGCCAGTCCCACGCCAACTGGACTTTTAACGGCCTGGTCAGCAGTGCTGATGGGAACCACTAGGGTCCCTTTTCAACCGGGCATTCCAGTCGAAAACCAGACACCTCATTACCCTACGTGGAGCTCCCTGCAGGCTCTGATCTGGAACCTTGCCCTAATGCATGGAGGGCAGGGCTGGGGAGGCATTGGGTGCAGGGCCCCTGCTCTAGGCTAGTCTCCCAAGCATTGGTGTCCAATGCAGTGTGAAGGGCTGGATTGTCATGGGGTCACCATCCCTGGTTAAAGCACATCAGACAGGAAAGGCTGATCATGCCAGCTGTCCATGTTAACAGGAGATGCAGCTTGCTGGCATTGTGTAGTGAGGCACAGTGAGGTCTGTCTCTGAATGGAGTTCTGCCCCAGTGAGCCAGGCCCCAGAAGGGGGATGAGTGCCTGCGGAGCTGGGGAGGGGCATGTTGCAGCTGCTCCCCAGCCCAGTTTCTATCAGCGTGAAGAATCAGGACTAATGCAAAACCAAATCCAAACTGGAGGCTGTCTGTGGGCTGGTGAAGGGCTCTTCCTGGGGAGTGCTGGGCCCCGCATGCGTGTCCCTGCATTTGGGGTCATGGGGACATTTGAAAACAAAGGTATTATTTAAAATCAATGCACTGGGAGGGGGGCCGCTTTCTTCCCCTTCCCCTTCTCAGAAGGGAGGAAGCCAGGAATTCTCCCAGCTAATTGCCTGGC
Source organism: Eretmochelys imbricata (assembly GCF_965152235.1). Taxonomy (NCBI): domain Eukaryota; kingdom Metazoa; phylum Chordata; order Testudines; family Cheloniidae; genus Eretmochelys; species Eretmochelys imbricata. The sequence goes on from NC_135579.1 coordinate 36,677,083, forward strand.
AGAGGCTCTCAGCCACTCAGGGACTGATCCTGTGAAGAGCTGAGAGCCTCTGGCAAGGTGCTGAGTACCCTCAGTTGGCCCTGAAGTCACTGGGAGATGAGGGCACTCAGCACTTCCCAAGATTAAGCCCTTAGCTTGGGCCACGACAAAGCCCCTAAATCCACAGGGGCCTCTAAACACAGTGCTCTCTGCATGACATCCCTCTGAGCCCTGGGACCCCTGGCAAAGCAAGGGCCAGCTCCTCCCATCACCCAGGGAAACAAGGGCTTCCCCAGAGCCTTTCATGCTAGGATCTCAGCCCGTTTCTCCAACGCCAGTCAGCATTGTCAGCTCCATTTTACAGCTGGGAAAAGTGAGGCCCAGAGAGACTAGTGACTTGCCCAGAGTTACACGGTGAATCAGTCAGGACTAAATGCCCAGTCTCCTTTCTCCCAGTGTCTTGATCTAACCACTAGGCCACACTGCCTCCCTTCAGCTGATGCCAGCAAGGGACCTTTCCTTTGTGCTCCTCCCCTAGTCTCCCTGGCTCAGCTGCCTGTCTGTCCCTAGCATCCTGTGGCATCATTTGCCACAGGCACTGACGTCCCAGCTGCACGTACTAGCAGGAATCTCTCTGGATGAGAGAGTGCAGCTTTCTCTCTGACACTGCCATGCCGCTTGGCCCCTGGCCGTCAGGGCGCCTTACCCAGGGCTGGGCCCTGCTGGCACTTGTTTTTCTCATGAGGCGTACTGAGGTTTTCCCTAACCTGCTCGCACAGGCATAAACTCAGAGCCAAGGATGAAGCCTTCTCCAATCACCAGACCTTGCGCTAAGACAAACAGGTTCACTGGGCCTGGGAACACACCTGGTTTTGTTCGGCTGAGCTGGGATTGTGACTGATCCAATTGCTCTTGCTGTGCTTGTTCACCTCCCTGATGCATATCAGCTGCCCTCCGAAGGCATCTCCTAAGAGTTACCAGCAGGAAGATACCCAGTCTCCTTCCTCCCTGGAGCAAACCCCTGCACCAGCTCTTGTGTTAGTCTGACTTCCCTGCCTGCTTCTGAAGGCTGGATAGAAATGGCCAGCTTAGCTTAGAGAAGGAGAAATGAGCTGCAGTGCTAGAGCTAGGTGCAAGCAGCCCTTAGTAAACAAGCCCTGCTGCATTCGGCAGGAAGCCTCCAGAGGCCATGGTTCAGGCTAGACTCACCCCCTAGAGCCAGATGAATGGTGGCAGAAACGGATTTGGGAATAACTTGGCAGAAAAAACACTGTGCTCAGTTCCCTGTGATTCCTGGGGTCAGAGCGTAGTGTTGTTCTTTGGGGATGTCTCCATGTGGATTCCGTTCTACACTGTGCACGTGCTTCGTGCATGTGAGACTGGAGTCTGGATAGCAGTGTCTCTTGGGGCACACCTGTGCTGCGCATGTCCTCCCACCCCCTGCCAGCTGACAGAATACCATCACCATCCTTCAGTTCCCGCTTACAGCCCATGGCAGCAAGATGGAACCAAACCTGCGGCCCCTTCACGCTCGTTTGTCGCACAGTGACTTGGGGTTCATTCCCTTAGAATGACATTCTTTTCTTTTCTTCCTCAAACTTTTGGGTTTTTTTTTAATTCCTATTATTGTTTTGCCCCACCCCCCCCACACCCCACTACCACCTTATATGGTGGACTTAAAGTCTGCCAGTCCTGGGATGGTCCCATTCCTGGCCCTGCCAGGCAGAACTGCTGTTTATTTTGTTTAGGCGAGAGCCCCCCGCACCTGACCATGGCTCTATCTGCTGGTCCTTCTTGCCAAGAAGGAGAAACACTCAGGAGACATGAGACTAAAACCTTTTCTTCTGGAGCAGTCTAGGAGGGGCACTTTGGACCCAGCAGAACTAACATCCAGCTCCAAGTCAGGCCCTTTCACTTCAAAATCCACGTCATCAGTGCCCCTGTCAGCCAGGCTGTGACTCCTAAAGCCAGCACCAGTGTTTATACCCCCGCCTTGAGGTGGAAGCCCTTCAGATTCAGAGAGCACCCACATACTTCCAGTAACAACCTGCTGATTATTCTCCAAGAAAGGAACCCAGGTTCTCTCAAAGGAAACGACCTGCTTACAGACTTTTTACAGGCTCAAGACTGGTTTGTGGTTCTCGAACTCCAGGATGCAAATTTCTGTATCAGGATCCATCTGACCCATAAAAAGGTCACGTTTCACAGTAGGGCCCAACCACTATCAATACCATGTCGTTAACAGCGAGAGTCTTCACAAAATGCTTGGCTATGGTGGCCTCAGATGTAAGGAGACAAGGCGTTCTTGTCTATCCATATCTAGATGATTGGCTGATCAAAGGCAGGTCTCATCAGGATGTTACCACAACCCTAAACATAGATTTTGACCTGTTCAGGGAGTTGGACATGATAGTAAACTACAAAAAGTAATCACTCAACCCTTCACAGGGGATAGAGTTCATAGGCGCTCTCATCTATTCAAATTGGCAAAGGCCTATCTTCCAGAAGAAAGATTTCAGTCTATACAGGCAATATCCAACATCAAGTTACATCCGTCAATTACACTGAGAAGCTGTCTCAAACTTTTAGGCCACATGTCATTTTTTACAGGTGATACCACTAGCCCAACTTCACCTATCCCTGTTACAGGACTGGCTGAGATCAGTGTGTCCCTATGAGACATCAAATGGACATGCATATCATGATCCCAGCTCATATCTTGCCTTTGCTAGGATGATGGACAGACTCACAGAATGTGTGAAGAAGAGTACCATACTCCGCCTCTCCTCCTCCAAAGACACTGATCAGAGACACATCGGAAACAGGGTGGGGTGCTCACTGGAACCATCTCCAAATACAGGGAATGTGGTTGCAGCAAGAGATGGGACTGCATATAAACCTCTTGGAACGCAGGACAATCAGGTTAACCTGCAAAGCGTTCCTGCCAGCCTTAAGGAATTCCAGCACACAGAACCCAACAGACAGCACATTTGCAATATATTATCTAAACAAGAGGGAAGTTGCCCATTCCTCACCCCTGTGCCAAGAGGCACTCAACCTATGGACTTGGTGTTGACTTCCTAAGATAACTCCAATTGCTCTTATCTCCCACCAGCCAACAGCAAATTGGGGACAGATTGTCTGCTGAGACAATCATGGTCTCTGAAGAGCACCATCCTCAGACTGAGATTTCACCAGTGGGGAAATTCCACCAAAGAAAACATGATGTGTCCAGTCTTTTGCTCCAGAGTAGGCATGAGCCCAGGCGGCGTGCAAGACACTGAATCCAGGTGTCATGTATGCATTTCAACCCCTCCCTCTGATACCCAGGGGGATAGGGAAAATCAGTCATGATGCAGCTACACCAATCCTGATTGGCCGAGGCAGTTCTGGCTGATAACTCGCCTCTGAATGTCAACTCGGCCTCCAAAGGCACTTCCAGATGGTCCAGACATAATATCACAAAGATGAGATCAAATTCTTCACCCAGACCCAAACTCATTACACCTGATGGCCCAGATGCTGGCTGGCAAAGTGCTACTGACTGTTCCCTACAGGTATGAGAAGTCCTACTGCATAGCAGGAAGCCCTCCACAAGGAAAACCTGCTCCTCAAAGTGGAGAAGGCTTTCAGTTTGGGCAGCCCAGCACAAACTTGATGCATTGGAGACCCCTGTTCCCAAGATGTTTGATTATGTCCTGCACCTGAAATTTTCTGGACTCTCATTCAGTTCAATGAAGGTCCATTTCGCAGTGATTTTGCCATGCCGTCCTCTCTTCCAGTGAAGCCCAGTATTCTCCCATCCTGCTGTTTCTAGGTTTTTGAAAGGGTTGCTTCACACTTATCCACCAATCAGAGAGCTCCAGCTTACCTGGGATCTCCATATTGTCCTTTCCGCCCCATATTTGAGCCTTTTTCTGAAAGCTCTCTACACTACCATATTCTCAGGAAGACCATAACATTAGCATGTGAGCCCTGAGCTCTTGTCGCTCACCCAACTTCCACACATTCCACAGAGATATGGTGGTGGTGAGCCCTCATCCCAAATTTATTCCCAAAGATGGCTTGGACTTTGAGTTAGCTCAATCTATTCATTTTCCCTCCCCCACCCAAGCCCCGCTGCTTCCTCGGAGAGAAAAAACTTCAGACCTTGGATGTCTCAAGGGCTTTGCTATATTGCCTGGATAGGCCGAAGGGCTTTGTCCTGTCTCCCCTGTTGTGCTTCTGAAGCCATTTCTTCCAAGAGAGTGTCTGCGTGGATCACCCAGTGCAATTCAGTCTGCTCTCACATGATCGAGGGGATATTCCTCTGGGTATCAAAGCTCATTCACCAGAGCTTAGGCTGCCTCTTCTGTGAATTTCAGCAACATCCCCATACCTGAGATCTTCAAGGCAGCCATGCAGAGTCATCCCCCCTCACTTTCATTAAACATGATGGCCCTCAGCGTGGCTGCGAGATAGGAAGGCAGTTTTGGGAGGGCCACTGGGACTCCTCAACACCACCTTCTAGATGAGGTCTGCTTGCTAGTCCCCCAAAGTGGGATTCACACAGACAAGCAGTCGAAAATGAGGGAACAGTTATTTACGTGGCAGTAAGTGTGTTTCATCGAGATGTTCTGTCTGTGTGAATCCCGCGAAACCTTCCATTCCCTGCTTGTTTCTTTACCTGGAAGGCTGAGTTAGAGAGGGAGGAGAGGGATGGTTGCAGTTGATCTGCCCTTGGGTGGGCAGGGCCTGAGGATGTGCAAGATGCAGGTTCAGCCCAGCAGACTTTACTGTTCCAAGATTCCAATCTCTTGCGCAGGAGGCACATGTGGGATCCACACAGATAAAACATCCCAAAGAAGCACAGTTACCATGAGGTGTGTAATTATTCTTTATCCTCGAGGAGTCAGGCTGCTGCTGGGTAGCTGTGAAAATGTTACAAAATCCCTGATTTTAACATGAATGATTTTTCGTCTGTAAATTTGTAGTGGAGAGCACATTATGTGTGATTCATTATCCCCCTGTTCAGTACATCCAGGCAGGATCAGGGAAAAAATGTGACTTAAGCAACCAACCCCATCCCACTAATATAGTGACTAGAGCAGAGGAGGTGAACAGTTTCTGAACAATCCATGCTTTATGGATGATTGTTCCACAGCAAATCCTACTGAAGAATGAATACATTTGCATTATATTGGGATTTGATCACAAATGACAGGCTAACCAGAAAGACGACTAGGTACATAAATAGACCCTATCAGCTCAAGTCTCTGCAGTGACTATGGTCATCGCTCTAGAATGCTAGTATTTTTATTTAAAAGCCCTTGTAGTTTTCAGACAGATCAATGAACAGAAACAAAAATGAACCAGAAACCATGTAGAGAAATAGACCATCCATGAATAGTCCCAACAGACAGTGTTAATAGCGGCTACCTTGTTTTGTAGAGACACTGGTCACTGGAATGTAGGGTACATATGCACGCTGACTGGATCAGAGATTGGAACTCATCCTACACCTCAAGCCAATCAGGAACTAACAGGATCCTGACTGTACACATTTTCTTCTGTTTTTGTTGAATTACTGAGAGCCAGCTGGCTTGGGGGTGGGGGGACGGATTGTTTAATTATTTCCCTGTAGGTTATTAACTTTTTTTTTCCAAACATGTATCAAGGGATCATTGTCCACTAGACAGCAAGCTGATTGCCTAATTGGTTGGTAATGCTTGAGGGGCCGGATTTTTAAAGTATTTAGGCACCTAAAGATGTGAATTTTAGTGGGATTTGCAAAACCCCTGGGGCACCTGACTCCCAGCAATTTCCACAAGCAAAAATGAGACCCTTCCCACTTGACCATCCCATGGTTAAAAGCATGGGGATAGGCCTGGCTGTGTGAGCTGAAGTTAAGAGCTGCAGGCTGTGTCAGCCCAAGGGAGGAAGCAAATCCCAGAGTCAAGGGTGCTTCACTGAGAATGTCCTACCCCCAGCCTCTAGCTAGGGAGCCCAACTCCTCTGCAGTGGCAATGCAGGAGGTGATCTCTGCTGGCTGATGGAACTTCCATTTGGTATAATGTACCCATAGGGTCAAATTCTGGCCCTTGGCTACATGCACAGAGCTCCTGCTACAGCCAGTAGGATCCATTAGAAACAAGATGTAACCCTTGATTCCCCATTCCCTGCAGGCTGCTGCGTCTCTGAGCACTGATGTGTCTCTCATTCCAGAAAGGGGCAGGTTTTCACCTGGATTTATTCTGTGTTTCCCTTCTGATGATCCTCACATCTGTGACGGGCCTCCCGTGGTATGTGTCTGCCACTGTCATCTCCCTAGCCCACATGGACAGCCTGAAAAAGGAGAGTACAACTTCTGCACCAGGAGAGCAGCCCAAGTTCCTGGGAATCAGGTATTGTTTCCCCCTCCCATTACACAAAACCACCTTGAAAATTCCAGCTGGCATGCTCTCCAAGGGCCAGGCTGACCCTAGAATTCCAGTGCTGAGTTGTGGTGAAATCTGTGATGAATATTACTCGTAGAAATCACTGAACAACTAAGGGAAAATGTGTCCTGCTGATGATCTGGTGCTGGAAGTGCTCTCGGAATTGTCTTCCCAGTCAACCTGACTCCATGCCTCGGAGTGCAGGGTGCTACGGAAGTGAGGAAAGAAGCTCCCCTTCCCCAGGTCCCCACTGCACAGTTGGCCAGCTGCATTACGAGGGAATTTTGCATTCCCCTAAAGCACCAGGTACCAGCCACTGCTGGAGGTTGGGATTTTGGAACAGATGTATGGCTGATGTATAGAAAACCAGTGAATGGATGGGCACGCAATCAGATCCATCTGTCTGTCTAATTAGACAGTCAACTGAGAGTTTTGTGTTGACTCGAATGGTCTGTAGATGTTCTCTACTCACTGGGCAGAGCTACATACTGTGCTACAAGAGCAAGTACTAAGTATGCATGGATATTTTATTACTGGTTTTCACACCATGTTAAGGCATAGCTATCCATGCAATGAGGCCATTGTATAGGGTGCTTGTAACCCCATACAATTCCTGAACAGTCAGTTATCACTGTGCTGCAGGAGCCAATGACAGGGAAAAGTCTAGGGTGATGGCAGAAGTTTTTTCCTTCACTCTTTGACATCACTTCTCCTTTTCCAATGCCTGGTTTGACTCTGAGGTAGAGAAGTGAAGGCTGGTGCTTCAGAGCACCTGGTTCAGAGAAGAACAGCAAAGCAGACCAGGGGCTTCTGCACAGGTCCTTCTCAGATGATGCCTGCAGCTCCATTTGGAGCACCTGTGTGCAGTTCCTTGATTTGTTCACATTCAGGTGAGCCCTAGAGGCAAAGCGGAAATGGAGCATTAGCAGAGGCTTAGGGGATACTACAGGCAGGGCTACTTGCAGCTGGGGCATCTTCGTATGGCGCTGGAGCAGTGCACTGGCTGTTCTGCTCTGTATCCCTGGCCATAGATTGGGCCGGGTAAGAAGAGCTGTGGTTCAAACATGAAATACAGTGTCTAACAGCAGGAGTGTTTGTCTGCAGGGAGCAGAGACTGACTGGCCTGGTGGTCTTTATCCTCACCGGAGTGTCGGTTTTTTTGGCCCCGGTTCTCAAGGTAATAAAGCGTTTTTGGTTTACATCATTATTACAGAAGTGGGAAAAGACTGGACTATCAGTACAGAGCCCACAGCAATGGATGCATCAGAAATTCTGATAGTCCTTCTCAGTTAATTTTCACTCATCTAAGCCCAAGAAAATACCATTCACCATCCCATATTGTAATGGATGACCTGCATTCCTCCATCATCTTCCAGCCACAGCTCCTCCTCCAATTCACCTCCTCCTGTGTCAGCTTCACCTCCTGTCTTCCATATGCAGGCCAAAGACCTCCCTCCACTGTCGCCATTCCGATGCTTATCGAGAGACCACAGCGTGGTCACATTTTACCCTCCTCATACAGTCCCCATACAGTCCCTACTCTATACTGTTCCACTCCATACTGCTCCACTACGGTATGTCTAAACTTGGAGTGGGAGGTGTAAATTCCAGCTTGAGGAGACATACCCACGCTAGCTCTGATCGAGCCAATGTACTCAGATGGAAGCATAGCCGTGGCAGAGCAAGCAGTGGGAGGAACTAGCCATCCTATGTACATTCCTGCCCAAAATGCTAGTCATATACTTGGCGCGTCTAGCTCTTCCCGGTGTTTGCACTGGCAGGGCTATGCTAATCTGGCTGGAATTTATAGCTTCAGCTCAAACCACAAACGTACCCTATAATACATCACACAGTATGAGTGCAACCTCAAGGCGACAGAACCAGAACAAGGGCAAGTCTTGCCCAACCATCCTCCCTCTACGAAGACCGCTGCCACATAATGAGCTTTTCTCCCTCTGATGTGGGACTGGGATCCAAGTCTCTGCATCCAAGCAGATCTCCACCCTGACCCTTTCCATTGGCCAAATAATATCTGTAGTCTACAGTGTACCTCTTTTTCCAAACCAAACTAGACAGCATCTGCATCTGACGGATAGTGCGAGAGTAACAAAACCTTAGTGATCTTACCTCTGATTTGTCATCAGATGGACAGTTCAGGGTATAGTGGGGTATGGGGGCAGAGTTAAGGGTGTTTGTGGAACCTTTTTTCAGAATTTCCTGACTTTCAAATATTTGTGCTTTGAAAACATTCTCTTGCAGCAGAATTTCCTGGTTTTCAAACATTTGGATTTTGATACCCACAACTTTCTAGCAAGCTGTTTTCTGCAGTAGCTAATCTGTCTTTACCACCATAATGCTATCTTAACCAAGTGTGCTGCGTAGGAATATATCCAAAGTTCAAATCCTTATACCTTAAGCAATAACCATAAAACTAAACTGCTGTGTCCGAAATGAAACAACCAAACGGGCCGGCCATACTTGAAGACTGACCTTATGGAAGATGATTAAATTCCATAAGTTTTTGTAAGGAAAACTACATCTGACTCTGCTGATGCTTCTCACTTGATTTCTCCAGTATATCCCTATGCCTGTGCTGTATGGTGTCTTTCTGTACATGGGTGTGGCCGCTCTTAACAGTATCCAGGTGAGTACAGATCCACAGAGGTCAATCACCTTGACATTTCTGCTCCAGTTTCTCAATGTTCTCAATGTGTGGGTTGAATTCAGGGGATGTAACATTTTTGCTCAGTTCCAGCTCTAGCCATATGTTGTGGCATGGGGGCTTATTTATAAACTTGTTAATGTTTGCGGGGGAGGGAGACATCACAAATGTGTTGTGCAGGTCATCCCAAACAAAGGCTGATAGACCCCCCCATCCCACCACCCCATGTATTGTCTAGGTATCCCATCTGTTACAGAAAACCTGTTGTAGAGAGTTTGAACACACACATTGATTAGGACAATTTTCTGTGTCTTCTCACCAATAAAGGTGGGTGTTTTGGGGTACACAGCAAAAAAAAAAATCCCACAGCAGCGAATCTCAGAGTCTGGGTCAACTGACTCGGACACACGCTACGGGGCTAAAAATAGCCGTGTTAGATGTTTGGGCTGGAGCCCGGGCTCTGAGACCCAGCGAAGGGAGATGGGTCTGAGAGCCCTGTGTCCAGCCTGTGCAAGAAACATCTTCACTACTATCTGTAGCCCCGTAGCACGAGCCCCACGAGCCTGGGTCCGTTGATCCTGGTTCTGAGACTTGCTGCTGCGGGTTTGAGTTTTTTTGTTTTGTAGCGTAGACGTCTCCTTAGTTACTGTGAGTCCGTGACTCCTACTGTTCAGGGCCCATTGACCTGGAATACAAAATAAAAGTGTCACAATGTCACCAAAAATGTTTGGTATCTCAGGGCCTGTTAGGCTAAGAAGTGGGGCTGGGCCCCATTCCTAGTGCTACCGAGCTCTCATTTCTAGCATGGTTGTACGCAGGGTAACAGAGCATAAAGCTGGGACTTACTTAAGTATAGAAAAGCTGTTCCTGGTGCAGGGCTGGTTTTTGCCTTTCCTGGGCCCTAGGGTGGTGTGATTTCGAAGGGGAAATTCCACATTTGGAGGGAGAGGAGGGAAAATGTCTGGGGCAGGTTGACAAAAGGAGGCTGGTTGGAGCTGCATCAGGCACTGGAACATTAGAAAGAGTCCCATGGAGCTCGATTAGGGAGCAGAGTGCAGGCAAGGCATTCAAAGGTGTATGCTAAAGAAATGTATCCCAAGATGCTGCCATTTATCACAGATAGGCATCACGCACTAGGATGGGTAGAGGGGTGTGAATGGGGATGGATGGATAGATTTTATCACTTAGATAGAGGAAAGGAGATATTAAAAGAGCCATGTAATAAACTGCATTTATATTACACCTTTAAATGCCTCAACTGCCCTACTGCCAATATTCCAACCCTCTGGACAATTTCAAACTGCTATGGGGTTTTTTTGGTTTGTTTGTTTCTGTAGAAAAACGTCCTGCCCCAGAAATCTCTCTTTCTTTCCCTAAATGGGGCATTTTCCCCAAAAATGACCCCACCTTGAGGCATGGGATAGGAAATATCCATCCCGAACCTGTGCCAGGTTGGAAGCCTGGCATTCTGCAAACTGTTAGTGCTAGAAGCTGGAGGTTTATCTGATTGGAAAGGGGAGGTTCCCAGCTTTCTAATGGGGGACGCAGCACAGAGGGGTCTGAGATATCAGTCCTTGAAATCACAACAATTATAGAAAAGCTATTTTAGGCCAGGTTTAGAAGCGTCTAACATTCCCCTTGTTTGTAGGCAGCCAGCTCCCACTGTAGGACCACTGGATTCACAGTACAAATAAAATAAAACACCCTCTCTAAAACACTCCAAAAATAGCTGGTCTGTAGCACATGTGGCAGATGCAGAATCCGTGGCGGGGTGGGGGTGGCAGAAAGGGTTTATTGGCTCTGGTTTGGCATGACCTGCCTAACTCACTTGTGGTTTCAGCATCCTGGTCTCATGCCAATAAAACTGTTCTGCCCCTATGCCCCATTGGGTATTCCCTGTTAGCGGTGGGTCTGTTGAAGGCTCGTATGTTACAACAAAGCTATTGGAGAAAGGCCTTAGAGAGTCCTTTACAAATGGCCTGTCCTAGCCCTCGTTTGTCTGTCACAACTTTAAAGAGAGCTTTGGCCCGGCCAGCATCTAAACTGATCCCAGTGCCTGGTCTCAGTGCTACCGCGCTGGAGGGGCTGTGCTGGAGCTAAGAAGCTGCCAGCAGAAGCACTCTAGAAAAACAGTTCCAGTGTGGAGGAGCTGGTGCCAGGGTGCTTTGCTTTTAGCTGGGACTCTCTGTTTCCAGGGTCTTTTCATTTTGCTCTTAGCCCAATGTGGCAGTTGCTGTAATGATTAACCCCTCTGTGCTCACTGAACTGAGGGCTGAAGTAACAGGAGCCAGCTCTGGGAGAGGGTATGGTTAGAGGTGACTGGCAAAGGATGAGACAAGTCAGATTTGAGCCCTTTTCTGCATCATTGTGATGAATAATAAGGCCTCAGAGAAGCGGCCAGGGGAGGGGTAAGGGTTTTGGCTGGAGGAGATTTTTAGTTTAGTTTTGCTTTTTTTAATATTACCTGAAAAGCATTGGGGATATTATCTCCTGTCTTTCCTGGTTTTGCTGGAGGACTCCTTGGATAGCTCAGTGCTGTGGTCTCGGAGCTTTCTCAGCCCTTCACTGAAAGGGCAGGGTGTTCAGTCTCTTTAAGAAAAAGAGAGAGAGTGAGAAAGAGAGAGAGAGAGAGAGAGCTTCTTGCCTAAGGGTTTGAGTCAAGTGTTAACAAAACCAAGCAAAAATAGCGTGTAAACCGTCTGAATAAAAATCCTTTCCTCTCTCGATCACTCCGGGTTCACCTCCACGCTCTCTGCGACTTCAGAACCCTGCCAGTTCTCCAGGCAGCCATGAAGCCTTCCCGGAACAACATGGTTGATAAGACCTCGATTTCTAATGGAAATATAAACAGTGGGAGTCCTTTTTTCTTTACGATAAAACCCTTCCAGGCACAATCCCATTTCCCCCCTTTGGCTAGCTCTGTGGTTCAGGAGAGCCTGCCTCTCTGTTTCTGTCTCTCTCTCACACACACACACATGCAGAGCTGAAAGTTAATCAGAGCTGCTGCAAGTGAGTGAAATTGAGAGAGGGAGAGGGAGAGAGAGAGAGAGAGAGAAGAAGAATTGTGTCCTGTGATGTGTGCTTCTGACTGTTGGATGGAACTCCTACTAGACTGCCAGGAGCTGAATTGCAGTATGTCCAGTGTTGCCAGCTCTCATGATTTTATTGCAAGTCTTGTGATAGTTGGTATTTTTTGTAAAGCCCCAACTCCTGAAGGCATGTAATTAAGAGAGAATCTGTTTTAGTTAAAAAAAAATCAACCCCTCTTCCTTGCAGAGAAACTTGAAATCATGACCCAGGTTAGGGCTGGCAGCACCGTATGTTGTTGGAAAGATTTTCCCCAGGCAGGTTTCCAATCTGAGCTTGCTGTAGGACTTCAGTGGCGTTTATGGCATGTAAATCAGCCTAGCAGAATTTTCCTAAAGTGTTCCCTCTTAGTATAGGGAATGTCTGTGGGACTACTTTACCCAGAATCCTTAGCAGGAAGTTGGGGTTGGTGTTTGGAGTGTGAAAAGCAAAGCCTGGCAGATTGCAATCTGCAGACCTCAGGGTCTTGGACTCTCCTTACCAGAAATAAATCCCCCAGATGAGTCCTGGGAACCTGAGTGTCCTGTCTCATTGCTGGGCCAGCAGCTCACTCACTTGGCACTTTGTGACCTGTTCGCCCTTGTTCCATTTCAGTTCATGGACAGAATCCAGCTCCTTCTGATGCCCACCAAACACCAGCCTGACTTCATGTACCTTCGCCACGTGCCCCTGCGCCGAGTGCACCTCTTCACCCTCATTCAGATGCTCTGCCTGGCTGCACTGTGGATCCTCAAGTCAACCGTAGCTGCCATTATTTTCCCAGTGATGGTAGGATGTCCTCTTAGCCGGGCAGCAACAAGCTCACTGTGTCCTGCTAGACTGGGTGGCTTTCTCCCTATGTAGAAGGGGAGCACTTGTTGATCTGCCTCTCCCCCCCGGTCCCACTTTGGTATGGCCCAGAAATAGCCAAGTCTCAGGCCTCGGACAGCCCTAGATCCTGACTCCTGGGCTTCCTCTCTCTCCCCTCCTATGAAGTGCTCACAATTCCCATTAGACAAGGCCTTCCAGGCTTGCTTGAGAGAATGGGCTGCCAAAGGGATCAGCTCCTACTCTCTACCCAAGGGTGTGAGAGACCTACAATGTGCCTTGGCTTCCCAGACACACAGCCTGATGCCCTATGTTTAGAACTGCCCTTGATGAACATCTGGAAACTCCAGCTGCTGCAGGAACTTAGATGCCTCCCTATTGATTGGAGTGGGCTGTCCCTGTGCTCTGCAATGGTTCCTGTGCAGTCCAGGATCGCAGTGCTAACTGTCAATGGTGTGCCAGCTCTGGGACCGAGGCCCTGCTGGCTGTATGTTCGCACATGGCAGCTGAGGTTTGCTGGGGTGTCTCTGCTGTCTGAAGAGTGGGTTGGAGACTTTGATGATCTGGGAAGGTGGTAACCGGGCCTGGTTTGGAAAGCTTCAGACCTGAAAGGTGGAATCTCCATTGCTGGAGGCATTGAGGGCCTTTTCCTGCTCCTACTGAAGGTAGTGGAAGTGTTGTCACTGACTTCACTGATTGCAAGAATGGGATGGGCTCTCAAATGGGGGCCTGGAGTGAGCTGACATAAGACTCAACCCTACACTGGCAGGGGATGTGATGCACTTCAGTAATAATACTTTGCACATATATAGCAGCTTGCATCCAAAGACCTCAAAAAATCCCCCACTTAAAGACTAATTTAGCCTTGCACCCCTCCAATGTATTATCCCCATATTACAGATGGGGAAACTTAGGCACAGAGCAGCACTGGGTCTTGCCCTAGGGCTCACAGCAAGTAAATGGTAAAGTCAGAATAGAACTCAGGAGTCCTGACTCCCACTCCCATGCTGTGACCACTGAATTACACTCCCTGGGGGTCACTAATTGTGCCTGTCCTTTGCATGATACTTACTTGAGCCTTTGGTTTGGCCCCAGCTCCTAGCGCTGGTGGGGATCCGGAAGGCGATGGAGTGCATCTTCTCCCGGCAGGACCTCAGCTGGCTGGATGACATCATGCCAGAAGATGACAGGAAAGAGGAAGAAGAAAAGCTGCAGAGGAGCCAGGAGAAGGAGGAGAGTGACAGCGAGGATGTAAGTGGGGCAAGAAAGAGCTGTTTGCCCCAAATGTCGTTACAGAGATACACAGACACACAGGGCAGGGAGGCATTCCCCTCGCTGCGGGTGAGAGCGGGGACTGGCCTCTCTCACCTTCTGGAGAAGTGCCATCGTGGGCATGCTGCCCCTTCTGCCTCAGCCCAGGCAGAGAGAGCTGGTTGCCTGTCATGGGGGGCTCCATCAGGCCCAGCGAGACAGGCTGAGTGAACATACTTGCTGAGGAGGCAACGACAGTATGGGGGGAAGAGAGGGAGAAGATGCTCCTTCCCTACTGGGGCTCCTTGGAGAGCAGTGAGCCTAATGTGTGGCTAAGGAGGGCTCCAGCACAGAGCGTCTGAGGGGCGGGAGGGACTTTGGATGGAGGCTGTAGCTCCCCCATGAGTGCCCACGAGGCTGCCTCGGTCCCATTCCAGCCTTGGGGTCCCACAGCTCACTTCTGTTAGGAACAGCGGATGCTGGCAGCTCTTTAGAGCTTCATTTTCTATTGGAAAGGCAGGCTGAGTACGGCAGGGCTTTGCTCTGGCTTGGCTGGGCTGGACAGACACAAATACTGCCACGAGGAACCCATTCACAGCCAGCAATATTGGGGGACTTCGGGAAGGGCTTCTCTGGAGCTGCTTCCTTTCCCTGGCTCCCATGCCCTTCCTGGGGCTGGAGTTACCATAGGAACAAGCAGCCAGGCCTTTCGCATCGCAGGGGATATGACAGACGGTAGCAAAGTGGCCAGCACAGACCTGCTACGAATGCCTGATGAAGCAGTAAATTATTCAGTGTGCTAGCACCAGATATGGGCAAGGCACCAGGCACCAGTACTCTCCTCATAGCTCTGAAAGGCTTTGGACGCAATCCCACAGGACATTCGCACAAGCAAACCAGGGAAATGTGATCTAGATGGCATTACTAGTAAGTGAGTGCAAAACTGGTTGAAAGACCGTAGTCAAAGAGTAGTTATCAATGGTTCACTGTCAAACTGGGAGGGTGTATCTAGTGGGGTCTCACAGGGCTTAGTCCTGGGTCCACTACTAGTCAATATTTTCATTAATGACTTGCATAATGGAGTGGAGAGTATGCTTATACTGGTGGATGACACCAAACTGGTAGGGGTTGCATGCACTTTGGGGGACAGGATTAGAATTCAAAACCACCTGGACAAATTGGAGAACTGATCTGAAATCAACAAGATGAAATTCAATAAAGATAACTGCAAAGTACTTCGCTTAGGAAGGAAAATAAAATGCACAACCACAAAATGGGGAATAACTGGCTAAGTGGTAGTACTGCTAAAAAGAATCTGGGGGTTACAGTGGATCACAAACTCAATATGAGTCAACAAAATGATGAGGTTGTGAAAAAGGCTAAAATCACATCAGGAGTGTCATGTGTAAGGCACAGGAGGTAACTATCCTGGTCTACTCGGCACTGGTGAGGCCTCAGCTGGAGTACTGTGTCCAGTTCTGGGCACCACACTTCAGGAGAGATGTGGACAAATTGGAGAGAGTCCAGAGGAGAGCAACAAAAATGAGACAAGGTTTAGAAAACCTGACTTGTAAGGAAAGGTTAAAAAAGCTGGACATGTTTCATCTTGAGAAAAGAAGACTGAAGAGGGACCTGATAACTGTCTTCACACATTTTAAGGGTTTTTCTAAAGAAGACGTTGATCAATGGTTCTCCATGTCCACTGAAGGTAGGAAAAGAAGCAAAGGGCTTAATCTGCAGCAAGGGAAATTCAGGTTAGATGTTAGGAAAAACTTTCCAACTCTTATGATGATTAAGCTCCGGAACAGGCTTCCAAGGGAGGTTGTGGCGTTTCCATCATTGGAAGCTTTTAAAAAAAAACTGGACAAACATCTGTCAAGGCTGGTCTAGGTTTATTTGGTGCTGCTGCAGCTCAGGGGCTGAACTTGATGACCTCTCAAGGTCCCTCCCAGCTCTACATTTCTGTGATTCTGTCCTAAGATCCTGAGGTGATCCTAGCCACTCAAGGGGTGGTGGAGGAGACTGCCATCAGTATCCATCAGCTGAGGAGCTCCGAGTGCTTTACTTCATGAAGCCTCCAAGCAGCCCATATCACAGAGAGGGGAAATAAGGCACAAAGATGATAAGTCCAACATTTTCAAAAGCAGCCTCTCCTCTTGGGAACCTCAATTTCTGGGCATCTATCTTGAGATGCCAGGGCCACCTCCTCAGAGGTGCTGAGCACACACAACTGCAGCTGCCGTCAGTGGGAGCCACAGAGTGCACCACTTCTGAGAAGATCAGGCCCTACGTGGCAGAAGGTGGGCACCCAAGACCAGAGGCCACTTTTGAGGCTAAGTGATCTCCTAAAGCCAAGGGCTGGACAGGTAGCGGATTTTTCCACTTGCCAGTGATTCCCAAAATCATAATCAGGGAGAAAACTAGTTTCAGGTCAAACCAAAACAATTATTTTTACCTTTCAGAAAGAAATTGTTTTGGGTTGAATCAAATATTTCATTTAGATTTTGAGCATTTTTTATGTTTAATTTTTTTAATAATAAAGTTAAAGGAAATCTTGAAATAGAAAGTCGTTTCCACTTGAAAAATCAAAACCGTTTGATTTTTTCTGATGTTTTTTGTTTGTTTGGGTTTTTTTAACCAAAACAATTTGGTGAAATCAACATGGATTCACAAAATGGGGCAGGATCCCCACATCTGCATTGTTCACTGAAAAAAAAACATTGGTCAAAGTATTTCACCCAGCTCTGGTGGATAGTTTAGGTAGGACTAGAACCCAAAATGCTCTGATCCCTGCTCTGGCCATATGTGCCATGCTCTAGAGTGAGTTAGTCGTACTTATGCCATAGGGAGGACTCACTGCCAAAGCCACAGTAAATACTATTGTAGCCTGTCTGAGCGAGGCTAAGCGGCAGGTAGCAATAGAGAAGCTCACTTAGACAGACAGCATGACTCTGAGTGGAGAATGCAGCTCTCTGCCATTGGAAGTGTTTGAATGACGCTCCACAGCCAGTGGACAAGCCAGTAACACCTGTCTTGGCCTCTGCTTCTTTCCTCCAGTCTGAATTCACATACCAGGAAAAAGGACCAGAAATCAACATCTCTGTGAATTAGAGGAATCCATCCTTGCAGATGGGACAAGGTGAAAGGTGAGGGACAGTAACTCATCTGGGCAGTGGTGAGCCAGCTGTGCTGTGTGTAGTCATAAGGAGCATGACCACCTGCAGCCTCCTGGGGATGTGCAGGCACTTAGCACCTCAGAACATCAGGCCCCAGGAAGACTGCAGGAGCAGGATGGGTCACTCCTGACAGAGAGGCCCTTTCCTGCCCTACCTCACAACTTCCTCCACATACCCTACAGGGCTGGGGCTGGTCCTGCTGCCACATGGAACACTTCACATCCTCACCACACACAAGAGGATCTGTCCTCTGGGTTCTCCCTTAGACACCTAGAGCCTGCTTATCCCACCCAGCACTGCACAACCAGCGTGTGCCACAGCTGAGCTGGGGTGTGCCTTCTGCCAGCTTCACCTGGGGCATTTGGCAGCACAAGAGGTGAGTGCCCCTAGGCAGTGCAGTGAGCCAAGTGTAGCCAGATCACTTGCTAGCATGGCAGGTGACTGTACCCCGAGTGTTGTGTTCCATTTGGTGGCTGCAACGGCATCCCAGTGGGTGTGGTTCATGCTGTGTATGTGGTATATTCAGCAGCAGGAAGCACGCAGCCCTGCTGACATGCTCGGTGCATGTTGCAACACACTGTATGCATTGCATGGTGGATGCGGACACACCTAGTTCATTTGGCAGCATCCTGGCATTTGCACTCCTCTACGCAACTGCAACATGGCAAGGCTGTTCTTCCAGACAGGCCCAGACTATGCAGCACATGGCAGCGGAGCTCCCTCAGGTGCGCCTCCACCATTAGGCAGCCGGGCAGGTGCACTAGCGCAGGTGAACTGGGTCGATCAGAAGCAAACAAGGAATTCATAGCTACAGTACCAAAGGTTAAGTGTCTCTGAACACTCCCCTGATCACAGCAGCTGTCGCAGGGTCACACAGGCAGGGCAAGGCAGGGCATGTTCCAGAGCTCTGGAAGGAGGCCCACGCTGCACTGGGATTTCTAAAAGTGTCAGAGGAGGGGCAGCTTGTTCTGGAAGGCCAGGCCAAAGAAGCAGAGCACACAGAGCTTTCCTAAAGTCAGCTGCATGGGAGGGCAGAGTTGGTGAAGCTTTTTGAAGGGCTTGCCAACGTTTTCAAAGGACTCTCCCATGTAACAGCTGCTGGCCTTCAGTGAAGGAAGGAGGGCTGTGTGACTCCCAGGTAGAGCCTGGCCAGGCTTCCCTCACCCGGCTGCAGGGGGGTCCTGGGGAGTGTCCTAAGTGAGGCAGGAGGTGAGATCAGCAATTTGTGGGAACTCTGCAGGGGATGGGGACGAGGGTTCTTGTCTCCAAGTCTCTGTCCATTGTGCTGGGGGTTCTGTTTTGTAAGTGAAACAGAGCAGCAGAACTAGACAGCTGACAGTTCTTGGTTCATCTAACAAATACCAAGGATTGTAATGCAAACAGCAGAGCAACACAATCTGCTCTACTGCCAGCTGGGGCTTTGCATGGTGACTGGATCAAGGGCATCAATGTCCCTTGCAAATGAACAATAGTCTCACGGGATTTTCTTCCCCATACATAACTTCTGTGTTGGGCAGGGAGTGTTTCCTGATGGTCTCATGCACGTGGAAAGCAGACGACTTGCATTTCTGGGAAGAAGTTGGTCTCCAGAGCTCCATTGACATCCCAGGAACTGAGCATGGCTGGTGCATGGATGGTTTAAAGGGAAGATGCAATGCAGGGAACAAGTGTTTTTAAGCCTAAAATTCTGACAAAATGGACAAGGTAATCTCTCTCCCTCGCACATAACCAGCTGTGCTGGGTAGGATGACATTACCAAATACCTTTGCTGCATAGTCCCTGACTGAATACCATGAGTTGTTTGCAGTGTTGTTATAGCCATGTTGGTCCCAGGATATTAGAGACAAGGTGGGTAAGGTAATAGCTTTTATTGGACCAACTTCCTTTGGTGAAAGAGACAACAGAAGACCTGAAGAAGAGCTCTGTGTAAGCTCACAAGCTTGTCTCTTTCCCCATCCACCTTGTCTTTCTGGACACTGTCAGCTAACTCCTGTCTACCACTGAGTAGCTTAACGAAACCAACAATGTATGTAACTATTGTTCTATTTATTAAAGTGCTGCAATTCCTCTATTAACTGGATCCCCTGCTTGTGAGCTCTCTAGAATCATGCAATTAAAATGAAACCAGAGACTTTCTGAAACTGATTCATTTCCTTACTTGTTGGATTCCACATAGTTGGGAGTGCAGGGTGTGGGAGGGGGATGCAGTGTGCAGGAAGAAGCTCAGGGCAAGGGGTTGGGGTGCAGGAGGGGTGTGGGGTGTACGACGGGGCTCAGGGCAGGGGGTTAGGGTGCAGGAGGGGGTGCGGAGTGCGGGAGTGGGTTCAGGGCAGGGGCTTGGGGTGCAGGAGGGGGCTCAGGGCAGGGAGTTGGGTGCAGGAGTGGTGTGGGAGGGGACTTAGGGCAGGGGGTTGGGGTGCAGGAGGGCTGTGGGATGTGAGAGAGGGCTTAGGACAGGGGTTTGGGGTGCAGGAGGGGTGCAGAGTGCAGGAGGGGGCTCAGAGCAGGGGGTTGGGGTGCAGGTGGGGTTTGGGGTGCGGGCTCCGGCCCAGCGCTGTTTGCCTGGAGCGGCTCAGGGGTGGCAGCAACGCACAGCGGGGTTAAGGCAGGCTCCCGCCTGCCCTGGCCCCACATCACGCCTCTCCCCACGCCGTTCCCCATTCCCGGCCAATGGGAGCTGCACAGGGCGGTGCCTGCAGGCGAGGGCAACACGCGGAGCCCTCTGCCTCCCGCTCCCCCTCCCCCAGGGGCCGCAGGGGCATGGTGCCGGCTGCTTCTGGGAGTGGCACAGGGCCTGCGGCGCCATGAGGGTGGCAGTCCCGTGTGCCGGATCCAAAGCGCTGACGCACCGGATCCAGCCCATGGGCTGTAGTTTGCCCACCCCGTACTAGGCAATGGGCTAGTGAGTTTTGCTGATTAATAACACCAGTGCTCTTTGAAAGCTGCCATCACTCCGGACTTGTCTGGGGAGACTGTAAATATCTGTGTTCAAATTAGAGTCTGCATTTTGATTTCCCTTTGCCGGAGCTCCAGGTTTCCTAATTATTTGTAAGGACAGTTGGCCACTAGGTTTTAATTCGTTTTAACCTCCTAGGGAATGAGACTTCTTCACTTTAGTCTACACCTGAGACAGGTTTCAGTACCCGGAGAGCTATATTGCGCCACTGAAAGTAACATAAGACAGTGTTGCATTGTGGGTAAATCATGTCCGATTTCCTGGGATGATGCTTTTGCTTTGTATTTTATGAATTTCAAACAGATACCAGAAAAAAAACTGTAGCTTTTCAGATCAGATTATAGCACTGTCAGGATCTTTAGAGTAGGACAGGGGTGGCCAACCTGAGCGTGAGAAGGAGCCAGAATTTACCAGTGTACATTGCCAAAGAGCCACAGTAATACGTCAGCAGCCCCCCATCAGCTCTCGCCCCACAGTGCCTCCCGCCTGCCGGCAGCCCCGCCAGTCAGCACCCTCTGCCTGCTGCAATCAGCTGTTTCGCATGCACAGGAGGCTCTGTGGGGGAGGAGCGAGGGCATGGAGGCTCAGGGGAAGGGGCAGAGGCCTTTGGAGAAGGCGTGGAGTGGGGGCAGGGCCTGGGACAGAGCAGGGGGTTGAGCAGTGAGCACTCCCCAGCACACTGGAAAATTGGCACCTGTAGCTCCAACCCTGAAGTCAGCGCCTATGCAAGGAGCCGCATATTAACCTCTGAAGAGCCGCATGCAGCTCCAGAGTCACACATTGGTCACCCCTGGAGTAGGAGCTGACACAGGAGCTGATGGATAGCAGCCGTTGTTTCCCCCATGTATTACTACTAGAATGCAGCTCAAAGGCTGTAAATGTTTTACAGCAAAAGAAAATCCCTCTATTTCCCAGGTTAATTTGTTTCCTCTGGCTTGTCCTCCTCATAGTCTAGACATGGTGGTCAGCTCTGTATGGAACTGCCCTCGCCTGGCTCCAACCATCCATCAGCTTTTCCATTAGCAGAAGACCCCAGACTGTCCAAACAATGGCATATGGTCAAGGGGCTCCCTTTTCTTCCAAAATGTTGGCAGCTTACAGAGCCACACTAAAGCAAGCCCAGGAGCTAGGGACACCCTCTCAGAGGCACCCTCCTGCCACACGTGTGTGCCATAGCCATGCCCGTGCACAGTGGCCCCACCCCTATGGATGGTCACGACAGAGGCCATCCACACTAGAGCTGTCAAAATAGGTCCCCCCTATTTCGGCAGGATGTGACTCCCCACACGCCGTCTTCAGGCAGGCTTGGATCCATCCTGGAGGAGGAAGGACTCGGCTTCCACCTACCCACCCAAGCTGAGGATTCTGGGAGAAGGGTGTCCCTGCTGACACCATCCAGCAGTGAGGGCCCACACAACAGAGTGTCCTCTGCTGAGCTGGTGTTGGCAGGGCCTCCAGAGCAGGTTTCAAAGCTTAGTATTCCACAGGAGGAGAAATGGGGTAAGTCACACCTCCCAGAGCTGGTATTTCAGCCATACTGTAACTGAGGCAGACATTGCTGCTTCCACAACACTCTAGTCACATTTTCAAGCTTTTCTTCATACCCAGATGGGCTATGTTTATGCTTTAAAGAAAGCTGTTATCCTGCAGTCCTCCTGTGACCTGGAATGGGGTGCTTTGCCCCAAGGGCTGGAGAGCCTTGGCTTAGGCAGCCCTGATTCCAGGATGAGCCCCACCTGAGAGGAATATGGGACTTTCAGTACAAAAGAAGCAGGAAAGTGCAGCAAAGGGGAGAAAGTGCAGCCAAGCCTACAGATACTGTAGGGCCCTGAGTTGGCAGGGAGAAGGGCAAACTCCAGGGAGGAGGTGCCAGGAAGCAGACACCCTCAGAGAGTGGGGGCTGTGCCCACCTGAAATTTGGGTAACGGCTGGGAGAGTCTGTATTCTATTTTCCAAGCCTGTGTGCTCTTTTGGGCTATTGGAAGAGAGACACCGAATAGGGCTTGGGGCCTAGGGAGCTAATACACACCTGAGGACTCAATAAGTGGGCCCCCTTGTGGGGATTATTTGAGCTACCTTTGACCTGTGAATTTGAAGGGCCCTGAAGGGGCAAAACAGTCTGGCTGTGAGGAGGGTGCTTGGGAGCTGGGTGCTCCTGTTCTGTGACTCTAGGGATTGGGACTCTTGGTGCAACCCTATAGAGACTATGCCTTAATCTGGTCCTCCCAGCCTGAATCCTGATCTCAGGGGGTGTAAGTGATTTTCTATGGCGCAGTCTTTATATCCAGGGCCCCCAGAGCATGACCAAGTGATGTCACCTTTGCTACAACCATGATGGGATTTTAAATTCATGCCCAACATGTTTCTTAGAGACATATTTATCTTTTTTCTCTCTGTAAATTGTCAGACACATAGATGAACATAATTTGTTGGGAAATAGTCAACATGGGTTTTCTAAAGGGAAATCATGCCTCACCAATCTACTAGAATTCTTTTAGGGGGTCAGCAAGCATGCAGACAAAGGAGATCCAGTGGATATAGTGTATTCAGATTTTCAGAAAGCCTTTGACAAGGTCCCTCATCAAAGGCTCTTAAGCAAAATAAGTAGCCATGGGGTAAGAGGGAAGGTTCTCTCATGGATTGGTAACTGGTTAAAAGATAGGAAACAAAGGGTAGGAATAAATGGTCAGTTTTCAGAATGGACAGAGGTAAATAGTGGTGTCCCCCAGGGATCTGTACTGCGCCCACTCCTATTTAACACATTCATAAACGATCTGGAAAAAGGAGTAAACAGTGAGGTGGCAAAATTTGCAGATGATACAAAACTACTCAAGATAGTTAAGTCCCAGGCAGACTGTGAAGAGCTACAAAAGGATCTCACAAAACTGGGTGACTGGGCAACAAAATGGCAGATGAAATTTAATGTTGATAAATGCAAAGTAATGCATATTGGAAAGCATAATCCGAACTATAAATATACAATGACGGGGTCTAAATTAGCTGTTACCACTCAAGAAAGAGATCTTGGAGTCATTGTGGATAGTTCTCTGAAATCATCCACGCAATGTGCATCGGCAGTCAAAAAAGCAAACAGAATGTTGGGAATCATCAAGAAAAGGATAGATAATAGGACAGAAAATATTATAGCCTCTATATAAATCCATGGTACGCCCACACCTTGAATACTGTGTGCAGATGTGGTTGCCTCAACTCAAAAAAGATATATTGGAATTGGAAAAGGTTCAGAAAAGGGCAACAAAAATGATTAGGGGTACAGAATGGCTTCCATATGAGGAGAAATTAATAAGACTGAGACTTTTCAGCTTGGAAAAGAGGCGACTAAGGTGGGATATGATAGAGGTCTATAAAATCATGAGTGGTATAGAGAAAGTAAGGAAGGAAGTGTTATGTACTCCTTCTCATATTACAAGAACAAGCGGCCACTAAATGCAATTAATAGGTAGCAAGTTTAAAACAAACACAAGAAAGTATTTTTTCATGCAACGTACTGTCAACCTCTGGAACTCCTTGCCAGAGGGTGTTGTGAAAGCCAATACGATAATGGGATTCAAAAGGGAGCTAGATAGATTCATGGAAGATAGGTCCATTAATGGCTATTAGCCAGGATGGGCAGGAATGGTGCCCCTATCCTCTGTTTGCCAGAAGCTGGGATTGGGTGACAGGGCATGGATCACTTGATGATAACCTGTCTGTTCATTCCCTTTGGGGCACATGCTGTTGGCCACTGTCAGAGGAAGGACACTGGGCTTGATAGACCTTTGGTCTGACCCAGTATGGCTGTTCTTATGTATGTCTGAGAGTGTAAAAAGGGCTTTAGATCTAGCCAGCCAAAGCAGGTTATCCCAGGTTTTAAAAACGCTGTGAGGAAGAGCTAGTTTATGAACACTGGGCCATTCCCCACGCCAAAATGGCGTAGATTCCCTGGTGCATATCCTGTCACCAGAACTGTGCTCGGCGCCTCCCAAGAAGGGGACGGTATATCAGTCTTTTATTCTCCCTCTATGATCTCCTCACCTGGAGGATCCATACCAGGCTGCAGCACAAGTTAGATGCTGCACTGACTCATTCTGGCACATAAAGGTCCCCTGGGAGTGCCACATAAACTGGAATTGCTTCCTTCTCCCCCTGACATGCCTCAGCCTAGCCCAAAAGATCCCCTACGCCTGTGGGGTCAGGAAGGGCTAATGCCATCTGAGTCCTATGCCATCTGAGTTTTCCCTATCCTAGGCTGCCTTAAGGCAGCTTTAAGTCTCCTTTGCACCGTAGGAGCAGTGCAGACAGGACCACAGGGAGGCATTGGGCGGGCCCCAAAGGCAGGAGTTGATCAGGCTCCCAGTTGGGTTCATGCTGTCTTTGTAGTTCGCTTTGCATTGATCATTTCTTTCTCATGGTATTAGCACTGTGCTCGCCCCACGCCACAGATGTGTTTCCGGTCAGACAGGAACGCACTTAAATCTTCATCCTATGATTACTGATGCCAGTGGCAAAACTGCCATTGACCTCAGTGGTGCAGTACGAGGCCTAGGGCTACCATGCATCTGGTTCTTCTTTCACTTTCCTCGGTTTCTTGTTGGTGGGACCCCAGTGGATCTGCTCCTGATTTATGCGGTGTAACTGACAGGAGACTTTGGCCCCATAGTTATAAGCATTTTAAAATACAAAATAAATACACTGTCTGCATCCCTCTGGTAGTCAGAGACCTTAGGTCGAGTGCTCTCAGGGCCCCCTGGCCCAGCTTCTGTAGGCAGACATGGCTTTTGTGTGTTATCCCTTTGTTTGCTAGGTAGGTACCAGATTACAAAAAGATATCTGTGAGATGCTAATAATACATAGCAAAAAATAAAGCTGCTCTCTTGCCTCTGGGGAAGAGCAGTCATGTTACGCTGCAGGATTGCCATTGTCCCTGGTACTGCTCTCTGTAGGCAGTCCTGGGTATACTGTCCAGCGTGTTTGCCTTGGAGCTGATGTGTCGTTTTGCCCCTCACGCTGCATGTGTAGTTGTGACTCTCCGGCCCTGGGTTTACATTTTCCTGGTTTCAGAAGCACGTCCAAGTCAGGCAATAGTACAGCAGGGTGGTAATATGTGGGTGTTTGGGGAGGTAGCGATCATACCAGCCAGTATGGGGACGTGTGCCTCCCCCCCACCCATGCCCCACTCATGAGGTGAGCTGCACTACTCACTGTGCAGGTAGCCAGTGGCTGCCACTTTCTCTGCATCGCAGAGCATCTTTGCAGACACGAGGAGCAGTACAGCGTCACCATTCATTCCTGGCCAGGGCTTGCTCCTCTCCTAGTGGCCAGGAGATGAGAAATCATGCAGGGCACCCAACAGGGGGAGTTTGCTGGTCTTCAGATGACACCCAATAGTGGAACTATTCTAGTTGCTAGCTGGGTGGTCAGTGGGGGACTTGTGCCAGTCATCAGCCAGGCAGCCTGGGTGAGGAATTGCTCTGGTTACAAGCCAGTCAGCTAGCAGGGGTGGGCATGCACTGGAGGATATGTAATATGAATGGCATCTATGGAATGTCCCTGTGGCAAGATTCCCACACCTGGGAGGGGAGAATAAAACTAAAATCCCAACAGAGTCTGAAGGGACCATTTTACCTCTGCTTCCTTGTTGAGTTTGGCTCAGTGAATTCTCACCAGCTCCCTCTACAGAAATCACATCTGCATGGCTGAACTGTTCTTTATCTGGCTCGACACATGAAATGTGCAGGATCAAGACTATTTTTATACAGAGAAAATTGTTAATAATTAGTTTGTAATAATGACAGAGGGAGGAAAGTTACAAGTTAATAGAAATTTGAACAAAAACAACCTGACAAGTATTTGAGCCCAGGAGCTGTGATGCTTCATACACCAGCCTGAGACTGAAAATCACAGGGATCAAAACTGCTGAGGTACTTTTCAAATAACTAGTGAATAGAGTCAGGCCAAAGTCCAACTCTGATAAATAACATTCCACCTGCCTAACCCCCCACCCCCCCAACCATCCCCCATAGCAGTTTCAGTTGGATATAATATTCTTCACTTCCCAATCTAAATTGTTATGTGGTGTTGCTCTGTGCTGTGAAACAGTTGATGAATCCCACCACAGACGTAGCTGCATTTCAGTCATGGGCGAAGTGACTCCTCTGTATCATTTGTACCACAAACCGCATATGACACCACAAATCCTTACTCAAGTGACTAATCTTACTCATGTAATCAGTGCCTTTGACATGAATGAAATGCTCCTGTGAGTAAGGACAGTTTGTATGGGGAAGGGCTTGCAAGATTGGGCCTTGAGTTTGTCTTTTAAAGGATATTCTGGGATAACATAGAGAAACATCTAATGTTATAGCATTATATGGCCTTTAATTGGCCTCTGTGATGATTTAGGAGCCACCAAAATCTTCTGCCATTTACCAGTATTACAATAGAAACAGGGAGAAACTTAAATCAGTACAACAATGAATAGAGGGGCTAGAGACCTGAAACCGTGTATCATTCTCTACTTCCTGCCGAGATAGAAAGGCATCCACATACTCGCTGTCGGTTTCCTTCAGCAGAAACGTTAGACGTCTGCAGCTGTCCACACACAAACTTGCACAGATATGCTACACGGATAAGCTGATTTTCAACCATTTCAAGAGTGTTCATATAGGGGTTTGCACCATTTTAACTAGATTAGTGCAAGTTTGTGGGGGACAAAGCCTAAACTATAAATGTCCCCCTAAATAGGACCCTTATTCAAGTGAACTTTTGTAGGCGATGACTGTAGCAACCTGCCGGGAACCTGGATGAAGGAGCCCAGGTTATCAGAGGGAAATGTTTGGAGGAGGCAGCAGGAAGTCAGCCTGTGAGCACATGGCTTGAATGCTAGTTGCAGTTGCAGCACCTCTGTAAAGTGTTTCTTAATATAGAGATGGTTTAGTATGAGAAACACTGAGTCCTCTCCTGTCATTACACAGCACGTGGTACATGCAACAATGCTAGAGGCACTGGGTGTGTACAAAAGAACACTGAGCATTTAAACAGCACTTTCTGTCCAAGGCTCACAGAGCATGCCACAAACAAAACACCACTGTAAAGGAACATTGTCCTCATTCTCGGAGGTTAAGTAACCTTCCCAAGGCCACACAGTGAGTCTGTGGCACAGCTTAGCTCAGACAGACCTAGCCTGTGTCCCAGTTCTATGCTTTAACCATATCATCAGTTTCCCTGCAGCAGAGGCGGTGCTACCCCATTGGGGGCTGTAAGCCCCACACAACACATACTATAAAAGTGAATGGGGGCCCCCTTGAGCTGCTCAGGGCCCTAAACAATTGCTTAGTCTGATTATGCCTAGTGCTGGCACTGCCTTGCAGACAGGTGTACAGAGTAAGCGCCCAGTGCTAGTAGTGCTGGGACACTCCTGTGGATTCTCCACCCACTCAGGCCTTGTATCAATAATAAGGCAGCAGCTCATTTACTAACTTGGCTCATGTCTCTGTTGTGAGTCTTAGTTAAACCAACCTCTGTGTCACTGGGATAGCATGCAGTAGCTGTGTGCCATTAGCCTCATTGTACTCTACTTCCTAGGATTAGCAAGCCCCTCTTAAAAATGTTTCACTAGCACAGATTCACCAGCCTCCGTGTCATTATGAGAAATTCACTAACAAAATCCAGCCCTAAAGGTCCCAAGCGCCAGACCCCTCAAAGTGCCCCAACACCTGGTAATTACCCCCACATCCACCCATTTCTTCACTCTAGTCAGCCTTTCTCCAGGATTGGCTGCCTCACACCTCTGAAGTTCAGTGGTTTTTTTCTCTTTCTTCCAGCTGAAAGCAAGGGCCCTAGGAAACCACACTGTGGATAAATCCCAACACATTATCCACCTCAAAATAGTCCTCTAGCCAGAAGCACCTTGCTACACTTTGGTAACAAACTTCTGAGGATCCCAACCCTCAAACAATCTCCTGAGTGCGGCACTTGCTCCTGGACTTGGCTCTGTTGGCACTTCCCACAGGACTGGAGCTTTTATAGGCATGGCCCCGGCATGCGGTGAACTCAGTGCAGCAGTCACTGAATTAGTCACATGAACTATTCATTTCACACGCACAGGGGCAGGTTTTCAATGTAATTGCTCTCTGTGTAGGAGTCCTGTGTTTCTCCTGCTGTGATCCCTGCTGATACTATCTGCTCTGCTTAGAGGAGCTTTCCAAACTGGTCCCCTGCACCGTTAGCGGGGGGAGGGAAGGGAGCCTGCATGGGTGTGCCAAGGATTAGGAGCTGCAAAGTAGCCAGTTCGTTACCAAATGGCACTGGAGAAAGCCTCATTACTATTACCACCTGTATCATTATTAGAATGTAGTAAGTTCT
The DNA here is from genome assembly GCF_965152235.1 of Eretmochelys imbricata. Lineage (NCBI taxonomy): Eukaryota > Metazoa > Chordata > Testudines > Cheloniidae > Eretmochelys > Eretmochelys imbricata. The sequence goes on from NC_135579.1 coordinate 36,705,781, forward strand.
GTTCCTGTGGCTTCTGGGCACCTCATAAAATAATCAGCCCATGACACCCTGATGCTGCATCACGGGGTTTGTGTTACAAGGACTCCTCGTCACTGTCTATTTACATGGCATGACAAGCCCCATGCAGCAATATGTCGCACATGTTGGACCTACTACTGCATGGCTCTGATCAGATCCTGACAGCAGTGTCCAGTACCCTGGTGAGCTGGATGCAGCTGCATAGTTTGAGGTTTGCTAGTCTAAGGATTATTAAATTCAGACACAGTAGCTGGATGTGGCAGGGCCCAGAAGCAGCCTCAGCTGTAGTCCATTGTCAAACCTCTCTGATTGTGCAAGCTGGTGTTTGCCCCATCATCTCAGCTATTATGTTTCCTAAAGGATTAGCCAACGGCTTAGCAGCATCTGCCTGTAGTCTGTGTTTAGGAGAGACAAATGCCTCTCTTCTGTGGCAAGGATCCATAGCTGGGAGTGGAGCTGGGGTTGCTGGATGCTCTCTGTCAGTAGTGGCCTGAGGGAGGAGTGTGACATCCAAGATGATCCTGAGCCCCTAGATCTGGACAGCAGGCAGCATGCACTGAGCTGTCTCACAGATTTCCCAGGACAACTTCTTCAAAAAAGAGACAATCCTGGGAAAACGTGAACAAGTGGCAGCCCTCCTGTGATTCCAGATGGGAAGCAGGGGCAGGAACTGATGGGACTCTGCACAGTGCTGCACTGCTGGCCAGGATACTTCAGGCACTGCACAAGGGGAATCCTCCATGTAGACAGTGTATTGGCCCAGCTAGATCTAATGCTTTCCTATGGATCAATGCCCAGTGCCCCACAATAGGGAATCTCTCCTGCACTCTTCCTAGCTCCAGCCGTGGTGCAGACAGTGGGAACACCTCAGCCATGTGGGGAAGGTGTGGGCCACCAAAGTTCCCTGCACTCCAGTACCTCAGAGCATGGGCCATGACAGAAGGTTTCCATGGGCAGATGCATAGAAGAAACCTTTGCTCTTGTCAGAACTCTCTTGTTGCCAGTAGAAGCAACAGCAGCTGTTGTGTCTGCACAGGGCCCTGCTTCATGCATGCAAACCCACCCTGGCAGCCAAAGAACCATCCCTGATTCCTCTCTATAAGGAGATGTTTTTGGTAGATGTGACATTATCTAATCCCTTCCCCTACCTCCAGCCTAGCTTGAAGCATGGCACTGTGGCTCCACCTTCTGTCTACTGACAAGGTAGTTGAGATAATATCCTTTATTGGACCAACTTCTGTTGGGGGCAGGTGTACTTTTGAGCTTTACAGATTTCTTCTTTAGGTCTGGGGAAGGAAACGAGTGCCTTCCCCAGACTGGAGCTCTGTGTAGCTTGAAAGCTTGTACCTCCACCACCAGCTGTTGGTCCAATAAAAGATATCACCTCACCCACCTTGTCCCTCTCGTATCCTTAGACCAGCCATGTCTGCAACACCACATTTTAAAAGGTTTTTAATTTTGATATGCTTTTTTTCCCTCAGGCATCCTGCACTTGTAAGGTAGTTTTATTTTAAAAATAAATGCTGTTTTGTACATTTTAATTTAATTTGAATTTCCATCCAAACAAAGCTTGACACAAATCACAAGTAAGAAAAAAAATCATCCAGTAAATAAGAAATGTACTGTTCACCATTTTCTAAAATAATATTTAAAAAGTAAGAATCTGAATAAATGTATGTTAAATTATATAATTGCATAAATAAATGGGTATAGATGTAGCATGTCCTCCAGCTTAGCAAAAAGAAGGACCATATTTAGTGGAGAGGCTGTATTTACAAAAAGAAAAGGAGTACTTGTGGCACCTTAGAGACTAACCAATTTATTTGAGCATAAGCTTTCGTGAGCTACAGCTCACTTCATCGGATGCATAAAAGTGGAAAATGCAGTGAGGATGTTTTTTTACACACAGACCATGAAAAAATGGGTGTTTATCACTTCAAAAGGTTTTCTCTCCCCCCACCCCACTCTCCTGCTGGTAATAGCTTATCTAAAGTGATCACTCTCCTTACAATGTGTATGATAATCAAGGTGGGCCATTTCCAGCACAAATCCAGGGTTTAACAAGAATGTCTGAGGAACGAGGGAGGGGGGGAGGAAAAAACAAGGGGAAATAGGTTACCTTGCATAATGACTTAGCCACTCCCAGTCTCTATTAAAACCTAAGTTAATTGTATCCAATTTGCAAATGAATTCCAATTCAGCAGTCTCTCGCTGGAGTCTGGTTTTGAAGTTTTTCTATTGTAATATTGCAACTTTCATGTCTGTAATCGCGTGACCAGAGAGATTGAAGTGTTCTCTGACTGGTTTATGAATGTTATAATTCTTGACATCTGATTTGTGTCCATTTATTCTTTTACGTAGAGACTGTCCAGTTTGACCAATGTACATGGCAGAGGGGCATTGCTTGCACATGATGGCATATATCACATCGGTGGATGTGCAGGTGAACGAGCCTCTGATAGTGTGGCTGATGTTATTAGGCCCTGTGATGGTGTCCCCTGAATAGATATGTGGGCACAGTTGGCAGCGGGCTTTGTTGCAAGGATAGGTTCCTGGGTTAGTGGTTCTGTTGTGTGGTATGTGGTTGCTGGTGAGTATTTGCTTCAGGTTGGGGGGCTGTCTGTAGGCAAGGACTGGCCTGTCTCCCAAGATTTGTGAGAGTGATGAGTCGTCCTTCAGGATAGGTTGTAGATCCTTGATAATGTGTTGGAGAGGTTTTAGTTGGGGGCTGAAGGTGCCAGCTGGTGGCGTTCTGTTATTTTCTTTGTTAGGCCTGTCCTGTAGTAGGTGACTTCTGGGTACTCTTCTGGCTCTGTCAATCTGTTCCTTCACTTCAGCAGGTGGGTATTGTAGTTGTAAGAATGCTTGATAGAGATGTTTGTAGGTGTTTGTCTCTGTCTGAGGGGTTGGAGCAAATGCGGTTGTATTGTAGAGCTTGGCTGTAGACAATGGACCGTTCGGTGTGGTCTGGGTGAAAGCTGGAGGCATGTGGGTAGGAATAGCGGTCAGTAGGTTTCCAGTATAGGGTAAAAAGAAAAGGAGTACTTGTGGCACCTTAGAGACTAACCAATTTATTTGAGCATGAGCTTTCGCGAGCTACAGGAAAGCTCATGCTCAAATAAATTGGTTAGTCTCTAAGGTGCCACAAGTACTCCTTTTCTTTTTGCGAATACAGACTAACACGGCTGTTACTCTGAAACCTGTCAGTATAGGGTAGTGTTTATGTTTACAATACCCACCTGCTGAAATGAAGAAACAGACTGACTGAGCCAGAAGAGCCCCCCCCCCCGTTTCCTCAGACATTCTTGTTAAACCCTGGATTTGTGCTGGAAATGGCCCACCTTGATTATCATACACATTGTAAGGAGAGTGATCACTTTAGATAAGCTATTACCAGAAGGAGAGTGGGGTGGGGGGAGAGAAAACCTTTTGAAGTGATAAATACCCATTTTTTCATGGTCTGTGTGTATAAAAACATCCTCACTGCATTTTCCACTTTTATGCATCCGATGAAGTGAGCTGTATTATGCTCAAATAAATTGGTTAGTCTCTAAGGTGCCACAAGTACTCCTTTTCTTTTTGCGAATACGGACTAACACGGTTGCTACTCTGAAAGGCTGTATTTAGTTGAAAGTCAGCCTGTTTTAATGGTTACCAACTAATGAGAATCAATGTTTCCTTAGGAAAGTAACTAAAAATACAAATGAAAAACATGATAACAATAGATTTAAATCAAGGTTTCCTGCTTGCTGATTTAAATCACTTTGGTTGAAATCAGTCCACCCTGGTGCCACATGGAGATGTGGGACATGGCCATAGTTTGGCAAGGGGCTGGATGTGGCTGTCATACGTTATCACATAAAGCCCAACAAAATATAGGGCCAGCCTCTGCATGGAGGTCCCTCCAGGTCACAGGGTTGGGGCACACTGATATGGGATATCTCTGTACTGCTCTTTGGATGCAGAGAGAAGAGTCTCCAGGGCTATAGAGCTGGCACCTTTCACCAACATTACATTCCTCCCAGGTCACCTCCCCTCCCACCATGAAAGGCTGCTCTTCTTGTTGTGCCATTACACACCCTGCAGAGCTGTCTAGGTGCGGAGTGGAGCATAGAATCATAGAGTATCAGAGTTGGAAGGGACCTCTGGAGGTCATCTAGTCCAATCCCCTGCCCAGAGCAGGACCAATCCCCAATTAAATCATCCCAGCCAGGGCTTTTTCAAGCCTGACCTTAAAAACTTCTAAGGAAGGGGATTCCACCACCTCCCTAGGTAACGCATTCCAGTGTTTCACTACCCTCCTAGTGAAAAAGTTTTTCCTAATATCCAACCTAAATCTCCCCCACTGCAACTTGAGACCATTACTCCTTGACCTGTCATCTACTGTCACTGAGAATAGTCTAGATCCATCCTCTTTGGATCCACCTTTCAGGTAGTTAAAAGCAGCCATCAAATCCCTCCTCATTCTTCTCTTTTGTAGACTAAACAATCCCAGTTCCCTCAGCCTCTCCTCATAAGTCATGTGTTCCAGACCCCTAATCATTTTTGTTGCCCTTCGCTGGACTCTCTCCAATTTTTCCACATTCTTCTTGTAGTGTGGGGCCCAAAACTGGACACAGTACTCCAGATGAGGCCTCACCAACATCGAATAGAGGGGAACGATCACGTCCCTCGATCTGCTGGCAATGCCCCTACTTATACATCCCAAAATACCATTGGCCTTCTTGGCAACAAGGGCACACTGTTGACTCATATCCAGCTTCTCGTCCACTGTCACCCCTAGGTCCTTCTCTGCAGAACTGCTGCCTAGCCATTCGGTCCCTAGTCTGTAGCGGTGCATTGGATTCTTCCATCCTAAGTGCAGGACTCTGCACTTGTCCTTGTTGAACCTCATCAGATCTCTTTTGGCCCAATCCTCCAACTTGTCTAGGTCCCTCTGTATCCTACCCCTACCCTCCAGCGTATCTACCACTCCTCCCAGTTTAGTGTCATCTGCAAACTTGCTGAGAGTGCAATCCACACCATCCTCCAGATCATTAATGAAGATATTGAACAAAACCGGCCCGAGGACTGACCCTTCGGGCACTCTGCTAGATAGTGGCTGCCAACTAGACATGGAGCCATTAATCACTACCCGTTGAGCCCGACAATCTAGCCAACTTTCTACCCACCTTGTAGTGCATCCATCCAGCCCATACTTCTTTAACTTGCTGACAAGAATACTGTGGGAGACCATGTCAAAAGCTTTGCTAAAGTCAAGGAATAACACGTCCACTGCTTTCCCTTCATCCACAGAACCAGTTCTCATCATAGAAGGCAATTAGATTAGTCAGGCATGACTTTCCCTTGGTGAATCCATGCTGACTGTTCCTGATCACTTTCCTCTCCTCTAAGTGCTTCAGAATTGATTCCTTGAGGACCTGCTCCATGATTTTTCCGAGGACTGAGGTGAGACTGACTGGCCTGTAGTTCTCAGGATTCTCCTTCTTCCCTTTTTTAAAGATGGGCACTACATTAGCCTTTTTCCAGTCGTCCGGGACTTCCCCCGATCGCCATTAGTTTTCAAAGATAATGGCCAATGGCTCTGCAATCACATCTACCAACTCCTTTAGCACTCTCGGATGCAGCGCATCTGGCCCCATGGACTTGTGCTCGTCCAGCTTTTCTAAATAGTCCCGAACCACTTCTTTCTCCACAGAGGGCTGGTCACCTCCTCCCCATGCTGTGCTGCCCAGTGCAGTAGTCTGGGAGCTGACCTTGTTCGTGAAGACAGAGGCAAAAAAAGCATTGAGTACATTAGCTTTTTCCACATCCTCTGTCACTAGGTTGCCTCCCTCATTCAGTAACGGGCCCACACTTTCCTTGGCTTTCTTCTTGTTGCCAACATACCTGAAGAAACCCTTCTTGTTACTCTTAACAGCTCTCGCTAGCTGCAACTCCAAGTGTGATTTAGCCTTCCTGATTTCACTCCTACATGCCCGAGCAATATTTTTATACTCATCCCTGGTCATTTGTCCAATCTTCCACTTCTTGTAAGCCTCTTTTTTGTGTTTAAGATCAGCAAGGATTTCACTGTTATGGCAGGCGACCAGCTTGGCTTATTACTATTCTTTCTACACATCAGGATAGTTTGTCCCTGTAACCACAATAAGGATTCTTTAAAATACAGCCAGCGGTGCTCTCTCCTATGGTGATGGAACTGTCACTCTGACATGCATGTTCAGGATCCCTATGAGGAATGCTGGTTGAGTTCCTGCAGATGTCTCAGAGCTGCCCAGCTCATTGTCTGTGCCTGCAAGAGGCAGAATGTCGCTCTGTTGCAAGGCTGGAATACTCTTAAAGTAGCATAAACTGAAACATTTGAGTTTTGGAAAAGAGATTTTACAAAATTCCACACTGGGAAATGTCATGGATGTGGCAATGTGCTCTCATAGTTTTTCTCCCTCTCTTTCAAGATTTCTTGCAGTGCTTGCTCTCCAAATACAACTGCATAGTGCTTGGGGACTGGACCCAAAGGGAAACTGACTAGAAAGAAAAGCGAACCTGATTTATCTATTTGCTGTTGTCCAAGGTGATTACATTTTTAACAGGTGATTAAATGGCCTGAGCACCAACAAGTACATGAGAGTTGTAAAATCACTGCCGTTTTGGTCACCAAAGGTGTTGTTAGTAGCACAGGTATAGAGATATACTGTATTTGTAACAGGTGGCTTTTAATCAGAGTATGTCCCTTTTAAACAAGTTCCTTTCCTGCCGGGGCAGTTGACAGAAAATCCAATTATTTAGTCTCTTATACAAAGAAAAACAAATGAAAGATGTGTCCTCAGCAGGAACTCAGCCTTTTGACAGTGACCAAACTGCAACCTGATGTAGCCCAACCTTTTGGGGCACAGCTGTGTTCCAACCACTAGGGAACTCCTCTCTTCAATCCTTACTTCTGCAGGCTCCTGTGATCTACAATAGACGTGTTTTCCTTCTGCCCCTCCCCCACAGCTTTCTCATCCCCTTCCCCCTTAAGCCCTGGATGGGATGGTTCCTGTTGGCTAGGGTTGTTTGGATGACTCCCCTACTACTTCTCACCACTATGCTGCAGCAGGGAGACCCACGCAGCAAACAAACTGGCAGCAGGCAGTGAGAACCGGATGGCTCCAACCTATCAGAATCCCTTGGGAAGAACAAGACAACTAAGTAGGACCAAGAACAGAAATTTGGATGAGATCCTGCTAAACTAGAACTGCTGGCAAATATGCTTCCTAAGTAAACTCAAGTGCCTGTCATTTCTTTCATCCTTTTTCTCTGACTTCTGGGCCAGGGGAAAGCCCAGCCCCAACTCATTTCTGTCCCCTCCATCACAGGTGGGAAATCCAGTCAGAGAACAGGCTCTGAGGCCTGGATGAAAGGGCAGCCTGGTTTTCAAACTGATGGATAGAGAGCACAATTGTTTCCTCCATTGCCTCCCTATCCTCACCCTTATGTCCAACAAGGGAAAAGTTGGTCCAGTAAAAGATATTACCTCACCCACCCTCCAGCAATGGAAAAGCACACTGAATGGATGCCCCCCGTGATCAGTAACAAAACAGAGCATGAGGTTGCTGCTGGGTACAGAGTTATTGTTAGGTTTCAGAGTCAATGCCACACTGAGATGAACCTGTGGACTAGTAAGGTCCACAGCTGGCAATGAAGCAGAAAACACCCAACGATTTTGCAGGGGAAGGAGAAGCTAGGTGGCACGCCAGCCATTTCTCACAGCGGGGCACCTCCCCCACCCCGGCAGAGTAGGGTAAACTCCAAGTAACTGAGGGCAACAATGGCTATTATGCGCGCAGAGCTTGGCTCCCAGCCCCGGAGCAGCTCCGCTCCCACCATGTGCCAGCTCCCGGAGCCGGACTGGTTCCGGGTCTCAGAGATCCTGGCTGTAGTAGGTCCTTGGGGAACTTCCCCAGCTGAACTGGCCTGCACCAACAGCCTCGCGTCCGGCGGACTGAGCGCCCCTGCCCGGCCCTCGCTGCGTCCCAGCCGCATGGACGCTCCGGACACAGCTAGGGCGCCAAGGGGCCGAGCTCGCCGTGGCAGGGCGGGCGCCGCGCACGGGAGGGTCCGGGCCGGGGGAAGCACGAGCCCTGCGGGGATCGCACGGCGGGGGGGGCACGCGAAGAGGAGAACCCAGACACATCTGGGACAAGAAGTGAGCATCGTGGTGGGCGGGATCCGCAGAGTTGGGGAGGTGCCCATGCGGCTGTCAGCAGCGGCCGCCCTTGGCCTCAGTGTGGAGGCGATGAAGGAAAGCAGACGGAATTGCAGACCAAGTGATTGACACCGTACTCATCCAGTTATATCTCCGCAGCAGGTTAGGCTGGGACAGGAGGCTGGGAAGGGAGGGCACGGCCTTTATCATTGACAGACACGGCTATCTTCCAATCATAGTAGGGGCGGAACCTGGTCTCACTGAGTGAGACCTTCAGAAGGAGTCAAAGGGAAGTATGTGACGGATTGGGAGAGAAGCCAATCATCCGGCGCCAAGCGCTGTGTGGTATGACTGATGTACTATCTGAACAATCAGAGTTTGGAAATCTCGAACTATAGTTGACCGACGGATATTTTATCCAATCAGTCTGCAGCTGTTCTGGGAGGGGCTTGACTGACATGCTGGCTGCCCAGTCAGATTTCCGCAAATTCAGGAAGAGACCGATGGAGAACGGGGCGGGGCGGCGAGAACAAACCGCCTCGGCGTGTGCTCTCAAGGCAGCATGATGGGAGCGCGTGACGAAGAGATGAGTGGCGGGAGTTTTGTCCAATAGAGCTGAGAGGCAGACCGAGCATGGCCAATGAGAGTGGGGGAAGCGGGCGGGCTAGGCGGTGCGGCGCTCCTAGTCCGGTTAGGTTGTGAGAAGTTAGTGGCGCTGCTGCTGGTGCTGTGAGGGGACGGAGACGGCTGGGCTGTGAGAGCAGCGGCGGCCCCGGATCAGTGCGATGCTCACGGACGGCACCGCCGCCCCTGTCGGCGACGAGGAGATAGACTCGGTCACTCCCCGTACCCCCCCCACCGCCGAGGCCCCCGCCGCGGCCGGGCCCGCCCCGCTGGGGCTGCGGGCCGTGCGCCTCTTCGGGGAGGCCGGGCCCGGCGGGCCAGGAGGCCCCGGAGCGCCCGACGCTGGAGAGGCCGCCCTCGACTTCAAGCTGGCGGCCGCCGTGCTGAGGAGTGGGGGTGGTGGCGGTTCCGGCAGCGATGAGGACGAAGTGTCCGAGGTGAGAGACCGATGGCCGGGCCGGGCCCGGCTTCTCCGCGCTCAGCTGCTTCCTGACCGGCCTAGGCCGGCTCCTACCGGCAGCGGCGACCTGGGGCCTGACCTTCTCTGCTCTGTAAAACGGGGCCCAAAACCTAACAGCAAGCCCGGGGGTCCCAGTGCTAGGCCTCCTGTGCACCCAGGAGCGGGGGTCTCCCAGCATCCAACCGCTTGTCTTGTTATGCGCCTTCAATCGTCGTGAGCGGGGGAGGGTCCCAGTACCAATCCTGTGCCAGCGGAATGGGGGCGTGGTACCGCACCCAAATTCCTCCAGTGTGTCCCTAGACTGTGGGGCTCAGCACCCCCACATTCTCGTCTCCATAGCCAGTTTGAGGGGCGGGAGGCGGGTCTCAGCAGCCTAGTCCCCCCCGGCTGGGAGGAGGTGATTTGAGCACCTCATCTGCACCCAGTCTTGGGGAGATGGGGTCCCAGCACCCACTTTTGTTTGTTTAGACTGATGGTATGGGTGGGGCAGGGGTTTAGTATATTCCTTCTCTCATATAATGTAGGAGGGTGGTGGTGGCAGCTTCCAGTACCTGGCCACCCTGAACCTACTCTGTGCTCAGTCTTAAGGAGTGTCTGAAGATCCCAGCACCCACTTATTGCTACTTCAGACTCGGGAGGAGGTGTGGGGATTCCCATCACTTAGTCTTGTGATTAGAGGAGGGGTCCCCTCCCTTTCTAGAGATGGATGGAGGGAATTGCAGTCTCTAATCTCCCAAACACATGTATAACTTGAAGGGGTGTGTGTGTGTGGTGGTGGGCTGTATACCCATCAACATCCTATTTGGGGTCTGTGGGGGTTCTAAACTCTCAGTGAACACTACTTCATCTGGTCTAGGGAGGGAAGATAAATCTAAAGTTTTCATCCACCATCACCACCCACTGGTGCTATGGTGGGGGAATGAGTTCAGTTTCTCCTGTCACCTAATTGAAGGGAAGAGTTTCAAAGTCTTACCCACTACTACTGCCTCCACCTAAGCAGATTGTTCATAGTGTCTAAAGCTCTCCAACCTCTGCACATCTTTGCAAGAGGGAAGAGATACAATTAACATAATACTGATTTCTCCTCCCCCCCCCCCCCCCCACCAGAATTGGATGCCTGGAGAGGATTGATGCTTGAACATCTTTACTTTACAATTTCACCTGAAGGGGATGGAAGGAGGGGCCAGCACTTATTTTGGTGTCTAGGCAGTCCGTTGTGCATGTGTCCACTCACCGCCAGACCTGGTGAATTCTGAACTGTTAGGTTTTGTCTGACTAAGAAAGTTGCACTAATTTAATAAAAATACATATTTTTAGTCCAATTGATTTAATTAAACTTTCATAAACCCCTGTGTGGGCACACTACTTACAGCTTTCTGAATAAGCTGAATTGATATGTCAGTTTAAGTGTCCACACCAGGACTAAACTGTTTTTTAAATTCTAAATTAAATTGGTGGCACTTTTGTGTGTGAACATGGCCTCAATTTGAGGTTATGGCCCATAAATATCTATGTTCTTGTAAATATTCAAACTGAAATAACCCTCAACCCCACTGGAATATATTTGTAAAATACTTGAATCCGCTCCACCCGCTAGCTTAGGAAAAAATACCAATTGCTTTTCTGTTGGTATCTAGCATGTATCAAGCCTTCTATCTCTGTTCCTTCACATTTCAGTGTATCTCTGTTTTACAGCAGTGTTTACAAAACACAGGTCTAAGTGAGAACCACTCTGAGAATCTGTTAGCTAATTATGAAATCAAGAAAGATCTAAAACATACCTACAGAGATTCTGAAATAGTATATTTATTCTGATATTGATGCCATCATACTGGTAAAGATTCTGCTTTGGAAATTTATCCTCTTTGGGTATGTCTATGATGCATATTAAGCGATGACAGTAACATGGGTAGGCATACCTGCACTAACTTTAATCTGGTGTGGGTAACAATAGTGTGAAGATGTGGTGGTAGGGTTTTCAGTGTGGGCCAGCAACAAGAGGTCATTGGTTACAGTTATTGGCAGGCTTGTACTGGGATGGGTAAGCCGTGCTGAAGTCCATGCCACTATGTATTCTCTAATATTATCCCCACTAGCTAGATTAAAGCTAGCATGGGTATGCCTACCCATGCTACAATCATACCTTAATTTGTGATGTACCTTTAGTTACCTACTTCTCTATCTCAAGAGATGTGGATGTCTAATTGGTGTCTGTGAAGTACCATTGTGGAGATTCTCTGGTGAATGAGGCTATATAATGGCAAAGTACTATTTATAGTTGATGTCTGTAGATTCATTATAAACCATTGAGGGCAAAAAAGATTAGGAACTTTGTTCAAACACTTGCTCAAGGCTGGTTTAGCAAATAAACAAGAAAGCTCTTCTTGCAGAAAGACCTTTCTTGTTTAAAACATTTTAAAAGGTTCTGCCAAATAAATATTCAGAGGCTTCCAAAATACATGCGTAGATAAATTGGCTTAGTGTTTCTACCTGAGTTTGATCCTGAATGTGCTCATTACCTGTGCTCAGTATTTGGCAGAGATGACTGTATGAGGAAACATGACAGAGAAGGATGAGTCTTGTGACTGATTCCCTGCTAGGTTGTTATGGAACAAGGTTGACACAATTCAGGAGGAGCTATCTTTTAGCCTCCTTCTCTGTGGGAGAATATTAGAGGCACCTGCTGCTATTGTTCTGTGTTCCAAAGAAGCAACTGTAAGCTCTTGGGATGGAAAACTGCAGCTCTTGAATTAGATAGCTTTGAAAACTTAGCAAGTGTCTGAACTGTGGTCTCAAGTCATGAGTCAGTGACTCGGGTGTATGCTTTGAGGTACTATCAATGCTTGGAATTAGGGAGCACTTGAAGAGAGACTTAAAAATAAATAAATAGTGTGCTTCTGTTTATCCAGATGGCTTGGATGACATCCAAAAGTTCTGGATAAATGGAAGTGTTTTGTAAGTGACATAGGGTTATATGGGGAACACACTGGCTTCGGGTAACTAGGATTTTCAGATAGCTGGAATTATACTGTACATGAAATGAAGGTTTGCCATGTCCCCTTAATCTGGGCTTTTTCTGCAGTTGGCTTCTATAGTTCTTAAAAAAAGAAACCTTGCTGAAATGACATCAATAACAAGTGTATGTACATATGGCAGTATTCTTAATATTTATAGATACTAAGGTCAGAAGGGACCATTATGATCATCTAGTCTGACCTCCTGCACAACGCAGGCCACAGAATCTCACCCACCCACTCCTGCGAAAACCTCTCACCTATGTCTGAGCTATTGAAGTCCTCAAATCATGGTTTAAAGACTTCAAGGAGCAGAGAATCCTCCAGCAAGTGACCTGTGCCCCATGCTACAGAGGAAGGTGAAAAATCTCCAGGGCCTCTTCCAATCTGCCCTGGCAGAAAATTCCTTCCCGACCCCAAATACGGTGATCAGCTAAACCCTGAGCATATGGGCAAGATTCACCAGCCAGATACTACAGAAAATGCTTTCCTGGGTAACTCAGATCCCACCCCATCTAACATCCCATCACAGGCATTAAGCCTAATTTTCCATGAATATTTAATTACCAAAACCATGTTATCCCATCATACCATCTCTCCATAAACTTATCGAGTCTAATCTTAAAGCCAGATAGATCTTTTGCCCCCACTGCTTCCCTTGGAAGGCTATTCCAAAACTTCACTCCTCTGATGCATTGATGTGATTTTTAATATGGTAAAATAACTGGACTAGGATTAGTCAATGGCAGGTGGAGAAAATAACGAAATAAAATCATCATGGAGGTGCAGAAAATAGAATACAACACAAGTGTAAAACAAATACAGGATTCAAAAATGAATAAAATTTCACAAAGACAAGCTAAATAATACTTACAGCATTTCTTATCTGAGGTTTCAAAGTTCATTAAAATGAAAATATTATCCCCATGTTGTAGATGAGGAAACTGAGGCACAGAGGGGATGTGATTTGCCCACAGTCACACAGCCAGTCAGTGGCAGAGATGGGAATAGAACCCAGACCTCCTGACTCCCAGTCCATTGCCCTATATCCTGCATTATTCTGCATCCTATGAGACACTTAATGGAAAAAAACAGCTGGGGTGGGGATTGGGAAGCCTTTAAAGTAGAAACAGTAATTGGATATAACTTTTGAGCAATATCTTTCTTAGTTATTTTAAAGGCTTATTGTGTGGATGGAGGCAGAGGAGATGGGCATCAGATATAGAAAAAAAACAAGGAAGGAGAATAATGAAAATGAATTAGTTTTGAGTCAGCAAAGGCCAAGAAACAGTACATATGGGGAAAGATTAGGAAACCTTGAATATGTCTCCATTGCAGTTAGATGCTAATGGCTGGCCCATGCCAGCTGACATGCCCCTTATGAACACATTTGTCAGTTTGAGTTCAAAAGAACGGTTTAAAGGGAACTGAATCTAGTGGTGCAGATGAACTATGAAGAGGCTAATAAGGTGAGAGGAGATTTGAGAAACTGACACCTGTGATCACCAGTAAAAATACGTCTAGTGCAAATTGGTCAGTAATTACGGATGATTCAAGCATGATCTATGGGAATCATATGAAGTAGAAAATCTTTTGCCTAGTACTTCTGAAAAAATTAAGAGGGAAGCTGTAATTCTCTTGTACTTACAGAAGGTATTGCCACCAAAGGCTGTTTAACTTTGGAATCACCACAGATTTCCCATGGGTTTGGTAACAATAACAAAGGTCAAAAGATTCACATTTTAAACTTGGCCTGAGTTTGTAGTTGCAAGCTGCTGTGGCCTATTTTAAATGAGTTAATCTAGTTCTGAGTGAGCTGCCATCCCTGTGAAGCTGGATTCTGTTGAGGCTCTGGCAGTAGGTGCTGATGGAGTGAATAGGAATGGATAATGAACTATCTTCCTGATACTAGCTGTGATCCCTATAGGTTAAGTAGGAGGTATGTTGGCAGGTGCATATGTGTGTGTGAAGTTTAGGCTACCTGTCCTTTGGCTATAGAAGATTACTGGGTCCAGGGCTATCAATATGTGAATCTCTTACCTTTTACCAATATTACATTAATTAAATTATTTAACTGAAGTCTATCTTTTAAAAAGGGAAAACTGGGCTGCAGAAATAGAAGTACCAAATTGGAGTAAAGGACTATGATAGTTGAAGTATTTGCAATATTGTGTGCCTCACTGACCTATTGTAAAATGAAAAAGCAAGTCTGAGGTCATCCATAATGATAAAGGTACTCAAGGATCTTAGGGCTCAGAGTGGAGTCTGACTGCAATCATATACAAGTTTTGCAGGCCTCTTGTGTTCATAGTTATGTAGTCCTGATTCTTCAAAGGAAATTGGAGTTCACCCCTGCTGTAGAATGTCATTTAGTTCATTTGCATCCCTTTTTCAGAGTGGGCGGCCTGACAGCAGAATTGCCTTATGTATAAAATTTATTTGTTGCATAAGCCTCTGGGTATATTTACGTGAAACACAATTAAAAATCAGACACAACCTACCTTTAGAGTCCCTATGGTAGGTACCCCGTATCCTCCTTAATACGTAAGGGTTTCTTGCAAGATGGATAAAAATAAATGATTTTAAAAAATCAAATGGGAGTTTTGATCAGATTTCTTTTAAATTTAAATTGCATTTTTATTTAGATATAAACTTCTTCTTAAATAAACCCTTTAAAATTAAATCTGAATTGACCACCCATGTTAAGGCCTAAACCTAATATAATCTATTAAAATTTAAATAAAGCTTCATCAGTGAGTCCTCTAAAACCTTTAATGAGCTAAAGGGTGCTGCTGTTTTAATTATATAATGAATCAGGGAGAAAACATCTGTAATTTTTGAGGCCAACTCAAGCTTTGTAAGTGTAACAATGTCATGTAATGCATTATCTATTTTCGGTCTTTATAACAGAGCAAATACTAATATTTACATTTTTGCAAATATGTAAGTATTTTGAAGAACGTGGGGACAGACTTCCAAAGGTATTTAGTCACCTACAGATACAAATAGATGTCTAGTGAGATTTTTTCAGAGGTGCCAAAGCAGATTATGTGCCTGCACACATTTGAAAATCCCAGTAAGCACTTCTCTGCATCTTGAAGCACCTAAAAAAAATACCTTTGTTTCTGGTCACCGCGGGACAGATTTTTCAATCTGTCAGCACATGGACTATAAATAACACTTGCTTTGTTTAATAAATCAGTTAATTTGAAATGCAAAACATACTTTGATAAAACATATATTGAGTATCCAGTATATTTAAGGTTGTTTATTATAAACAGTTTTCAGATGTGGTTCTTATACATTTTTAATTGATTCCAGTTAAATTACACATGAGTAAAATTAACTAGTAAATAGGAAGTGGTGAATGACATTTCTTAACCTACAATAATTAAGAACATGAATAAATGTATGTTAGGCTATATAATTGTTTATATTATATTTACACACACTTTTTGCTAATCAGGAAGATAAATATCAAATTTAGTATAAAAACTATATTTAGCTGCAAATCAACATGTGTAAATGCTGTACCAACCAATGAGAATAGGTACTCTCCTAAAGCAAAATTCAAAGTACAAGTTTAAAACATGATTAGAACTAATGATTTAAATTAATGTTTGTTGCTTGCTGATTCTAATTAGGATTAGAATCAGTGATTTAAATCACTCCACCCTGATTTCTTTTACCCAGTTTGCACTCAAGAAGATGCTTTGGACAAAAAATGAGTCTTGCATATGTTAAATGGCTGTAATTTTTCTCATTGATTGACTTCAGAAGCTGATTATAACATGTGCCTTATAGGGGAGCCTTTCTTCTGACCCCAAAAGAACCCCTCCTGGACCCATTTCAGTTCCAAAATTTTCACCTGAAGCAAGTAAATGTAGTTTATGTATCTATCATGAGGACTCCCTGGTAGTTCTCAGTGTTATCAGCTGACGTCAAAAATACTGTGTCCTGAGGAGTAAGTTCTGATTGTCTTAATATGGACATCTGTATTTTCAGAAGTGATACTATTGCTTCAAATATCACCAAAGTCCTCTTATCTCCTGTGATTTTTATCTTGTCTTACTAATGGAAGTACCCATTTGCGGAATGAGGAAAGTGTAACTTAATAAAAATTTAGGAATTAATGAGTTATACTAATCAAATTCCTTTGTAAATATGGGAAATCTACAACATCATGTTTATGTATTGTCTGATAACTGATGTATTTAAGAGTTAAGGACATCCTGTTTGAAACGTTTCCATTGACACAGTATGATTTTCAACTCCTGTGATAGTCTAAATTATAAGAACAGTTGGACACTCTTGGTAGATTATTCTTATTTGCAAACCAGCTTTTAAAACTACACTACCTCCGTGTAAGCTTGAAAGCTTGTCTCACTAACAGAAGTTGGTCCAATAAAAGATAATACCTCACCCACCTTGTCTAACTATCCCTAAGTTTGAGGTAAATGGGTGATATCAGGTGATGGAGGGGGTCACATTTCAAGCAAAAACCTGTTCCATCAGTAGATACAATCCCAGGGATGGGTTACTTTCTTTTAGTGGTTTAAACCAGTCCATTTGTGGTCATGAAGGTAAAGGTTTTCTTTTCTTTTAAATCTAATTTTGGAGGAACTGTGGGGTATGAAATTTTGGGGATTAAAACAGAACAGGCTGTTTTCATTTCCTTTTTCCATCTATAACTCCTAATAATCAGTTTTAATATAAATAGGAGACTTAACATTTTTCCTAACTACTTGTTTGTATAATTTTTTTTTCAGTATTATATCTATCAAAATGTAGCTAGAAGAGTCCTGTTCCTGAATGTAGTATGTGTTAATACCGTGCAATCATGTTGGGAAGAAACACATTCATGTTGCAAATGGTCTCATTTTTCAGTAGTTCTGCGATAACATGAGAACTTTTTCTTCCTCTTCTCTCCCCATTCCATTTTTGGCAGGTAGAAACTTTATAAACATTCATCCTTTCTCTGCAAGGCCGTTTCACAGTATCCCATAATTCTGACTAAGCAGGTCTGGTTGTGACTCGTTTCAGAGCCATCCAGTTCAGCTTTTGAGACAGGTGTTGATAGATAGTTAATTGTTGCAGTCTTTGCTGGTCAGAAGAGCCCAAAACTCTGATTCTCACTTGACTATGTAACACTTCCTCTAGGTCCATTTGCTGGCCCTACTCCAAAAATCCTTTTGTCTGTTTGAAAATAGAAGACACTTTACCCTAAATATTTGTTTAAATGCACAAAAATATGCAGACTATGTGCTTGTGACTTTGTTTTAATGTATGTTAGGGGCCCAGAGTTTCCACTAGGCCCATAAGTTATTCCTCCCCAATTGCTTCCAATAAAACACAACCCCTCAACAACTCACTTCTTAACTACAGAAATCAAAACTCCCTGATGAAACCTTTTCTCCCCATCAATATCCTCCTTACCAAGAAACCTTAGTAAAATGATAAATGTTAATATACCTGGAAGGCTAACAAATCTGGCCTCTTTCAGACCAGAGAGAGAAGGAGATCAGCTTTTTGAGGTAAATGCATGACAAAGAGAGAGGTCTACAACTGGGCCCCAGTCTTAAATGAAGGGGATCCAGACCATACTACTAATTGCAAACATGACAGTAGAGCACAGGGAGAGAGGCCATCCCTTAAGTAGATATTCAAGCTGTGCATGGTTTAAAAGCAGCACATTATTTATTATTTGTATTTTAATCTTCATTGTTAACTTTTTGAAAGACACTCCCAGGTTTCTAACCTCTTTACCACCAGTTCTCAAGTTTCCAGTGGAGTAGAATTTAGCAAGGGGATTGTAGTGGAGTTGCTTTGTTCACTGGAATAGACTTTTGTTAGGCTAAACCTGAAGCGTTATCCTATATTTCATTTGCTGGCTCTGCAGTGGCAGAACATGCATGTAAACTTGTATGTGCTAGGTTTGAAAAGTTTTACTAAAAATGGCACAAGATTTGGAAAAGCTCAGCATGGTCTTCACCAAGCTGTACACTTCGGTATAGTAGGAGACTTGAATGTGGAACGCTCTGAACTTCTTTCAGGGGCTCTGCCTTTTCTTTCTTCCGCTGGCAGTTGAAGGGCATTGCAATTCCGTTTCATACAGGAGATCCTGTGAGCTTTATCATCTTACGTGGGAGTAGTAATTTTTAAATATTGAGGTGCTCTGGTGTGCCTGAAGCATATAGGTGGGGTGGGGAACAGGCTGATGAATTGCTAGATGGCGTGCTCATCTGTTCTGTTCGTACATTGTTAAGCACTCTTCTTTTTTGTATTCTCAACTTTTCTAAAAGTTATCTAGAACTGACTGGACTCTTTTAAAACTGGCACAATTACATAGAGATCACATTTTGGGGCCTAAACTGCTTGACATCTCACAAATCGGACCTTTCACATTGGGCCATGCTTGAAAAAGACCACTTTTACAAATAATTTTTTATTCAACCTGAGCCCAGGTGGCGTTAGCTGATCAAAGCAGCCCCCTCAATGATTTTTTTTCTAGACTGGGAAAAAGTGTACTTGTAAAATGTATTTATGTTTTTAAAGTGAACCATTTTCCTAATATAAACAAGACCAATTTTGGGCAGAGTAGTAAATAAAGAAGACTAAACTATGGGCTCTCAATCCACCAGACACCTGGTCTGTTTTCCCATGTTTTCCTCTTTTGAGTTTGACAAGGGTGATGTGAACATTCCTCCTGTAGTGAAGTAGAAAGGAGGTGAGTGACGGCTCCCCCAGCCTCAGCGCGCAAGCATACCCTATTAGGAAGGAGAATGGAATCTTTCATGCCCAGGAATGGGGAGTTATCCCTTAACTTGTGCTTTTTGTGAAGATCCAACCTGAAATATGTACAGTAGATAGTTTTCTCTCCTAGGGTTGCTGGTGGTATAAGCAACTTCCCCCAGTAGAGCATAAAAGACAAACCCAAGGAAGCCCATTAGTTTTAGACAAAATGTGGTTTTATGCTGCGTCTGGTAATTTGATATTTTTGTCTTTAATTTTTTTTTAAAATTTCTTGGGTTGAAATACTTGAGCTAGATCTAGCCTTACTCATCCCAGCCTGGCTAAGCTGTTTCTGTCTCCTCCTGGAGTTAAGTCATAATATTACATTTCTTATGTTGGTTATTTCCTTGAAAACAGTGATGTCAAACACAGGATTGTTTCCATGGAAATAGATAACATCAGAAATTGACTTCGATCAAGATCTGAGGGGTGGGAATAAATGAGTTGTGGGGAAACCTTTTGAAGCAGTTATTAAATAATGAAAAAATGGATCAGCTGATTAGTAAACTGATTAGTGTATGCTGAAATATACTTGAACACATATAATGCTTAACAAATATAACTGTTTGCCTTAGACACTAAGGCCTTGTCATCTGTCTGTTTAAGGCCTTCCTTAGGTACAAGACTAGTTTGTTCTCTCCTTGATGTGTATACTTAACTCCCACTAGGTTTCATGTATTATGAATATGCTTTGAGAATAGAGCAGATGGCAGTCAGAACCAACTCTGTAGATATGGTGAGTCCCTTGCTGGTAACTGCCAAGAATCACTTGAAACTAAAACTTCCTCAATCTACCTGTCTGCTAATCAGTCCTAGCTGCAGTCTTGTTTTTAGTTTATAACTCTTGAAGTAGTGACTGAAATATCTACCAATCTTGTAGCTTTCTTATAGGCAATTCAAAGGAGTTTCTGCACTTGTTCTGTTTTTCTGCTACCCTTATTTAACCACAACAAAACTACAAGATTACAGGCGCACCTTTTTTGTTTTTAATTTTTTGCCTTTCAAGAATGTTAATTTAATTTCTTGTTTGTGGTCGAACTTCCACAAATCACATGGTCCTGCTCCAATAATGGTTTCATCCTTAGCTCTTCCCTGGTAGTTTCCAGTATTCATGAAACTGTTCAGAGGTATTGTTTCATTTTAAATATGTATTTTGGTATAGGAAAGTTCTAAGTGAGAGAAAATAGTTGAGAGAAATCTGCTGATGTGTTTTATATGGACCAACTGTCCAACTTTTTTTTTAACGTCTGCCCATAAAAGTTATTTGACATTGATTTGTTAATACTAACCTAAGAAAATTCAAAGCCTAGGACTCTGGATGTCTAACTTTTATCATGGAGGAATGTTCCCATACTGCATTTCTGTCTTGATGTATCACTTAAGTATGTATTTTCATATGTTAACATTGGCCTGAATTTTGAGAAGTGACTGGTGATTTTGGGTGTCCAGAATGAGATGCTTTGAGGTATTGCAGGTTGGGCACCCATAATTGGTGATCACTTCTGAAAATATAAGGCAGAGTGTTTTGTAAATAGCTTGTGTTACTAAAAGTCATTTTAAGAAAATGTATTAAGTAATGTTAACTATGGATACCTATACTTGAATTTCAGACTTCAGAGCACAGCACATGTCTGCTTTGCATTTGGGAAATAGTCTTTCTTATGTGCCCGGTGACACAGTATAAATCTAGTATTTTGTATGATCTACAAAATGAATTTGCAATAGACTGCATTTTGAAGTAAACATATTACAGCCCGGTTCCTACAGTCATGTTGTTTTTTCACTTCCTGATGACAGCTTAATGTCATGGAATGCTGGTCTCTTAAGGGGAGAAAAATCTGTCAAAGTATGCAGTTTTGCTTTTTTGTCCTTTGGGGCAGGGTTCAGACTGTGATGTTTGTGGTGGTGTTTTTTGTTTTTTGTACAAGTGCAATGTTATCTTTGAATTTTCTGAGGTGGTAAAATGTTTAATATTGAGGTAATTTGCACTCAGTGGTATGTCTCCAACCTCAGATTCACCTGGGTATTCTCCTTATGCTTGCTGACTGCTTAAGATATTCAGCAGTAGACGTTCACTCTGGCTCCTGAGATCTGACAGAGAATAGCTCTTTTCATGCACAACTTAAGAGGTGTGCGGCGGGGAGCATCTCTTCCTGGGCACCTTATATGTTCAACAAATGAGTAGAGGGGGTAAGGGATGGGGAGCTAACCAGCTCCCTCAACCAAAACCAACCTCTGGAGTGTCTGTCCTCAACAAACTACAGTTGGATTGTTGGCCTTCCAGCAATTCCTCCAGTCTTACTGGGGGGCTGATAACCTTATTTATGCTTACTGGGAGCTTAAATGGGGCTTCTGGTGCATCCTACTCCCCAAGACTTTCAGCGGGAGTTTTGTGTGTGTTGGGGGGAGATGGCAGCGTGTGTGTGTAAAGCAGCGGTTCTAATGAGCCTCTTAAGAAGTACAGTGATTTGGAAAAATCTGTTGCTTTCTTGTGACACCTCATACTCTACTGGAACCTGTAGGTGGCCCCCAAGGTCTATGCTCCCCCCATGTATCCATGCTTGTACGCACCTCTTGTGGTCATAAGATGAGAGAGGTGGGGCAAAGCAAGAGTAGGGAATTATTGTCCCATCTCCATGCTAAGGCTGTGTCTACACTAGCACTTTTGTCAGTAAAACTTTTGTTGGTTAGAGGTGTGGAAAACCCCCCCACCACTAACTGATGTAAGTTACACTGACAGAAGCACTGGTGTGGATAGCACTATTTTGGCGGGAGATGCTATCCTGCTGACATAGCTACCACCACTCTGGGGATGGTTTCATTATGCTAATGGGAGAGCAGCTACACGGGAGACCTTATAGTGGTGCATCTGCAGTGGTACAGCTGTTCCGCTGTAAGGTCTCTAATGTAGACATAGCCTAAATAGATAAACCCAGTAAACTTGATTAAATTATGATCTGACAAACTATTAAATTATTCTGTGATTACCATCTTTTTAAAATTACAAACAGGTTTATTTTTAAAATTTACAAACAGTAAATAAAATTTTTGGTGGAAGACTTTTTTTTGCCATTGACAAACCTTCCTAGTAGTGATTGGTTTGCATAGAATCATAAAAATGAAGGGCTGCAAGGGACCATAATCAGTCAAGTCTGGCCCCCTGCTCTGAGGCAGGACAAGGTAAAGGTAGACCATCCTGACAGGTTTTTGTCCAACCTCTTTTTAAAAGCCTCCAGTGATAGGGATTCTATAACCTCTCTTGGAAACCTATTCTAGAACTTAACTATCTTTTATAGTAAGGAGGTTTTTCCTAATATCTAGCCTAAATCTTCCTTGCTGCAGATTAAGCTGATTACAACTTGTCCTACTTCCAGTTAATCACTGTCCTCTTTATAACCACCCTTAACATATTTGAAGACTGTTATCAGGCTCCCTCTCAGTTTTCTTATCTTGACTAAATGTGCCCAGTTTTTTAACCTGTCCTCATAGATCAGGTTTTCTAAACCTTTTTTCATTTTTGTTGCTCTCCTCTGGATGGTCTCCAGTTTGTCCACATCTTTCCTAAAATGTAGAACCCAGAGTTTGATGCAGAACTCCAGGTGAGGCCTCATCAGTGCTAAGCAGAG